>NC_138757.1:33932948-34328406 GCF_965113315.1 Podarcis vaucheri
TCCAGCGCTCCAAACCGCGGATGCCTTTATTAAAGCGATGGATGGCTGCTTTTTATCTAGCATAGACGTGGATCTTGCCCGGAAGGAGGTGCATGGGCTGAATCAAGGGAGGGCCAGCGTAAGACAGTACCATGCCCGCTTTTTTGCATTAGTCAGTGCCTTGGAATGGGACAGAGATTCAGCTCCAGTCAGAGATCTGTTTTGGGAAGGCTTGAACAGTGCAGTTAAAGACGAAATTGCAAGGGGGGAGAGACCCCGGACCACGCAGGAGGTCGTTCAGAGGGCGCTGGCGGTGGGAGTGCGGCTGGAGGAACGTCCATGGAGCAGGGACGAAGGACGTGGAGGGCGCGAATCAGCGAGAGGGTTCTCCTTCGTTCCCAGGGAAGCTGTGCGTGCGCAATCCACGCCTCCGCCAGGAGGGGGAGCGGAACCGATGGAGGTTGGCGGTGCCAGGGCTCAGTCAGCAACCAGAGCCACAGCACCGGGAGCAGTCAAAGCGAAGCCTCCTAGAGGGAACAGGAAGTGTTACATCTGCGAAAGTCCGCAGCACCTGGCGAAAGAGTGTCCCCAGAGGCTCCACAAGCACACTGCAGCCTCAGCAATGGTAACTGCAGCAACTCAGCAAGGGGAACCACAGCAGGGAAACGACGGAGTCTGGCTGGAGAGAGAGGCACTGGGGCCCAGCCAGACGTGTCAGTGAAGCAGTCCCCAGAGATTTTGCAGCCCACAGACCCCCTCCCACCCAAACCAGTGGTGAGGCTCACCGCATCGCTCCAGCTACCCAATGGACTCACCATGGACGTGCCAATCACCATTGACTCAGGAAGCAATGCGGACTTTATAGGGCAGGACTTTGTCGATAAACACGCTATACAGCTGCTGCCTGCCACGCTGCCCCTGCAGGTCGTCACAGTGGATGGCAGGGAGCTGCTAGGGGGGCAGGTGGTGAAGCAAACGCCACCAATGGTGATGCGACTTGGAAATCACAGGGAAATCATCAGTTTTAATGTCACCAGACTGTCGGACACGCCTATTGTCTTGGGCATGAGTTGGCTGGACAGACACAGTCCGACGTTGGCTTGGTACCAGCAGCAGCTAGTCTTTGGCTCCTCATACTGCGCTGAACACTGCATCCTGCCCCGGCAGGAGGGAGAGGAGGAGGAGGCGCAGCTGCAGCTGGGGACGCTGCAAGCAATCCCCCACAAATACGCGGGATTTTTGGAGGTCTTCTGCGAGAAGGAAGCGGATAAGCTACCCCCCCACAGATCATATGACTGCAAGATTGACCTACTGCCAGGGGCGGCGCTGCCCAAAGGGAAGCTGTATTCCATGTCTGAGGGCGAACTACAGGAACTCAAGGAGTTCATACATCATAATTTGGAGCGCGGCTTCATCCGGGAGTCCAAGGCGGTGGGAGGCAGTCCTGTATTCTTTGTTAAGAAGAAGGACACCCCCAAAAAAAGACTTGTAGTGGACTACCGGATCTTGAACAGTGTGACCAAGCCATCGGACTTCCCCATGCCCAGGATCGACGACCTCCTCGCGACGGTACGCAAGGGCCGCGTGTTCACCAAGTTGGACCTGCGTGGGGCGTACAACCTCATTCGCATGCGGGAGGGTGATGAGTGGAAGACAGCCATGTTCACGCCCCTGGGCACCTACGAATACAGGGTTATGCCTTTTGGATTGCAAAATGGCTCTCACTGTTTTCAAGCTTTCATGCATCACGTGCTGGCGGGGCTCCTCTACAAGACGTGCGTCTGCTTCTTGGATGACATCCTGATATTTTCTGAATCGCAGCAGGATCACGACAGACACGTCAAGGAAGTGCTGAGCAGACTACAGCAGCATAGGCTTTACGCCAAGCTGGAAAAGTGCCAGTTCGACGTGACGGAGGTGGATTTCCTGGGCTACAGGTTGTCAGACAAGGGGCTCGCCATGGACAGCGCCAAGGTTCGTGCCGTGTTGGACTGGAAGAGCCCGCGCAACCGGAAGGAGGTCCAGCGGTTTGTTGGCTTTGCGAACTTCTATCGCAAGTTTATCAAGGGGTTCGCTATGCAAACGGCGGCCATCACAGACACGCTCAGTTCCAAGAAGAAGAAGTTCATCTGGACGGAGCAGGCGGAGCAGTCCTTTCAGGCACTCAAGCATCTCTTCGCGTCGGAAGAGCAGCTACTGCATGTCAACCCCAGCAGGCCAATGAGGGTGGAGACGGACGCATCAGACAGAGCCGTGGGAGCAGTCCTGTTGCAGCAAGACCCACAGGGGGCCTGGAGGCCGGGAGCGTTTTACTCCAGGAAGCTCAGCAAGTCTGAACAGAACTACACCATCTGGGACAGGGAGTTGCTTGCCATTCATGCAGCTTTCAAGGCGTGGAGGCACTTCCTGATCGGCGCCAAGCACACGGTGCAGGTCTGCACGGACCACAAGAATCTGGAGCACTGGCGCACGGCGCAGTTCCTGAACCAGAGGCAGATACGTTGGGCCGAATTCTTTGCGAACTTCGACTTCCGAATAGAGTATGTCCCGGGGGACACCAACGTCATGGCGGATGCCCTATCCCGTAAACCACAGTACCTGGAGGAGGTGACGCCAGCGGCTGCCATGCACATCTTCGCACCGACGGTGTGGGCGTGCGCTTCGGCGACAGTTGACCTGGATGCGGTGAGGAGAGCGCTGCAGGACGACACCTTCGCGTGAGCCAAGATGGCAGAGGCGCAAAGGGGCAAGGCGGCGACCGGCGAGTTCCAAGTTCGCGATGGATTACTCCTCCGTAAAGGGGCCATCTACGTGCCGGGGGACGATCTTCGCGCCAAGGTACTGCAGCAGCTGCACGACGCACCCACTGCCGGGCACTTTGGCAAGGAGAAGACGATAGAATTAGTTGCCAGGGACTTCTGGTGGCCCAGAATGAGAGGGGAGGTCGCGGACTACGTGGCGAGGTGCGACACCTGCCAGAGGGCCAAACCAGTACACAGACCGCCGGCGGGACTGCTGGAACCGCTGCAAACCCCGTTCGAACCGTAGGAGAGAGTGGCCCTGGACTTTGTCACGGATCTGCCCAGCTCGAGGGGCAAGACGGCAGTGCTAGTGGTGGTGGACTTGTTCTCCAAGATGGCACATTTCATCCCGTGTGCGAAGGTGGCCACGGCGGAACAAACCGCCAAACTGTTCATAGATCACGTGTTCAGGGTTCACGGTCTGCCGCGGTCTATACTGTCCGACCGGGGGCGGCAGTTCATCTCGAACTTCTGGCAGAAGCTGATGAGCTTCCTGAACGTCAAGATCAACCTGGCTTCGGCTAGACACCCACAGACCAACGGGCAAGCGGAGCGGGTCAATGCCATCATGCAGCAGTACCTGAGATGTTATGCGAATCAACAGCCTGCGACGTGGGTGGATTACCTGCCTCTCGCCGAGTTCGCCTACAACAACACGAAGCACGTGTCCACGGGGGTCACGCCGTTCTTCGCCAACAACGGGAGGCACCCCAGAACCTTCCCGGGACTGGAAAGAATGGGGGAGGAGGAGCCGCAGACAGCAGATGCGTTCGCGTCGGAATTGCAGGAAGTCCACGATCAGCTTCGGCGGCACCTGGAGCTGGCTAAGCACGCATACAAGGTACAAGCGGACAAACACAGGAGGGTTGGCGAAGAGATCCATGTGGGAGACTGGGTCTGGTTAGCAGCCCACGCAGTGCCGGCCAGGTCGTTGGCGAAGAAGAAACTAGGGCATAAACAACTGGGGCCCTACCAAGTCGAAGAGCAGGTCAACCCGGTGGCTTTCAGGCTGGCGCTTCCGGAGGGCTCCAGGATGCATCCGATGTTCCACAGATCGGTGCTCACTCCCTACAAGGCACCTCACAGGTTTCAGGAACCAGGAACGGCACCGAGTCCGCTCCGAGAGAGAACCGAGCAAGGGGGAGTAGCACAGGAGGAGCACATCAACGAAGTCACGGAGATTTTGGACTCCAGATGGGGGGAAGAGGGGGTAGAATACCTTCTCGCCAAGGAGGGCACCCCGGCCAGTGCCAACAGCTGGGTGCCGGGCTACGCTTTAGACGAACCTCTGCTCAAAGAAGAGTTTCATGCCCTCTTCCCACATAGGCCCATGCCAGCAGATTTTTTCGACGACTGGCTTTTCACGCCCACGCTTTCAGCCAGCACGTTCCGGGGGTTCGACTCGGACGAGGAACCGACACGAGACGCACGTTCCCTGGAGGGGTCACCCTCGGGATCTGCCTCAGAACCCTCGTATTGGTGGGACGATAGACCAGAGGAGCAGTGGCGCAGAAAGTGGCTGGAGGGTCCAGGACGAGCAACGTCCCCAGAAGGAAGCGAGGGAGAGACGGACATGGACGTATTCGGGGACGACCCGGGTTTCGAGCACGGCGGCACAGAGATGGAAGCGGAGGTGACCGTCGTTGACGAGAGCAGGGAGGAAGAACCGGAAGACTTCAGATGGAGGCCCGCCACGGGAAGCGAACTGTATCCGACATTCGTCCCCCTGACACGGCAGCACCCAGCTCCCGCACTGGAAGGAGGGGAGGGGGGAAGAGGGGGCTTCGAGGGGGGGATGGATGTCAGGGGTTCAGGAGCAGAGGCAAGGGCAAGGGAGGAAACAGAGAGCGAGGGGGAGGAGGCAGAAGAAAGGATGAGTGATGACGACGACCCGAGATCTCCGAGTCTTTCCAGTGAATCAGAAGATTCACAGAAAGGAGCACCAGTGGCCAGGGCAAGGGGGGAGCCTAGGGGGACACCCCAGGAGGAAAGGGCCAGAGGGGGCTCAGAGGGGAGCAGTTGGAAATCGGGACCAGCGTCACCAACAGAGAGCAGGGGAGAGGAAGGGCGTCAGGTATCAAGCGCTGGCAGCTCACAACAGGAGGGAGGGCACGAGTCAGGAGTGGCCACACCTCCATCGGGGAGCGAAGAAACGGTCAGACGGAAAGTGGAAGGTTGAGCGCGCGCGCCAAGTTCAAATGCACAGGAAGGTGGCGCAGTAAGCAGCCCGGAAAGGGAGCCAGGTCCTAAGGCCCGGCGCAAGGAGACAGGAGGGTCCGGGGGGTCGGCGTCAGAAGAATCCAGGAAGGAAGAGACCCTGGGGGGCAGAGGGACCCAGAGAAGAACAGTCAGGCGGAAAAGGTGGAGTAAGGCTAGGATATTAAGTTGGTGTACAAGGGGCGGAGACTCAGACGGAGCTTCGCCGGTCTAACCCATAAGACGTAGAGTTGCACGCAGCAGCTTGAGAATGGAAACTGTAACTCAATAAAGACTTTTACTAAATGACCGCTGGCTAGCGTGATCCTCTGTGAGCTAGGATCTGGAAGCAGCTCTGACAACACCAAACTGGGAGGGGTGGCTAACACCCCAGAGGACAGGATCACACTTCAAAACGACCTTGACAGATTAGAGAACTGGGCAAAAACAAACAAGATGAATTTTAACAGGGAGAAATGTAAAGTATTGCACTTGGGCAAAAAAAATGAGAGGCACAAATACAAGATGGGGGACACCTGGCTTGAGAGCAGTACATGTGAAAAGGATCTAGGAGTCTTGGTTGACCACAAACTTGACATGAGCCAACAGTGTGATGCGGCAGCTAAAAAAGCCAATGCAATTCTGGGCTGCATCAATAGGAGTATAGCATCTAGATCAAGGGAAGTAATAGTGCCACTGTATTCTGCTCTGGTCAGACCACACCTGGAGTACTGTGTCCAGTTCTGGGCACCACAATTCAAGAAGGACACTGACAAACTGGAACGTGTCCAGAGGAGGGCAACCAAATTGGTCAAAGGCCTGGAAACGATGCCTTATGAGGAACGGCTAAGGGAGCTGGGCATGTTTAGCCTGGAGAAGAGGAGGTTAAGGGGTGATATGATAGCCATGTTCAAATATATAAAAGGATGTCACATAGAGGAGGGAGAAAGGTTGTTTTCTGCTGCTCCAGAGAAGCGGACACGGAGCAATGGATCCAAACTACAAGAAAGAAGATTCCACCTAAACATTAGGAAGAACCTCCTGACAGTAAGAGCTGTTCGACAGTGGAATTTGCTGCCAAGGAGTGTGGTGGAGTCTCCTACTTTGGAGGTCTTTAAGCAGAGGCTTGACAACCATATGTCAGGAGTGCTCTGATGGTGTTTCCTGCTTGGCAGGGGGTTGGACTCGATGGCCCTTGTGGTCTCTTCCAACTCTATGATTCTATGATTCTATGATTCTATGAAAGGACAGAGGTGGATTTGCCCTGCCAGACCTTAAACTCTATTATGAATCAGTGGCATTTTGCTGGCTGAAAGAATGGCTGCTTCTTGAGAACACAGATATTTTGGATTTAGAAGGTTTTAATAACGTTTTTGGGTGGCATGCATATTTATGGTACGACAAGGTTAAAGCTCATAAAGCATTTAAACCACATATTGTTAGAAGAGCATTGTTTAGACTTCCGGTAGAGCGCGGACCCGAGGCAGGCGAGGGTTTTTTCGGGAGAGAAAGCCCTAGCTATTTTTGGCCGAAAAAAGGGGGTTTGAGGGCGGAAAACCCCCCGTTGACCTTCCGGAGGGTGTCTGGAGGTCCAAGTTCCCGGCGGAGCCAAAAGCTGATCGTTCGGTCGCCAGGTAGCCCTAGTTGAAGAGTGTGACGGAACGCGCAGCGGGCAATCGGGCAGCCATTGCAGCGGCCAAATAGCGAAGCCCCGAGCCTGCAGGGAATAGCGCTCTGCTCTCAACACAAAGAAATTCGGATTCCAACAATAAGTTTGTAAGACCTGAGGTTTTAAAACAGCAAGGAAGTCTCCGAAAACAAAGAGAAGAATCCGAGCTCAGCGGTTGTCTGGTATCATAAAAGAAAGACGCAGCGTTACCAGCAGAGCTGAAAGCGAAAGTAAGTTGCCGCTAGCGGTTACAGTTGCCGCCTCCCCTGTAACTTTTGACATTAAGTTTCTTTCCAAAGGAATGAGAAGGGGAGTAACGAAATTTTGGGACAGAACAGAAATCTCAGTGAACACTGAGTTATTGTAAATTGAATATAGAGGGACCACCTGTTGCTGTATCTGCAATTAACTATTTCATTAGGAGGAAGCTCCGGCGCCATATTAACCCGGGGCTAAGAAGAATCTCCGACTCTGACGCTAGACTAAGAGACTTAAAAGACTTAAAAGATTTAAAAGACAGTGTGGCTGAGAAGATAAGAGTACTTAGATGTTTCCTTTGGCCGTCTTTTGAGGGTTCACGTCTCCCCTTTGAATAAGACTATCAAAATTAAGGGGCAGAGCTGGAAGAATAGGGGAAATAACCATTTTAAACTTTCCCTCTAAACTTGGCTCTCTGGCCCCATCTTGTGGCTTGAACTAATTACTACACTCCAATGCTGAAACCTCTAATGGAAACCGTATAAAGTTTGTGAACTCAGCTGATTAGAAACTGCTTTAGAGAAACTCCTTCTCCTAACAGCTCACACTTTATGAACTGCTCAGTATAAAGTATATTGATTAGATTTTGGAGCCTATAAATTAGAACCTGGTTTGACTTCTTTTTCTATTTCGACGCCCTCCTCTGGATTATAATTGAACTACATCTGAATCTTACCTGACTTTAGAAATTAGACTTTGGTCTGACAAATCAGTGTACTGTTCAACCAATGCCACGGATGGATTAGCCCAATTATGGGCAAGAAGAAAACAGAAAGATACAGACAGAGGCGATAAATTAACAATTTTTTTTTATTTTCTTTTTTGTTCTTTCTCCCCTTCCTGGGGGGGGGGGTAGAAATACTGAATGGAAAGCTTCCGGGTGTGATAAGTTAAAGAAGCAGAAATTGTATCTGTTATATTGATTTTTCTTTTTCTTCTTTAGGCTGAATCTGGTATACTGTTTGCTTCTGGTTGGTACTTCATTAATAATTAATTAGAACTGGGTGGCAACGGTATAGTAAGCAAGTGGTGTGAATACCTGATATCTCAATACCTAAGAAAATGTCACATACACAAAAAAAGGAGGCGAGGGGGGGACTCCAACAGAAAGGAGACCCTCAAGGCAAGAAACAGAATTTAGAACAGAAATATTGAAGATGTTTGCAGAAATAAAACAAAGCGAGAAAAATTTAGAGATGAAATTAGAACAGGTAGATAATAAAATCGGGAAGATGGACAAAAAGATTGAGGAGACAGTTAGTGAACTGAAGGGACAGATCAAAGAGGTTTCAAAGAGAGTGGATGAAGGATTTAAGAAATCAAAGCAGGAAATGAAAGAGTTGAAACGGGAAGAAGAGAAGATGAAAAATGAGATTGCAGACTTAATTAAAACACAGGAAGAAATGAAAGACTCTATTGCAATGAAAGAACTAAAACAGAGAGAAGTGAATTTAAGATTGAGACACATACCGGAAATACAAAACGAAAATATAAAAGAAAGATTGACAAAGGAAATTGCGCAGTGGATGGACTTACCGGAGGAAGAAGTTGCAAAGAGAATACAAAATGCATTTAGAATGAAAATCAAAACAAATAAGCTAAAGAAATTCCCGGGTGATTGTTTAATAATCTTTAAAGATAGAGAAATGAGAAATTTGGTACTCCAAAGGAATAGAGAGAGAAGATTATACATAGACGGGAATTACATAATTATATTCAAAGACATACCAATAAGACTGTTGAAACGAAGAGAAGCTTACAAACCGCTGGTGCAATTACTTAAGAAAAACAAGATCGACTTTAGATGGGAATTCCCTGAAGGAATTTCGTTCTTCTATAAAGGTGTAAAAAGAAGACTAGTAAGTCCAGAGGAAATAGGAAAATTTACAAGAAGATATAAAGAACTACAACAAGGAGAAGAAGAGGTAAAAGGAGCAGAAGGAGGAGTAAGAAGGAAGGAAGACTCTACATCAGGAGGAGAAGAAGAATTGACCGGGAGAGAATCAGAAGAAGAGGAGGAAGAGGAAGAAGGAGAAAGGACAGAAAAACTTTAAAGTAAACTCAAATCCAAACAGCTAAAAGAATGACGCTAAAACTATGGAACTGGAACATCAATGGAATGAACGATAAGAAGAAACGGAACGGAATTGAACATATCTTGAAAAAGAAAAAGTTGGACATCATATGCTTGCAAGAAACGCACGTGGCAAGAAAGCATAGGAAAATTCTGATCAATAAAAGATTAGGGAATGAATTTATATCCTCGGATAAAGAGAAAAAAAGAGGCGTTGTTCTATATATTCAAAACAAAATCGAATCACACCAATTATTTAAAGATGAAGAAGGGAGAATCATTGCGGTCCAAATTAATTGGCAAGGGGAAAAACTAATAATTGTTGGGATCTATGCACCAAATGGGAACAAGACAGAATTTTTTAGATCGCTCGAAGAGAAGTTATTTGAGTATATGGACCAAAAAATTATACTAATGGGAGATATGAATGGTGTGACTTCAATAGAAATGGATAGATTAAGAAAAACGATGAATAAAGAAGGGAAACTACCCAAAACTTTCTTTACGATGACGAAGAACTGTAACCTGGTAGATATGTGGAGGCTCAGACACCCATTGGAGAAGCAGTTTACCCATCACTCAGAACCAAATCAATCTTTCTCAAGAATAGATCAAATATGGGTCTCGAACGAGTTAACCCCAAGAATACAAAGAATTGAAATACAAGCGAGGGTGATCTCTGATCACAATCCAATAGTAATGGAGTTAAAAAGTTTGGAAGAACGATCTTTTAGGTGGAGACTAAACGATAATTTATGGAATGACCAAAAGTTTGTTGAAAAAGTACAAAGAAATCTAATTGAATTCTTCATGAATAATATGGATAAAGGGACAAAAACGAGTGTGGTGTGGGACGCGAGCAAGGCAGTGATGAGGGGCCTCTGCATCCAACAGAATGTATGGAAAAGGAACAACAAAGAGCGACAAAAGAGATTCTGAGACAGATTATGAACAATGAACAAAAGTTGATTAAAAAACCCAACAACTTGAAGATAAAACAGGAAATAAAGATTCTCCAAACCCAATTTGCAATGTTAGTTAATAAAGAGGTTGAATGGAACGTGAAAAGATTAAGACAGATAAACTTCGAGTTCGCCAATAAATCAGGAAAATGGCTCGCCTGGCAGGTTAAGAAAAAAAAAGAACAAAACACAATTCACAAAATTGAGTTGAATGGAGAAGAAACATCAGAACCGAAGGAAATTAGGAGAGCGTTTACGGACTTTTATAAGCAACTATACAGAAATAAAGATAGAAATAACAAAAGAAAAATAGAAAGATACTTGAAAGAAAAAATGGTAAGGAAGATCCCGGTAGATCAAAAAGAACAGCTGAATGCACCAATATGTAAGGAAGAGGTAGAAGAAGTTATAAAAGAGTTAAAAAGAGGGAAAGCACCAGGACCGGACGGATTCACTTGCAGCTACTACAAAGAAATGAAAGACATATTAATGGTTCCGTTGATTAAAGTAATGAACAACATCTTAAAAGAAAAAGATATCCCTGGAACATGGAAAGACGCATTTATTACAATAATACCAAAACAAGATTCGGACCTCACACAAGTCAAGAACTATAGACCCATCTCGTTATTAAATATAGACTATAAGATTTTCGCAGGAATTCTAGCTAAGAGATTAAAAAAGATACTAGTAAAGATTATACATAAAGATCAAGAAGGCTTTCTACCCGGCAGACAAATAAGAAATAATATAAGAAGCATAGTGAACGTTATTGAATACCTATCTGATAGATGTGATAAACCAGCAAGTCTAATATTCGTAGATGCGGAGAAAGCCTTCGATAATGTGGTTTGGGAATTTATGTTGAAGAACTTGGAGTTTATGGAGGTGGGTCAAGACTTTTTTAACGGCATCGAAGCAATATATACGGACCAGAAAGCAAGATTGATAGTAAACAACTCTATCACAGAAGAAATAAAGATATGTAAAGGTACAAGGCAGGGCTGCCCACTTTCGCCTCTACTATTCATTGTAGTTTTGGAAGTCCTTCTAAATGCAATTAGACAAAATAGCCAAATTAAAGGGGTGACATTAGGAGTAAATGAATACAAAATCAAGGCCTTCGCGGATGACGTGGTTTTGACGGTGGAAGAACCCATAGAAAGTATAAAAGAGATATTAGATGAGATGGAACAATTCGGAAAAATGGCAGGATTTAGGCTGAATAAGAAAAAGACTAAAATGATAGTAAAAAATATGGATGGCGATAAGATCAAATTATTACAACAAAGAACGGAAATTGAGGTTGTGAAAAAGATTAAATACTTAGGAATATGGCTTTCCGATAGGAACATAGATTTATATCAACTTAACTATATCCCAGTATGGAAAGGTATAAAAAGAGATTTAGAGAGTTGGGCCAGAATGAAATTATCATTCTGGGGAAGAATATCGATGGTAAAAATGATGGTTCTCCCTAAGTTGCTATTCCTATTCCAAACTATACCCATAATTAAAGACACAAAAATATTTAAAGAGTGGCAAAAGGCGATTTCAAGATATGTATGGGAAGGGAAGAAGCCCAGGATTAAATTTAAATTATTAACAGACACAAAAGAAAGAGGTGGCTTCGCCCTACCACATATGAAACTTTATTATGAGGCAGCATGTCTGTGCTGGATTAAAGAATGGGTAAAGTTGGAGAATAAGGAATTATTAGATCTTGAAGGGTTCAACAACAAAGCCGGGTGGCATATGTATTTGTGGAGTGACAAAAAGAAGGCAAATAAGGGATTTACAAATCATATTTTTAGAGGTGCTCTAATAGAGGTATGGAACAGATACAAAAACATATTGGAACCAAAAATCCCGCACTGGTTATCCCCGTTAGAAATGATGTCTGTAAAAAAAGTTAATATGAGAGGGAAATGGGGAAACTATGGAGAAATGGTTACCAAGGAAGGAGGGAAGTGGAAATTAAAACCCTATGATCAAGTTAAGGAGTTAACACACGATTGGCTGCATTACTTTCAGATAAACGAAATGTTTAAAAAGGAGTTGAAGGAAAGAAATTACGTAGAAAAAGAGTCAACTTACCAAAAAGAGATAATAGATAACGAACATAAAATCCTGTCAAAAATGTACAAAATACTACTGGAGTGGCATATGAAGGATGAGGAAGTGAAAGCGGTGATGGTACAATGGGCAAGGGACCTAGGCTATAACATTCAACTAGAGGATTGGGAAAGGTTGTGGAAAGAGAACATTAAATTTACGGCTTGCATTTCACTGAGGGAAAACATGATGAAAATGCTCTACAGATGGTACCTGTCACCCGCCAAATTGGCAAAGATCTATAAGGTGGACAACAAGTGCTGGAAATGTAGACATAAAGAAGGGACTTTCTTCCATCAGTGGTGGGAGTGTAAGAAAGTTAAAAGCTTTTGGGAAGAGATATATAACGAGATGAAAAAGATGCTAAAATATACTTTCGTGAAAAAACCAGAAGCATTTTTATTAGGTATCGTAGGGAAGGATGTCAAAAGAAAGGACTGTAGACTTTTCCAGTACGCGGTGACAGCTGCCAGAATTGTGTTAGCCCAGAAGTGGAAGCAGGAAGGAGTTCCAACGGTGGAAGAGTGGAGAACAAAACTGATAGAATATGCTGAATTGGATAAATTGACAGGGAAAATCAGATATACTAAGGATCAGAAATTTATAAAGGACTGGGAGAAATTTGTGTGTTATTTGGAAAATAATTATGGGGCAAAAATAACGCTAGTGGGATTTAAAGAGGCTTTGTAAAATATCAATAAATATTGTTTAGTAGAGATTATGAGGAAGGATGGAATAACTGGCAATAGGAACAAAAAAGATGGAATGTGTATTAAAAGGTTAACTATGAATGATGTCAGCAACGTTGATGGAAGTCCAAAAGGAAAATGACTTGTTGTACATATGGTTTTACTTTTATCGTTATTTTCTTTTTTTTCTGTATATGATATTTTCTTTTTTTTGAAACTCTAATAAAAATTATTAAAAAAAGAGCATTGTTTAATGTCTGGATAAGATATAAGGATTTATTGGAAAATAAAACCCCAAGGTGGCTGTCACCGGTGGAAGCAAAAGCCCAGAAAAAGCTCAATATGGAGGTCAAATGGCCAAAATATTGGGAAATCTTGGAACAAGAAGGAGATAAATTGAAACTGCAGAGTTTTGAGAAACTAAAAAACAAAGTGAGAGATTGGCTCCATTATTACCAGATAATGGAGGCTTACAACCAGGATAAAAGAATTGGATTCCAGGTGGAAAAATCTAAATTGGAAACAGAACTGTTAGAACCTAAAGCTAAGATTTTGTCAAAAATGTATAACTTGCTGTTGAAATGGAATACTCAGGATGAAACGGTTAAATCGGTCATGATTAAATGGGCACAAGATGTTGGTTATAATATTATGTTTGCTGACTGGGAACAGTTGTGGACCACCGGAATGAAATTTACGGCATGTAATGCCTTGAGAGAAAATATTATGAAAATGATATATAGGTGGTACATGACCCCAGTCAAGCTTGCAAAAATCTTTCATTTGCAACAGAGGGCAAAGGGAGAGAGGGCTGCCCCCACAGGGTTACTGGAACCCTTACCTACACCGGGAAGGCCCTGGGAGGTGGTGTCTATTGATTTTATGACAGATTTGCCCAAGTCAAGGGGGAAGACAGCAGTCATGGTAGTAGTCGATCTACTGACAAAAATGTGCCATTTCATAGCCTGCTCACACGCGGTGACAGCAGAGGAGACAGCCAGGTTGTTTGTGGATCACATTTTCAGACTGCATGGGACTCCCTCGAGGGTAATCTCGGATCGTGGGAAACAATTTACTTCCCGGTTCTGGAGGAAGCTCATGAGCCTGCTACAGGTCGAGGTGAGCTTCTCGACGGCGAGACACCCAGAAATCAAGGGACAAGCAGAGAGAGCGAACAGTATACTCCAGCAATACCTACGCTGCTACGTCAGCGAGAGACAGAACGATTGGGTAGAGAAATTAGCTTTGGCTGAATTTGCATACAATAACGCTGAACACGTGTCCACGGGAATGAGCCCGTTCATGGCCAATTATGGGTGTCACCCCAGGGCCTTCCCGGGGAGGGGGGGGGAGCATGGAGTGTACCCGCGGCCGAGCAGTTTATATAAGAAATGGAGGCCTTACACCAACAACTCAAGATGAACTTGGAGCGGGCCAAGGAAGTTTACAAGAGACAGGCGGACAAGCACCGTCAGGAGGGGGAGGCCATACGGGTAGGAGACCGGGTGTGGTTGTCAACCCAAGGGTTGCCCCTAAAGGGAGGGTGCAAGAAGTTGCAGCCAAGGCGGCTGGGGCCTTTTGAGGTAACACAGCAGGTGAACCCAGTGGCGTTCAAACTCAAGTTGCCGGACAGCATGAAGATACATCCGGTGTTCCTTAGGTCCCTACTCACACCGTATAGGGAGGGGCGAGAGTTTCCGGGGCGGGAGGGAGGAGTCACCACCCACCCGCGGGTAGAGGAGAGGGAACACCGCAACCGTTCCATAGGTCCCTACTCACACCGTATAGGGAGGGGCGAGAGTTTCCGGGGCAGGAGGGAGGAGTCACCACCCACCCGCGGGTAGAGGAGAGGGAACACCGCAACCAAGCCATGGAAATCCTCAATTCAAGGTTATGAGGTCGCCTGGTGGAGTACTTGGTAGCTTGGGAGGGAGAACCCAGGTCAGAAAACACGTGGGTCCCCGCTGAGTCAATCAATGACGGGTATCTGGTGGAAGAATTTGACGGTTTGTTCCTGGATAAGCCAAAACCACTAGCGAGATTCTGGGAGGAAGAGTTTGGAACCACAGACGACGAAGGGGACTTTGTGGGTTTTCCTGCCTCCGAAGAGGAGGGAGGAGAGGTGTCAGAGGGAGAAGAATCAGACTGGGAGGTCCACCCTGCGGGGAGAGATCGGAGTGGGTGGGAGGCTGGTTTTGAATCCTCAGAGGATGGTGACAGCTCCTTCAGGGGATTCCCCGCATCGTCGGCCGAGGAAAGAGACGAGGTTGTATCAGAAAATCGCACTGGGAGTGGAGGGGGTCCTGGGGAGGAGGTGGATGTCAGGGAACTGCCATCAGAGCCAGGGGGAGAGGGAGGGCTCCAGAGGGATTCCGGAGAGCGTCCCGGGAGGGAGAGAAGCAGCACATCTTTTGGGGAAGGAAATCAGCGTAGTACCAGTGGAGAAGGGGGGCAGATGGGGGAATCGGCGAGGTGGCTCCAAGACTCCTCGCATGGGACCAGCGGGGAGAACACGGGTCCTCCGATGCCCACACCCTCCCTGCGCAGAAGGCTTCCACGCAGGGAAAGTAGGCGGAGACTAGGCGTCAAAGAGCTTCTTTGCTGGAAGAAGTTCAAGAAACGCCCACTGACGGATTCTGCCAGTGATTGAGACAGCCACGGGTGAGTGGCTGTCCAGACAGAAAGGGTTCACTCAGGCAACACAGCCAGATGTGGCGCTGATTTACGCACGAGCAACCCCTAGGACCATTACAGGGGGATATTGAGAAAGAAGAGACTTGGAATTAGAAGGTTAGGATTTAAGGTAAGGTTACCAGATTTTTTTCAAATAATCCGTCGACACTTTTTCAAAAGAGAAACAAATGTTATTTTTAAAAAATAACTTTTTTAAAAAATAAGAAGTAATATCTTGTCTTCTGGGTCTCCTCTGTCGCGTGGCCTTCCTCTGGGCCCCCGCCTGATCTCTTGGAGTGCTATCTGCCCTGGAGTAGGCTCGGGTCGGGCCTGGGCTCGGCCTCGTTTCCTTGCCCTCCTGGTGCTCTCCTACCTCTCTTCCTCAGCGGCCGCAAGGTCGGGGCTCCCCTCTTTTTTCTCCTTCCTCTTTCTCTCTCTTCCTTCTCCTTCTCCCTGTGTTGGCTCCGGGGGTTTTACTGGCCCTGCAGAGCCACTGGGCAGTCGGCCACGTGGCCGGGCGCTCTCGCTCCCGCCTTGATTTGGGTCCTGGGTGTGTGTGTCAGCGGTTCCCCCAGTTGACGCGCCGGGCATCCCTGGTTCCCCCTCGGCAGTGGCAGCGGTAGCGGCAGTCTCAGTAGCCCGGAGCCAGCCTGGTAGTGCACTTGGCTCTGGCTGGCTTCAGGAGCTGCTCATTGCCCTGACACCCGCCATTTTGCCTCACCGGAAGTCCCCATATGATGTGTCTTGTGCCGTTGAACCAATCACGCAACATTCCTTCCCTACTAATAAATCTACAACACTTAAAATATAAATCTGGGGGCCTTATATGAAATCCGGGGACATTCCAGGGACGGATTTTGCTGGGGACAGATTTGTAAATCCGGGGACTGTCCCCGGGAGACGGGGACATCTGGTAATCATTCCGTAATAGGGCTTCTCCTGCCTTTGCCAGTATGTCATCCTTCTTAGCCTCCTTAAAGAGGGCGTTCAGAAGCACTTGTACGTCTGGCCATATGGGATTGTGAGTGGAGAAGGTGGCGCAGTCTGGATGAGTCCCTCTGTCTTGCTCTTTGGTCACTGTGACCGAGCACCATTTTGGGCCGATCAGGATCTATGGGGAAGGGGATCCACCCAGAAGTTGTGGAGGGAACGGGAGGAGAAGCTTGGTCAAGAGACTGGCTAATGTCAGAAGGAGGCCTGACTGCATCCTTGGCGAAGCCCAGGGCAGGGCAGGAAGGCAGCATTGCCCAGTGGGAAGGCATTTGGAGGCAAATCATCAGCAAGGAGCAGAAAATCCCCTCCCCTTCCCTCAAGAAGACTGAAGAATCTCTAGTCGGCCTTCAGGTGAGTTCAGCATCCCAGGTCTCTGGGGTGTTCCTGTCCATTACAAAGCTGACTCGAGGCTCCGTCAACTGAGCCCCTACACTCCTTGCGTACATGAAAGGGCCACAGAAAGGATGGGAGGCAGCCTTTTCCTGGAGCCGTCTTACCTGCAGCAGTTCACTCGCTGGCTGCTGACCCTTTTCCTCCATCACCTGGATGATCCTCTCAAGAGAGGAGAGTTTCCTGCAGAGTCTGACCAGCTGCTCATCCCTTCTCCCTGCAATCTCCTTCCCCACCTCTTCCACATGATTCAGCAGACGCTTTTCTTCTTCTTCTTCCAGGAACTGGCACAGTTGTCTCAACTTCTCCACAGTCTTCAGCCTCTCCGGCTCTGAGGAGGTCGGAGTGAGGAAGATGGTCAGCCTTCAAAACATCAGCAAGAGAATTAGGATTTGAATTGAACTGCTTCCACCCTCTCAGCTCACAAGTCCTCAAGCTTCTCCTTGACTGCTTTTCACATAATAAACAACAATGGGAAATAAACTCCATTTAGCTGCATTCAAAGGCGAACTTACCTAATTCACAATTCTTGGGAAAATATGGAGACCAAAACAGCAATCTTTTGAAATTCACACATCTGAATTTCTCAAGGTTGACCCAGTCAGGTAGTGTTCACAAAAAATGTATTCATGAGGGCAAAGCACGTATCCAACTAATTATACGAGAAGGTAGCCACCCTAGCATTTGATTCATTTTCAGAATAATAAATAAATAGCAAACCGATATGGGAAAAGGAGAGAGAAGTTGAAATGGGCAGATTTCCCCATCCCTCCTCAGTCCGGACTTGCTTCTTGAAGTGCTTGTTCCCTCACTAGTAACAATAGGGACACTTCCAAGGAGGTCTTTGCTTTCCTTGTCCAGGTCTGCTTGATAGGCCAGAATTTCCCCTCTCTCTCTCCTCCGAATCTCCAGGTGGCAACAAAGAGAGGAGAATATTCTACTGGCTTCTTGGGTCCAGTGGCCTTGCTATAATAGCAAAGTAATTGACTGGAGGAAAGAAAAGTACAGAGGTTTTCAACCTTTTGGGGTCCACGGCTCCCTGGACCAACTCCCTTCTTTCTGCGGCACCCCTGTGGGGCTCAGGAGACCAGTTAGGTCCCCCCTTGCTTGCCCAGCTTGCCTCCCTTCCCCCTTTCTCGAACAGCCTCCCTTGAGGAGTGCTCTCTCAGCCTCCTCTCCTTAGGAGCCCTCCTCTTGGTCTCTGAGCTGCCCCCGCTGCCCCCCAGGGGCCTGGGACTTGCCTGTCCATTCCCAACAGCAAGGGCCCCTCGCCAGTTGGCTTGCTTCCTCTGAGGCCGCCTCAGCTCCTGGCAGCCCACACCCCCTGGCCAGCCCCAGAGGCACCATTCTCTGGGGGAGAACAGCTGGACAAGCCTTGGGGAGGCAGAGATGGCATCCGAGGAGGGAGGGAAGGAAAGAGGGACAGAGGCCAGTGTCTCCCGCGGCACCCCTGACCATCATTCAAGGCACCCCAGCTGCCACAGCACACTGCTTGAAAACCACTGCAGAACTGGGACGGGAAAGGTTTCTCGTCCAACTGGTCTGGAGAAGAGGAAAGGCAGCCATGCTTGCTCCTTTGTCTTCTCCGAGGAGACTTCCAGCCTGACTTCTCATCTTGAGGCCCCAGGGAGAAGTGGGAGGAGGAGGAGGAGGAGGAGGAAGCATCCCCAGAAGAAGTGTGCTCCCCACCAGTAGGTGCTTCCACCCCCCACTCCTAAATCTGCTTGCAACAGATACTTGGGGGGGGGGGCATCCTGCACCATCTGGTCAATTCCTGGTGCTAGGAGAATTAGAAGGTCTAAGATATAAACACATACATAAATACCGTAAGTAGTTCTCATCACAAAAGAATATGCAGGTAAACCCATGAACAGCCAGGTAAACCCATCAAGAGGTTTCCTGGCAGACAGGAGTCTGTTGTAGGCCGCCCCTTCTGTGATGTATGTATGATGTATGGAGGGGTGGTCTTGGGCTCCAGGGTGGGCAATTTCAAATGTCTATATAAGGACTTGGTTCGGGGTCTCCTCCTCCCTTCTGCGTGGGGGTGGGGGGGTGAGCACCAGTTAATAAAGATCTGGCTTACTAGCTGCTTTGCTTCTCAATGTTCTCTGGTTGGCCTCTGTTATTTTCTCCTACCGATAGAGAAGCTACCAAAGGACTCTATATGGGCTCTGAGGTACCCCAGAAGGGAAAAGGAGCTGATTTTTCCTTAGAACACTGGCCCCCAGTCCCCACCCCCTTGCAGCTGACCCCTTGCTGCTCTCTGCTTGGCAGGGTATTGAGGAGGCATCCTGCTAGCCAAAGGAGACATGTGCAATTCACATTTGTAGTGTTCTAAATATGTACAAAGCAACCTTGCTGGGGGATGTGGATGAGATTAACCCTTTCTCTCCCTGCCATGGTCCCATGAAGCTGCTGTATTTCAAGGGAGGATCCCTTGGCCCCCCTGGCAGAGAGAAAGACTTCGACTCCCTCCTCCCAACCATCCCAGCAGCCCTCAGGATTCCCCTTGGCTTCTTCTAACGTAATAAACAACCACCAATTAATACCATGCCTACTTTGGATCTGAGAATTAAGAAGATCACCTGCCAAGAAGAATACACAGCTATTTCTCCCCCTCAAGGTACCTTGTATTCCTCGACAGCCTCTTCCAGAGGAATCATAGAATCATAGAATCATAGAATCATAGAATCATAGAATCATAGAATCATAGAATCATAGAGTTGGAAGAGACCACAAGGGCCATCGAGTCCAACCCCCTGCCAAGCAGGAAACACCATCAGAGCACTCCTGACATATGGTTGTCAAGCCTCTGCTTAAAGACCTCCAAAGAAGGAGACTCCACCACACTCCTTGGCAGCAAATTCCACTGTCGAACAGCTCTTACCTCGTGGTGTTGGTGCTTCTTGGATCTGCCCCAAACCACACAGATGGAGGCTTCATCCTCCTTGCAAAAGAGTTTCAGGGGCTCCTGGTGCTTCTCACAGACTCCTCCTTTCCCTCTGGAAGACTGAGAGTCTTGGCTACTTCGACAAAGGTAGCCGATTGCCGATTGCGGACAAGGCTCCTTCTCTGGACTCCAACTTGGCCTTGAGGACAGGAAGCCAGCCTCCTTTTTGCCCCGCTGCACTGGATCAGGCCGGACCGGCAGAAGTTGTGCCCACACTCTGGGATGGTCCCTGTGTCGTAAGAGAGTCAGGGTCAGAGAGGGGAATAAAGGAGAAGGACCCTACCAATATCAAATAGATCGTATTCTGCCTTCACACCCTACAAGAAGGTCAACGGTGCCTTGGGGAATGGATCCTTTTTCGCTGTATCGACTTGTATCTTTTTTGCTGTATCTTTCTCATTGACTTTAAGAATGGATCTGAATGTAGTTTTCAACTCAAATGTATTTTCCCTCAAAATGCTGTACTTTTCTAAATGTATCCAAATGTATCCGAATGGGTTTTTGTATTTCCCCCCAATCTCATCACCTAGAGAATGTTCCCTAAATGTAACAATCACTTGTTCCAAATGTATTTGATTCAAATATATTCGAGTGTATACTTTTATGGGAAAACGTAGCTAGGAAAATGTGGAGCTATATATATTGCTTATAGTGCCTTTGAACGGTCAGACTTCCACCCTCTATCCTTTCAGGAGCTGCCAAAAACACTCTCCACACCACACTGCCATCTACTGGGTCTACAAATAATACCATGAATACACACAAATACAAGCTCTAAAATAAATTACCGGTAGTTTTATTTTCCCATAAGTATGCAAACATAAGACTATCACACCCGAATTGATAGCTATGCAGAACAGGATTCCCCCCCCCTCCCTCCAATGGATAGCTCCCTGCGCGGCTGTCTTTGAGGGGGGTGGAGGGAGGAACGGGCGGGATCGACATCCGATAGCTGCCTGCCTGCCTGCCTGCCTGCCTGCCTGCCTGAACATGCCGTGCACCTGGGGGGCGCTGCGACCGGCGCCCATTGGGAAGGAACAAGACAGGAAAAGGAAGGAAATGGGAGAGGTTTTTGTAAGGCCCCACTTTTCACATGGTGTCCTGTTGTGTGGTCGGAAAGTACTCTTTATTGTTTGATTTGGGTTAATGTCAGAATAAAAGCGAGTTCCTTCAAAATAACACATTCCTTTTTATCTTACCAATTTCTCATATTGTAAGAAGCGGAAGAAGAAACCACAGAGAGCATTCATATTTTCCTTCTGATCAATGAAGTCAAACGTTACAATTACCCATTTTAGAATGAGCACCTATAGGGAGAAGACAGATCTCAGTAAGCCAAAGCAAGGCCAAGACAACAAACCCCTTCTGGAATATGGTCAGCGTGTACAACATCTAGCTGAATCATCACCAGGATAACGAAGTCAGACTGGGGGAAATTGCATTCTTCAGAACCAAGACATCATTACCATGCTTTCCAAGTTACCTGAAAGTCACTAGAACACTTGTGAGCACAGAGCCAAGACACAGCGGAAATAAGAGTTTGGCCTCATTAGGCCCCCCTACCATGAACTCCTTAGGTGGGCCACCCTGCGTCCGCCTCGCCATCGCGCCTCGCTATTCTGCAACTCGAGATAACACTGAACTGCTCTGCAGGGTTGTTGTAAGGATTGCAAGTCAAGGCATCCGAAGTGCCTTTGAACATTGAAAAGCCCCTAGCCAATGCTTTGAACTAATGTCGCTTTAAAAAGGAAACTCTGATTAGTAAGAGTTTGGGGAATTAAAAATTGGTTTGTTCTGGGGGCGCTGAAGCTGTGTTCTGGCTTGAAAACCCAGTGAGACCACTGGGCCATCTAGTTCTGTATGGTCTGCCACAGCCAGCAGCTGCTCTCCAGGATTTCAGAGCTCTCTTTCCCATGAATGGGTTGGAACTGCCGCTTTTTGCATCATGTGCCTCTCAAAGTGGGCCACCCCGAGCCATTTCCTGTATAGCGTTCTACATCCCATGTAGCCCTGCTTCTTCCAGCTCAGTTCATTTCATTCTGCAACTGTGCAAGTTAGGCCGCATCTGCTTTAGGCATTCAAAGCACCATCATGCCCCTTGACATGCCAACAGTTGCATCTTTGTATTCAATCCCTTCAGCACCTTGGACAGCAGTCTCTCAAGGCTCAGCCACAGGTACCTGGCGCCCCATGCTTCCTAGGCCCAGGTCCGTGCTTTAAAGGCACTGTGTCCGAGTGTTTTGTTGTCCCAGGGCTTTCTAATTGTGACTCATGTTCAGCATCCCTTTCCAGGGCAGCTTTATTTATTTCATGTCTGAAAGGAGTCCTCTGTGCGTGGCAAAGGCTTGTTGCTGGGACAATAGGAGGCTGCCTTATACTGAGTCCCACTATGGCTCTATCTAGCTCAGTCTTGTCCACAATGGATGGCAAAAACTCTCCAGGGTTTCAGACAGAGGACATTCTAGCTGGAGATACAACAGATTGAACCGGAGAGCTTCTGCATGTAAGCAGCTGCTTTACCACTAAGCTATGGCCCTTCTCCCATTGCTTCTGCCCTGAATGAACTGCAAGCCTGTCCTCCAGTCCTCCCAAAACTCTCTTTTGTGGCTACACTCTGCAGGAGGTCATTGGTTGCAGAAGTTGAGCTGTCTGCACAAGTGACTGAACCCGTGAGAAGGCTGATCTGGAATGAAATGCTGACTTTCAGGCATCTCTTGAAGACCTTTTCTATGCCAACAGCTCTGTGCTATCATTTAAACATTTCTTGAGCACCCAGACATTTGAATTCTTTGGACTGATTTTAATGTCCACCCTCCACCCGCTTTTGTACATTGCTGTCTTTTATGACATGCCCTAGCTTCTGAGAAGCCTTTTGCTCAAACCAGTTAGACATGACATGACATGACATATTCTCCTCTGAGAAACCTTCCAGGGGCCGTGTGCCTGTGGTGGGAGGGGCCACAGGTGAAAGTGGGTGGAGTGATGAATGTAAACTTTGGTTTCCTAAGGGAGGCTGGTTTCTACACACATTCAACTCTCCACTCTCTGTCCTTCACGACTCAAGGGTGCGAGGGGAGGGGTAGTACCTCTGGTGGGGGGCACATTGTGCTCCTTCTGGGGTAGTTTGTCCACCTTTGGTCACTACAGCTCTCACCTGCGGCTCTTAGAAACTGTCAGCCTGCAGCAGCAGCCACACCCCAGGAATGGCTTCAACTGGCAGGCTAACCAGGTGAGCGGAGTTGATGGGTCTCAAACCCTCAGTGAGTTAGCGGCTTCCCCTGCACGCAAAGCTAGTGTCGGGTACTGGCTAGAGGAGGAGGAATGGTGGGAGGCTACAGCCAGGGAACCCCCCCCCCAGGGAAGCATCAAAGTGGGAAGGCTCCAAGCCAGGAGACTTCTGGTGGGATGCAGGAGACAGGTCAGAAGAAGAAGAAGAAGGGGGAGCAGATGGCTTGGAGGCTAAACAAGCAACAGGTTTAAGTGAGACTGAGGCAGCTGAGGAGGAGGAGGAGGTGGTGGTGGCTGAGGCTGCAACAGATCCCCAGGCACCTGCCATGTCCACTGTTCCCTTCTCCCCTCCTCCTGTGTCCCCAGGAACAAGGGAGGCATTACATGGAGCAGAACAAAAGGCACAGAGAGCCCCTCCATGACTGTTGGGAAGTCAGCCGACTGGGGAGGAGCCTTAGGCTAGGGATGCCATATTTCTAAAAGTAGAAACCAAGACACCCCGAAAGCTGTGGAGCTATTTTTAGGAAGACCCCCAAATTGTTGAGCATCTTAAAGGAAGACCCAGAAGCTGTTGATGTCTGGTAGCCCTACCTTAGGAGGAGGCTAAGATCCTCCGTTCTGGCAACTGGGGCTAGTCCTGCCTGTGGAGTTTCTCTCTCGGGTTTTGTCTCTCTCAAGAATCGGTGCAAACCTGGATTCTGTGTTGCGCTCCTATCAGTAGATGACGCCAACGACGAAAGGCAGCGTAGATCGCGAGCAGTTCTCGGTCATACACGGTATAGTTTTGCTCCGACTTGCTCAGCTGCCTCGAGAAAAAGACACACGGTTTCCATTCCTGCTTGCTCCTCCCTGTCTGCAAGAGGACCGCCCCTATGGCCCGGTCGGACGCATCGGTCTCTAGCCTCATGGGTTTCTCCAAATCTACGTGCAGGAGTTGCTTGGTAAAATTTTTTCCTTTCCTCACTCTCATCATAATGTCGTCGATTCTGGGCATTGGGAAGGTCACGGGCTCCGGCACCAAATTTACGGCTCTAAAGTCCACCACAAGCCTGGGTTTATTAGTGTCCTTTTTGTCCACAAAAAACACCGGACTGCCTCCCACTGCCTTTGATTCTCTTATGAATCCTCTTTTTAGGTTCTTGTCAATAAACTCCCGCAACTCCTTCATCTCCCTGTCCGACATGGCATACAGCTTACCCACCGGCATCTGCGCCCCCGGGAGCAAGTTGATTTGACAGTCAAAGGGCCTGTGGGGTGGTAGCCTATCTGCCTCCTTCTCGCTGAAGACCTCCCACAGATCAGCATATTGCGGCGGCACCTCAACCTTCCGCTCCACCGCCATCCCAGCCACCCTGGCCACACTCATCCTTGGGGTTTCCCCTCCTAGACAGTGTTCCAGGCAGTAGGCTGACCCAAAGCTGACTGTCCTCTGATGCCACGCCACCACTGGATCATGTTGTGCTAGCCAGCTCATGTCAGGAAAAAGCAGCAATGCGAAAGCCAGCTGCAGGTGTCTGGAATGCAAAACAGGATGTTGATGTCTGGGACTGTACTATTGGAACAAAGGGGCAGTCTATTCACTGTACTGAGCACCGGATGTTAGCTCAGAGTGTCATCTGACCTGTACTGGAAGTACAGGGGTGGAGTTTCTTACTCTACTGTTGGAGTCTGGAGTGTACAGACACGTTTCTCTGTACTGCTGCAATGACAGAAATAAAGCAATGTAAATAGATTTCTGTCTGTCTCTTTTCCCCTCCCTGAGGGAAGCAGGGAGGAGGGGGAGAGGTGTGTCCCTCTCACGCTGAGTGGGATCGCCGATTGGTGACCTTGCCTGTATCCTGCCGGGAGATGCAGACGGGGAGGTCAACAAGGATCTCAAGCCGAATGCCTGGAGGAATGGCCAGTTACCTCTGACTGCGGCCTGAGGATCCGACAACTGGTAGCACTGCCGGTGGTTTTGATCCATCGTAAATCTGCATGAGAGGTTGATGGATCATTTGTCATCCTCTGCACCAAGGGAGGAGATAAGCCTGCGTGCAGCTAATTAGCTAAACAGACGGCTGGGCATCAAGACGGACTGAAAGCTAAGCAACGGAGCCCCAAGGTATGATGATTTTATGGCTGTGTGGAGTGAACGCGTAAAGAGCAGAAATCTTCTGTTTGCTGTGTGTCTGCGTGAGAGAAGCCAGCACCGGGGAAAACAGCCGGAAATACCATGCATTCCTTAGATAAGGCTGGTATGCACTGTTGCTAAGCAACGAGAAGTCAGTGAAGTGAAGTTCAGTGGAAACTTACTGACTGGGGGCAGGAACACGGAGTGTGTTTATCTTCCTGTTCTGTGCAAGGACGTTTTATGCAGCTTGCGGTTTATCTGCCAAGTGAAAAAAAGGCAGTAAACAACTGTTGGATTTTACAGGCAAGAGAGTGAAAGCTGCAGCTTGGAGTCAAAATGGATGCCAAGAAGGGGGGAGGCTTACCTTATCCACCTCACCTGACTAATGACAATTACTCATCTTGGTCTATAAAGATGAAAGCCCTGCTGCAGAATCAGAGGCTTTTTGGGGTGATTGAGAACCCCATTCCACAAGCACCAATGCCAGGTTGGAATTCACAGAATGTGAAAGCCAGGACGGCTATAATTCTGTGTGTCTCAGATGAGCAACTCGTGCATATCCAGGGTTTAGATAACGCACGAGAGATTTGGGAAACGCTACGTAGAACACATCAGAGGGATGCTGGTTCTTCAGCGTTGCTGTATTTTCAAAAGCTGACCAATCTGAGACTTGCGCCTGATGGAGATGTACAAGCGCATTTGACTGAGATGAAGTTCCTGCGTCAGCAGATGGCGGAGCGCAATTTCCGTCTACAAGAAGAGGTCTTTTGCTTCATGGTTATCAACAGCCTTAATCGGACTTACAAAACCGTTGCCAGTCAGCTTGGTTCCCTACCGCCGGCGGACCTGACCGTGGAGAGAGTGTGTGCGGTGGTCCTTAATGAACACGACCGCCTTGCTGCACTGGATGTGAAGGACAGGGGGAGAGTAGCAGAGAGTTCTGACTCCCCCACTGCTGAAGCTACTGAGGAGCCTGCTGTAGCTTTGAGCGCTGTCCGATGTTACAATTGTGGACAGACTGGGCATCTTCAGCGGAACTGTAAGAAGCCACGTCAGCAGAAAGGAGCCAAGGGGAGCTCTGCGAAGCCTGAGGCGTCAGGCAAAAATCGTACCAAGTCCCAGGTGAAACCTGCAAAGGCTTTGATGTCGAAAGGAACCACACCAGAGGTGGAGAACACGTTTGTCATTGACACAGGTTGTTCGAATCACATGACGTCACACAGAGATCTGTTTTCGACGTTTAAGAAGCAAAGCTTCACTGTGAAGCAGGCCAACGGTCAGGAGCTGGAAGCGACCGGGGTTGGAACTGTGTATCTTGAGAGTCTGAACTTGACTATAAGCGATGTGTACCTGGTTCCTGAATTGAAGTTCAATCTGCTGAGTGTGTCGCAGATTGCAAAGAAAGGACTAAGACTGTCCTATGATGATAAGAGCTGCAAGATCTTCAAAGATGGAGAACTGTATCTTTCTGCCAAAGAGAAAGATGGACTATATTTGTTGACTTTTGATCAAAGTGATTACATGAAATGTAATGCATTTGATACTAACGAAATATCTCTTGCAGGTGTGACCAAGAGCGCCCGGAAGGTGGCCAGGGTCGACAAAGCATTTCAGCGGGTGTATGCTGATGTGATTGGTCCTCTAGCACCATCTAGAGGCAATGCAAGATATTATCTTGTGTGTGTGGATTGTTTCTCTCATTATGTGTGGGTATATACATTAGAGAAACCAAAAGAAGCCTTAAAAAGGTTTCAGGATTTTTGTGACAAGGTTAAAAATGTGCATGATGCTAACATTGATTGTCTCTTCACAGATGAGAAGCCAATTTTTCTGTTACAGGAGTTTCAGAAGTTCCTGGATGAGAAAGGGATTAACCACCAGGTTGCTGTTTCAGCGGAAGCGTGGAACAGGGGTGTCTGTGTAAGGGTGAACAAAGAACTGCAAAAGGGGATGAATGCACAATTGCTTAGTTCACATTTGCCACATGAATATTGGGCGGAGTCGTTAATGTCCTATGTTCACACGTGGTTGAGAAAGGTCTCAAAAGAGTTGGGAAGTTCTCCTTTTGAGAAGCTGTTCCATAGAAAACCTTCTGTTGCCCATTTTAAGGTTTTCGGGTCTCATGTGAGAACAGAAGCTCCAGGTGGAGTAAAGAATGCCAGATGCATTTTTGTGGGATATGAAAAGGGTCTCTACAGAGTAATTTTGTCTGAATCTGGTCAGGTGATTCTCACAAAATTTCTAGAGAGTGCTCCTGAACAGGAGAGAGTAATTGTTCACACATTTCCCACTGAGGGCAATTCAGATGATGATGATTTTACTGATTACAGTGGTGATGATGACAGTGATAGCTCACAGAGCTCAGTTGACACAGTCATTGAGAGACACAATGGATAGACCTTCACAGATGAAGGAAGAACCACTGTTTACTATTGGATCTGGTTCTCCTAAGAGTCCAGAGGCTGAACCAGTGAGCAAAGAGGACCAGCACCTCATACGCAGGTCTGAGAGAAGTACAAAGGGAGTACCACCCAAGAGGTATTCAAAAGAGTTTGCTAACTTAGCTGTTGCATGTGTTGCTATTGTTAATAGCTCAAGACAGGTTGAAGCTGTGTCTAAGTCAGAGACAAAGACACAACAGAGAATTGCAAGCCAAGGTAATGCAGATGCACTCATTCCTTGGAAGCCAGACAACCAGAGAAGTACACTGGGGAAAACCAGTGGCGGGGAGTTCCAAGGGTGGAATTGAAACAACAGGGGACTGTTATATGTATAACAACTGTTTGTATTCTTCTCTGGATCGTGTTTTGCTCGCAACGCCTATTGATGCTTTTGGGGGAGGATGTCAGGAAAAAGCAGCAATGCGAAAGCCAGCTGCAGGTGTCTGGAATGCAAAACAGGATGTTGATGTCTGGGACTGTACTATTGGAACAAAGGGGCAGTCTATTCACTGTACTGAGCACCGGATGTTAGCTCAGAGTGTCATCTGACCTGTACTGGAAGTACAGGGGTGGAGTTTCTTACTCTACTGTTGGAGTCTGGAGTGTACAGACATGTTTCTCTGTACTGCTGCAATGACAGAAATAAGGCAATGTAAATAGATTTCTGTCTGTCTCTTTTCCCCTCCCTGAGGGAAGCAGGGAGGAGGGGGAGAGGTGTGTCCCTCTCACTCTGAGTGGGATCGCCGATTGGTGACCTTGCCTGTATCCTGCCGGGAGACGCAGACGGGGAGGTCAACAAGGATCTCAAGCCGAATGCCTGGAGGAATGAGGAATGGCCAGTTACCTCTGACTGCGGCCTGAGGATCCGACAGCTCATCCCTAATATTATTGGAGGCCCCGCTAGTGAGGCAATGTGAAAGCCGATGGTCTCCGAGTGCCTGGACACCCTCATTCTCATTGGTGGGGTCTGGTGTGTCACTTCCCCTCCTAGAAGCTCCCTGCCATCAATAGTGGTTACTTGCAAGGGAAAATCCAAAGGCAATAAGTGAAGCTGGTGCTCTCATGCAAAGTCTTTGCTGAAGAAATTGCAGGAGCTGCCCGAATCCAGCATTCCCTTCACCTTGACTGGGTGCCCATTCGGGAGTTCTAGCACCACTTCGATGGCTTTAGCCGCCTTAGGGGGGTCTGGTTGGGGCACTCTTACTGGTTGCTGGCCTGGCTGCTGTGCCCGCTGAGTGGCAGCCAAGCGCTCCCGTTTCCCTGTTCCTGTGTCTTTTCCACCTCCTCCTCACCCCCTGCGGCTCCCACCATTCCTTGCCAGGCTTTTCTTTGAGGGCAGGCTCTGGCAAAATGTCCTGGCCGCTGGCAAAGGAAACACTCCTTGGTTGTTTTCCCATCCTTTCCCTCCCTCTTGCGACTTTCGCTGGAACTTGAAACTTCCCGCACACGCGCCCCATCTATTTCCATTGGCTCCGCCGGCGGGGAAGGCTGCCTTGGTATTTCAGGAATGCGGTAGTCATGGCAACGCTGCTCTCTCCCTTCCCGCCTCTCCTGAGCCCGCGCTTCCTGCCTCACGCCAATCGCAAGCACAGCCTTGGTCAGCTGGTCCATGGACTGTGGGCGGGGTGCGCGCGAAAGCTCATCCTTGACCGTTGGGGACAACCCCCCCTCAAATAACATTTGTATGGGTTCAGAGTCCAGCTGCCACCCGAGACGGTGAACTATCATTGCAAAGCGTGACCAGTAGTCTCTAACTGACTGGTTCCCCTGTTTACAGTTCATCAGTTCCCGCTTTGTCACGCTTTGTTGTACATCACTGGAAAACATTGCGTCCATTGCCTGAAAAATTTTCTGCAGGTCCTGCATGGCAGCATTCTGCGTCGCCATAAGGGGCCTGATCCACTCTCTGGCCCCGTCCTGCAGGTGCCCCACAATATAGGCCACTCGCGCCCCATCATCTTCAAAATAGTCATGCTACAGTTTCAATGCATATTCTATTTCTGTTCGGAACGCACTGTAATCCTGAGGCCTCCCCCCAAATTTGTGCACCAGTCCCGGTACCTTCCTTGCTATGGGGGTGGGCCTGACCTGGGCATCTTGAGACCGCCTTTCGTCCAGCCGCGCCGTCAGGAGGGCCACATGCTGTTCCAACTCGCGGTTCCTCTCCACCAGCGATTGCCCTCCAGCAGCCCCTTCCGTGGCTTTCACTTCTCCTGTCTTACTCATGATGCCGTCTGCCTGTTGCGCACGAGCAACTTTCAGGGACAGACAGATTGCTGTAATGGGTATGAGTTACTTGTGCGTAAACTGCCGCCTTTCTAGGCTTAATTGCCTTGGTTAAACCTTTCTGACTGCACAGCCCATCTCCGCGTGGCTGCCTCAGTCGCTAGCAGAATCTGTCTGTGGGCGTTTCTTAAACCTTTTCCAGCATAGAAGCTGTCTGACTCCCAGTCGCCTCCTCCTCTCAGTGCGCGGGAGTCTTCTGCGCAGGGAGGGCGTGGGTAGTGGAGGACCTGTGCTCTCCTCACTGATATCCAGAGAAGAATCCCGGAGCTTTCCCTCCGCTTCCCCCATTTGCCCCCCTTTATCCCTGGTGTTGCGCTGATTTCCTTCCTCCTCTACCGAGCTGCTTCTCCCCCTGGTGCTGGGTCCTTCGCCTGCAGAGTCTGGGAGCCTCCCCTTTGCCTCTCGCTCTGATGTCAGTTCCCTGACATCCTGCCTGTGGAGTTTCTCTCTCGGGTTTTGTCTCTCTGAAGAAAGAGTCCACCTTACTGCTCATCTCTGAGTTTTGATGCTGAACTGCAGCTGAATCAGCCCTGACAGCCAGGCTCCGGACAATTGAGCAGATGAGACCACTAGGGGGTCCAACAGTCAAGAAGGTGGTTTCTGCCCATGCTGTAGAGGGAAGTGACGAGCAGTGGGGCTCATCCACCTGGGAAGGTAGCTCATTTAAGAGAAGGAAGTCCCTGATCCTAAACCTGATTGATCCATTTAGCCCAGTATTGCCCACTTCCAGCCTGAGTGGCAGAAGCTCTCCAAGGTCTTGGGCAGAGAGAGGCTCCTACCTACATTGAGCTTCTAACTGCAGGTGCTAGGGACTGCACCTGGGACCTTCTGCATGCAATTCAGGTGCTGACACACTGAGGCTATGGCGCCTCCACAAAACCTTCAGGTATGGGCAGGAGGCACTACTCGGCATCCTTATATCCCACCCTTCCTCCCAAAGGAGTCCAGGGCAGCAAAGACACAGCAGTTAAACAACCAAAACATCCAAAAACAGTTCCTACACAGAAGCAGACTAAGAAAAATCTCTCCTTAGAAGGCTTCTTGAAAGAGGAAGAGGAAGTAGGCATTGAAAAGATAGCAGAGAAGGGACTACATGGAACTGGCGGAAATGACTGGCAGAATCCGAGACCAGGGAGAAGAGTCGGTGGAAGAAGATTGGAAAAAATTTGAAGTATATTTACAAAAATATAGCAAAATTAATGAATGTTAGAAGGATGCTGGAATGAAGTTACATGGTTTTAGCAGAAATGTTATAAAGAATTAAGTAAAAATGGATTGTTAATGGGCCAAAGTGTAAAATATAAGGTCAGATTGGGTTAAGGCAAATTATAGAACAAAAATTGAGTAAGATGGAAAGGATTTGCTGAAATAGCTAAATTGAATTAGAATACAAAAAAGGGAGGTGTGAGGAGGTCGATGAAATAAGTAAATGAAAGACAATGATATGGAAATACTGGATGTGCTTTTAAATGTTTTTGTTTTTAATTTTTTTTTGTTTTTTATTATTGTTGTGCTGTATTCTTTTTTTCTGCTTTTTATTTTTATTTTTTATGTATTGTAACTTTTTATTGTTCTTTTTTTCTCTTTCTTTTTTTGTAATTGTTAAACTTTTAATAAATATCATTATTATTATTTTTTAAAAAAGAAAAGATAGCAGAGAAGGGACCCCCGATAAGATGGTACCTGCAGGAAAATGTCACTACTCCTCTTTTGTTTCTTCCTACTGAAGGATCCCGGTGAACAAGCAAAAAGCCCTTGGAAAAACACACAAACACAAACTCACACACAAGAGGACAAGACAAGAAAGGGCTGTGCACCACAAACCATCCCAAAATAAGCCTCCATTCTGTGGGATGTAAAACACAGGAGCAGTCAATGACAACATTCCTAGAGTGTACATGTTAGAACATGGGGGTGGATGTCTGTCCAGCAAGCAGCAGTGGCGTAGCGTGGGGGGTGCCAGGGGTGCCAGCCGCACCGGCCGCAACATCTGGGGGGGCGCGAGTCCAGAGGGAAGGGACAAGTTACTTCCTCCGCCGGGCTCCCCGCCGCCGCCGCCACCGCCACCGCCAGCCTTGCACCCTAGCGCGTGCGCCACCCGCCGCCGCCGCGGCGGCTGCACTCCACTCACTGCTCGCAGGAGGAGCAGCCGCTGCAGCAGCGCCGATGCCGCCACCGACGCCTGGCCGGGCAGGGCAGCCTCCGCACCCCGACGCTGACGCCATCCCCTCGGCCCAGCCACAGGCGGCGGCTGCTTCTGCCGACTGGGAGGGAGGAGAGCTCCGAGGGGCCTCGCCGCGCCCTGCGCTCCCCAAAACCCTCCGAGAGGAAGCCGGTGGGCGGGCGAGGGTCTCCCGGCAGAAGGGGGCGCCGCTGGCTCCGGCTCTCAGCACGTCTCAGCCGCGGGGGGGGGGGGGCGAGGACGGAGCATGGCTGGAAGCCCCCGGACCCGGCTGGCAGGAGGAGAGGCGCTCGCCAAGCCTGGATCTGGAGCTCCACCTACAGCCCAAGGAGAGGAGGGGGCGGGGAGGCACCCGAGGGGAGGGGGCTTCGGCTGCCTCGGCCCGCGGGGGCTCCGCAAATAATAAATTTAATAAATTCCTGCTGAGCCCTTGGGGGGGGGGTCCTTGGCTCCTTCGCTCGCCCCCAGCCCCAGTGGCGTAGCGTGGGGGGGTGCAGGGGGGCCGGGCGCAACATCGGGGGTTGCACGCTCGCACTCGAGTGCTAAAATCCACGGGTTAGGGGGCGCAAATTACTTGCCTTGCCCCGGGTGCTGACAACCCACGCTACGCCACTGGCAAGCAGGTAAACTTCCTGGGATGGACTTCCTCCACATGTGACCAGAGGTGGGTGTGGCCTCACCTGTGCAGGTAAATGATAAAAGCACAGGGCAGGCAGCCATCTCTCTCTCTTGCCTCTTGCCTCTCTCATCTTCATCTTTCGAAGAAGCAGGATGCCCTCTTGGCTCTCAGCCAAGAGAGGACGATAGGACTATCTTCCTATAAGATAGATTCTAAATGTATCTTACCTTTTTAAGCCTGTCTGCCTTCTGGGATCATATTGTGAACAGAACGTGAGTAAACTCTTTTATACTTTTATAAAGACTGTGTCGTGTCTTGTATTTTAAGAGGGATCAAAAGGGGGAAATTGCCAGAGTAATTATTATAGAGGTTCTAGCGAACCTGTGCAGACGTTACCGTTGCGAACTTAAAAGGGGGAATGTTATAAACTCTGCTGATATTTTGGGAACTTGTTAGCACAAGTTGGACTAGGATATAATCTCACAATATATCCTCTCCTGCACCCCAGAACATTCCCACACATTCCCCATCAATCAATATTGGGCTAAAAGCAATAGAACACAAAGCTACATGCACCTAAAAACTGGTTTTGAAACAGCCTTGGTCTTGCCAAGTCCCTCAGCCTTGTGAGTTTGGGAGCTAGTCTGCAAGGGTGAAAATCTAATGGAGGATTCCATTGTTGAATTAACCAAGCAAGGGTCATAGTTGCCACCTATGTACCTTGTGGTTGCTCTGTGCCAGAGGGCAAATGAGGGTGGGCCTCCTCCCTCGCCTGGCTGGGAATGAGAAAGGAAAAGGTCAGAGTTGTGTGAGAGAGCTGGGCTGGAAGTTGGCAGAAGTCACAGAGAGAGAGAGCCATGCCTGATTTCTTCTTGATTCGAAGGCTGTAACTGGAAGAAGCAAGACCTGCTGGGACGTTAATGCTGTGAGCCTCTCCATCTTCGGCTCAGGTTGTATATGTGTGTGAATAAACCATATATCAGAAAGACACCACAGTCTCCGCTGAGCCTCATTCCAAGGAAACTTGCTCTAACAACCTCACTAAGGCAGCCCCTTCGGTCCTTTATTCTAGTTCCCCTTTCCATGCCGTACCATACAAGGCTTTGCCAGTATTTTCAGGGTCATCTTCCACCACAATTTAGGGTTGCCATATGTCAGGGAGAGGCAAACTCTTTTTTTGCTCTTCAATATATTATTTAATTATTTATTACTTACCCCTGACCGTGTCCTCCCTTACTCATTTCCCCCCTAAACTAGAAAGCCCCAAATGTTTTAGCTTCTCATCTTGGAGTTGCTCCAGCCCCTTGATAATTTTGGTTGCCCTCTACTGAACATTCCTGCCCCCCCCCCAAGCTCTGCCTTCAACTGCAAACGTGGCAGACAGTGCCTTCCCAAAAAAGTTCAGTTTTACTTTTAAGGACAGGAAATTCTCCTGCAGGCCATCTGTGCTAAAGAGAGGGTGCAGATATAACTCTCCTTGTTTTGGACCACCCAATTTGCATAAAAATAAGACAAGATTAAAAGTGTTGAGTTTTCCCCACCCCATGGAAAAGGAGCAAATGAAAAATCCTCTCCTGAGCTGTGGCTGCTACTTCCTGAGCATGAGAGATGAAAAGGGCCTGTATGGATTTGGCAAAGTCAGCATTCAGAGTTCGAGAATCACACTTGGCTCATGACCAAGGGTGTCCAAAAATAGCAAAAGCCAAACTTTTGGCTCAGAGTTGAAATGCTGACGTTCCTCTTCTCTATGGCCTGCTGGTCAGCGGATGCCTTGACCAAGACCTGGTTGTCCAACTTTAGACCTTTCGCCTACACCTGCTGTTCTGGGCTATGAAACAACAGCAGCAATTCAGCCCTTGGCTCACTGCAAATCATGTGTGCAACCACAGAACCTGGCTTTGGGCTGCTTTGCCTCTGACTTACTTTGCAACATCCTCTCCCTCCAGAGGAATCTTGCTTTGAACAAAAGTAACCCACAGTGGAGGATCAACTTCACTTTACTTGACTAGACCCAGTGGCATAGTGGGCTGCGGGGGCACAGGGGCAGTTTCCCCCAGGCACAAAATTGTTAGAGGTGCACAATTTCAGCACCTGGTGCTGCCTCAATACAGCTGCACGCTTCCATCACTGGGGTCCGATGACAACGGCTTGTCCATGCGCTCAGGTAAGTGACCTCTCCAGACAATGGGATGGCTCTTCTTTTCTTATCTCTGGGGCTGTGATCCCCTGGGTGATGTGGACGCCATTAGGCAGTCGAATGCGCATGCATACTCCGTCTGCTTCCCTCCCTCCTACCTCCTCCTCCACGTGGCCCCGGGAACTGGCAAGCCATCCTATGTCTCTGACTAGGCAGAGCTCTGGCACCCTCCTACCTTGGTGGAGTCTACCTCTCTTTATCTGCAGAAAAACTCATGACAGGAGTCATTACAGGAGATCTTGGACTCTGTATCAGACCCTGATGGCAAAGGTGGTTCTGTTAGACTATGAGCCACCTGAAAGAGTCTCCTGGTACTGGTTTCACCAACAGATCCAGCAACAACGGTCCTCCTCACCGTCGCTATCGCCACTTGGTAGGCTCGACGTTGAGCTCTAACCCGTGTTTGGTCCCATTTGAAGTGGGTTTTTCACCACCAGCACTTTAGCTGTCTCAGGAATTGTTTCATCACCCTCAGCCCCAGGGGTAGAACCACAGGGTCATCCAAGTGCCATGCCATTGGAGAGGGTGCTTTTTAAGGTTTGTGGAGCAGCACCCTCTTATTCCCCACCACCAAATGTGCTTTCCATGTGTTTGGCCGCTGTCTATTGGGTCTCCCCAGATGAATTTGCTATTAGAAGGAGGCATGTGAAGGCATGTGAATCCTGGAAAGAGATTCTGGAGAGAAGCACTCAACCCAATTTTAGCCTTTGATTCTGCGAGAGGCGCCCAGTGCTTGGTCTTACTAGCTGCAGCTCAACTTTAACTATGTTTACAGCAGAGGAGCAAGTCCTGGAGGGCTGGCTTCCTCTTCTGCCTCTATGGGTGAGTTGGCATTGATGAGGAAAATTCCGGGGTGTGAGGCTACTATATTTTTTCAAAATATAGTCCGGCCCACCACATGCTCTTGTGGGATGTGAAACACAAGAGCAGTCAAGTACAACATTCCTAGAGTGCACATGTTTACACATGGGGAGGAATGTTTGTCCAGCCAGCAGGTAAACTTCCTGTTTCCTTCTGGGCTGGGACAAACTTCCTTTACATGTGACTAAAGGTGGTTGTGGCCTCACCTGTGCAGGTAACGACAAAAACACAGGGCAGGGCAGCCATCTCTCTCTCTCTTTCACCACATGCATCGAAGAAGCAACATCTGCTTAGCCAAAGATGCCCTCTTGGCCTCCAGCCAAGAGAGGACAAAGGGACTGTCTTCTTATGGAATAGTTTTCAAGTGTATGTTACTTTTCTAAGCTAAGTCTGCCTTCTGGGATCCAATTGTGAACAGAATGTGAGCAAACTCTTTTTATACTTTTATAGAAGACTGTGTCATGTCTTATCTTTTATGAGGGAAAAAGGGGGAAATACCAGAACAGTTATTATAGAGGCTTTAGCGAGCCTGAGCAAACGCATCCACTGCCAATTTTAGAAGAGGGGAATGTTACTCTGCTAAATTGTGGAACTTGTTAAGACAAGTTGGATAAGGATATAATCAGACAATATATCCTCTCCTGCATCCCTGAACATTCCCACAGGTCTGAGGGACGGTGGACAGGTCATAGGCAAACATGTCCAGACTTCTCACTCAGTACAAGCTTAACACAGGCAAACATGTCCAGGCACCTCTTAAGTAAAGCTAAAGGTAAAGGGAGCCCTGACCATTAGGTCCAGTCGTGACCGACTCGGGGTTGCAGCGCTCATCTCGCTTTACTGGCTGAGGGAGCCGGCGTACAGTTTCCAGGTCATGTGGCCAGCAGGACTAAGTCGCTTCTGGCGAACCAGAGCTGCGCACAGAAACGCCGTTTACCTTCCCGCCGGAGCGGCACCTATTGATCTACTTGCACTTGGACGTGCTTTTGAACTGCTAGGTTGGCAGGAGCAGGGACCGAGCAACGGGAGCTCAGCCCGTTGCGGGGATTCGAACTGCCAACCTTCTGATCGGCAAGCCCTAGGCTCTGTGGTTTAGACCACAGCGCCACCCGCATCCCTCCTGCACATCCATACCCTGGTGCAAGTCTGGTGATGGGCTCTTGGTTTCTTTGGCCAAGTAACTGCTCAGTAATTGTCACCTTTGGGCACTTCCCTGGGTGGGGTGGGGGGGCCGGGGTGTACACGTGTCCTCACGCTTGAGGCATTATGGCGGGAGATAGAGGGGGAAAGAGTCCTTTCCTTAAGGGCAAGAATGGCGTTGGAATGGAGGAAATTGATGCAGCGGGTTGAGTTTCGAGGATTTTCTGAAGTGAGGGGCTTTTCCTAAGCCGGCAGTCCATAAGGGAAGTGTCTTGACAGATTTCTTGCAACAAAGGATCACTTTTGGCAATAGAAACCAGTTAATGGGCTTTTGATGGACTGAGTCCATTGTTCTCTCAGCAGGCGGCCACTCAGGAGCTCAGTCAAGCTGGCGAAGCTCCGCTGCTCCGCAGAACGGAAACAGGCAGTGGCACAAGAAAGATTCTGTCCACTAGAGGCCGCTATCAGCTAAGCCCTATTGGCTAGCTGTCCAAATCCGATGCTTTTGATTGGGCTATACGCAGCAGTATGTAAATACAGAGTTCATTCCCAAGTCCCCGTTCATATTGAAATGCTTTCATGCCAGAAAGAGGGAAGCAGGGTCTTTCATTAATAAAAAAAGATGTGGTGCTTGGTGCGACAGGGGAAGGAAAGGGCTTTCTCGAGCTCATTGTCTCGCGCCCTAGCTATGTGGAGGGGTTTCTGGGGAAGGCGAGATCCCTAGCGAATTTCCCCCTCGGAAATTCCGTATAGCATATTCTTAGAAAAGAAAGGGAAAAGGGAAAAGGAGGGGGAGAGTAAAGACTGAAAGGGAAGAAAGGTTTCCTCTGTTCCCCTCCACTCTTCCAAAAGAATTCCGAGCTGAGGTGCAGAGCTCTTTCCTCCCTTGTGACCTCCCCACCCTCCTCCTCCTCCCTTCCACATAACTGGCTGTGTCACCTTGCCTGCCAATCATACCTCCCTTTGAACTGAAGCAGAGTTCCATCCCTGTTTGTGCCAGTTCTGGAGTCTAAAAGCCGAGGACCTAAATCAGCCAAAGGAAAATGACACCCTTCCTACCCACGCAAAAATGCAACTTTCATTGGTCTGTTTGCTACTGGACGTGGTCGCCAAGCTTGGCAAAAGGGGTTTGTTTTTTTCTTTTGGTTTAAGAAGCGAAGCAATAGCTCATTTGCTTGTGAGTGTGGGAGTCTGCAATTCTTGGTGTTCCGGGGCTTTTTGCAAGTTGGAGTTGCCTCCAGTCCAGCCCGGATGTCAGAACAGTCCTTCTGGATTAGACCAATGGATGATCTAGTCCAGCACCTTGTTCCCCATAGTTGCCCAGCAGAGGCTCACAACAAGCCCATAAGCAGGACCTGAGTGCAATGGCCCTCTCCCACTCATATTCCCAAGCAGGGCCGGACCTCTGATGAGCCAGAGTGAGGCAGCTGCCTCAGGCGGCCGATGCTGAGGTGAGGGGATTGAGGTGGGAGTGGCCTGTGGCCTGGCCGGTACCCCTACGTTAGCTGACTGCTCTCAAGTGCAGGGAAAGCTCCTGTCCTTTCCATAGTACTTGGAAGAAGATTCAACAGTCAATCCAATTGGCTTCGGCACAGGAAAGATTTTGGGGTGTTTTACTGTTTTGGATGTTTCAATTTGCTGGCAGCGCCCAGAATGGCTGGGGCAACCCAGTCCGATGGACAGCATAGAAATCTCAACGTTGAATTTGTCTGATTTCCTTTCAGAGCCATTCAAGTTGGTACTTTTCAGCACCTAGGGATGTGGTGGCATCTGGACCATGGACCTCTCAGCTGGTGACTTGTGGGAGTCAGTCTGCAGCTCACCACACCTCAGCCAGTGGGATGTATCACCAGAGATTACAGAACCCCAGCCGAGTCTTCAGAGATGTCCTGCTCTCAGCAGAGCAGCTTCTTCCAGAGCAGTGGCGGAGCAGGGTGGGGGCGGTCCGCACTGGGTGTCATCCTGCGGGGGGGGGGAGGAACATTCACTGTAGGCTTGGGAAGCTGGGGGTCGTGGGTGGGCGCTCCCGGCTGGAGGAGGCAGGCAGGGGAGAGGACGGGAAGGAGGCAGGTGAGCAAAGAACGGAGGGGGGCAGGAAGGGGAGAGGAAGGAAGCGGGATCGGTGGGTGCGCCTTTCATTCTGCCTGGAAGACCAGCGCCTACAGCTGGACTATCAAGTGGATTGAAAGGGTCACTTTGGGGGCAGCGCTGCAAATGCAGAAGGGATTTTGGCCGGTTTCCAAAAAGGGAGAGTGAGTTTCCCTCTGACAAACGCTTTCTGCCTCCCCTCTGCAAAGCTCCACATGTTTCCGCCCCACCCTGTCCTTGTTGGAATTCTGCCTGGGTCAGAGGAATGTGCCACAGCGTAGGCACCGGCAGATATTCCTGTCGACCTCCCCGCGTCTCCACTCTGCTGATAAGCAGGCGAGGTCCCGGCGATTCATCTCAGATGTGTGAGAGGAACACACCGTTCATCCTCTCTCCCCTTTGGTGTCCCCCAGGAGGGGATAGAAGCAGACAGAAAACTATTTACATCTTTTATTTCTGTCTCTCATATCAGTACAGAGAAACATGTCTGTACTCGACAACAGCAAGAAGAAACTCCACCCATGTACTTCCAGTACAGGTCATATGACACACACACTCTGAGCTAACATCCGGTGCTCAGTTCAGAATGGACTGCCCCTTTGTTTCCATGGCAACAGCCACAAACATCCTGTCTGGCTTTCCAGCCACAAGCAGCTGACTGAGCTGCTGGAGCCTTTGCTTGCTGCAGCATTGCTGCTTTATGGTAACAGTCCTCAGCCAACCCCCCACTTAGAAGCCACTCTTGGGTTATTGACTTCTGTGGGCTTGTGTATCTGTGTCTCCCGTGTGGGGTTCCTCTCTGCGTAAAGTCGTCAAGCTGTGCCTGTGTGCGCCTGACAAATCGGCCCCATTGCCTTTCCCTCGTCAAAATGTATCTTTCCCCCCACCTCCAGTCTCCGTTGTTGTGGGTCCTGGCTGAGAGGAAAAACAGAAGACGGGGGGCCATCGGTCAGGGATAGTCTACTTGAGATTCCTGCATTGCCCCAGGCGGTTGGCTTGATGACCCTCAGGGGTCCCTTCCAGCTCCACTCTTCTCTGGTGCAGGCTTGTGCAGAGTACAAGTTGGGTGCAAGGGGTGCAGCCCATCTTATGCACCGCCGGCTCGGGAAGAAGTCCCACTGATCCTGATGAGACTCGCAGGCGAGTAGATTGCTGCTGTACAGGCCTGCTGTTGAAATCAATGTTTTTCTTTTCAGAGCATGGTGAAATCCCCATGACTAAAACCTCCCCTTCCGTAGTTTCTGTCAGGAGTTCAGCCTACACTCGAGTAGCACCCTGGCAGAGACACGTGCCCGACTGGCATGTTCCCTCCCTCCTGGTCGATCGTTTGGGAGCTTCATAAGCTTGCTTCAGCCCGAACATCACAGCAACCGATGCCAAGCGACACCGGCACACTTAGGGATCCGCAGAGTTTGTGGATCATGCGTGACAGACCTCAGCAACTCAGCATTTTGGCTAATCGACTTTATTTACATGTAAACACACACACGGAGCACTGCAACATGGCTCCCTCTCTCTCTAGCATCAGACAGCAAAGAGAAAAAGAACAAAGGACAATAGTCCCACTTCACGGAACACAGGAACACAAACATCCTGTCGCCGTCACTTCCCACTCTGTGGAGTCAAAACATAGACAACAATCCCATGACTGCAATCATGGAGCTGGAATTCTAACAGTTTCAAGCGCTACCACAGGTTCCGCAGAATATCTGTACTGCATGGTTTACTGTGGCAGCACCTGCCTTTTGGAACTCCCCGCCTCTTGCAACAAAGCACGTGCCTTTGCTAGACGCTTTTCAGGCACCTGCTAAAAGCATTCTTGTTGAGGCAAGCATACCTAGAAGCTTAGGAAGTTGAAGTAATCTTCATCTCTTAATATTTTAGCTTTTGTATGTTTTAAAGTAGGATTGTTGATTTTTCTTGATTTTACTGCTGTGGTGGTTTTTTTGTTTTTTGTTTTGTTAAACCACGTTGCAGGCTTTTTAAAATAAATTTTATTAAATAAAGAAGCAATACATAGAACTAATAATAGAAATATATAGGAAAATATATTCCCCCCCCCCCATTTTCTTTATTTTTCCTTCTCCTCCTCCTGCTGCTGCTCCTCCTCCTCCTCCTCCTCGTGTTCCTCACCTGAAGGAAAAGCCAAAGAACCACCATTAAAATTGGTGCCTGGTATGTGCAACCATATGCTGTATTTTTATTCTTTTTGGCAAGAAAATGGGCACACAAGGAGGCAGCAAACCTTTGTGCCCTTCAGAGGCACATGCGCAGTCTGCTACTGGCCTCTGGTCTCCTGCGCATGGGGTGGGGGTGGGGGGGAGGCCACCCCTTCCACGCAGCGAAGGCGACCCTGGCATGGCTACCAGCTGCCCACAAAGGGGCACTGAACTGGGCTCCAGACTGTGGTGGGACTATCCTAAGCCCCAGCCTCATGGCCAGTGCTCATCAGGGATGATGGGACTTGAAACCCATTGGGAGGGAGGGCCATGTGAAGACAGGATTCTCAAACATACCTCTGGCTTGCGGCTCCTGGAGTGTTGCTGGCAACGCCTGGAGTTTCTCTTCAAGCTCCTGGAGCTTCACACGGAATACTTGAGCTTCCTTAAATACTGTTTCAGCTGCATGCCACACCTCAGCCAAAAGAGCTGCTATCACTGAGAAAAAGAAAGGAGCATCTGTGCATGTCATTCTGGTCAAGTTGCACCAAAGTGGGACTTGTTCATCTGAGCTCCAAAGGCTGGTTTTTCTAATTGTTTGACTGGGGTTGTTTGTTGGTTTTTCTTTAATTTGGGGCAAGGCCTTTTTATGTGCCCTTTCAATCCCCAAGAGCCAGCACTGTAAATCAGTTTTAAGGGAGTCTTAGAAGCACAGCTGCCGCCACCCCGAACATCATCAGCAGTTACACATACAGGCTTTTAAAACTTATTTAATATCTTTTTTAAAAAAAGTTAACCTTGTAATTCCTAAATCATTTTAAACACTTTGAAATACTTTCTAAAATTCTGCTTTTTAACATTTATGTAAATGATGTAATAAAGGAACCGAAATGGCCAGATATTTCCCTGTTTCAGTTATATCCCAGAATGTATCCATTTTGCTGCATGCCAACGATACGGTGTTGTTAGCACAAACGCAAATGGCTATGAGGCGATTACTAAAGAACTTTGGGAGACTGTGTTGTAACAAAGATTTGAATACAAATTAATCCAAGACAAAAGCCGTAGTATTGGGAGCAGAGCCCAGGAAGCAGAAATGGCTCCTAAATGGACAAGCCATTGAACAAGCCAGGCATTTCAACTACAGTGGTACCTCTGGTTGCAAACGGGATCCGTTCCGGAGCCCCGTTCGCATCATGAGCAGAACGCAACCCGCGTCTGCACGTGTGCGGGTCGCAATTTGCCGTTTCTGCGCATGCGCGTGACGTCATTCTGAGTGTCTGCACATGCGCGAGCAGCGAAACCTGGAAGTAACCCGTTCCGTTACTTCCGGGTCGCCGCAGGACGCAACCTGAAAAGACGTAACCTGAACCGAGCGGAAGAAGAGGTATGACTGTATTTGAGGATTTGCTTCTCTGATAGGAGTACTGGGTCTCATCAGATGACAGCGTCGGCCTTGAAGGCATCAAGATCTGCACAAGCAATTCTTAGCTTTACCAGAACTGAAGGTGGCAATGGGATTGCCCCTGCTCCGAGAAGATATACAGTGGTACCTCGGAAGTCAAACGGAATCCATGCCAGAAGTCCGTTTGGCTTCCAAAACATTCGGAAGCCGCGGAAGCCCCGTCGGACATTTGGGCTCCAAAGAACATTCACAAACCGGAACACTCACTTCCGGGTTTGTGGCGTTCGGGAGCCAAAACATTCGAGTCGCAAGGCGATTGGGATCCAAGGTACGACTGTATTGGAAAGGGGTCCCCACAGGTAACATGGGGGGGGGAGAACGATAGGAGGGGATCGGGAGAGAGAGGGAAGCCCGGAGGGAACGCCCCACCTAGCCCAGCTCCGACCCCAAGCCTATATCACCAGCGGCTGGAGCAAAAGAGCAGAGGAACCGCGCACCGGCGACTGGCTGGGGGAAAGAAGAACGCAGCATGGACCCTCCCCAGTGCAGGGGGGCACAGCAAAAACCATGCTTTATTTTATTTAGTTTATTTTCAGTCCATTTCTTATCCGTATTTTAAAGCCCTATGAACCCAGGTAGGCGGCCTGAACCACTGGAGCCCATTTCCTGGAACCGCCACCTCAGCCCTGATCTAGGGACCCGACACCAAGCCCTGGGGGTCCCACAGGAGAATTCAAACTGCCCCTTTTTCTTGTTCCCTTCTCTCTCTCTCTCTCTCTCTCTCTCCCCTCCTCCTTCTTCTTTAGCTATACACACAATGCTCCCTTTTTAATGAATACATTATTACTCATTATTCATCCGTTTCTATTCACTTCTTACTCATTTACTCATTTTCATTATTATTACTTTCTCTTTTTTTTTAAAAAAAGTTTTTTTAAATTTCTCATTAAAGAATTCTATATATATATCTACTATTCCATCCCCACTCCTCCCCTTTTTCTATTTACTTATTACAATGGTTCTTTTTTCTTTTCCTTCTCTTTTCTAAACAAACAAACAAACTATTTTCAGTAGGATTTTTTGTGTTTTCTTTTTCTTTCTTTCTTCTTTTTCTCTCTATCTCTTTTCTCTCTTCTTTATCTTTTCTTTTCCATCTTGTCTTTTGTCTGACACTATAACTTGAACCACCACAGCGACTTTTGATTTTTAAATAGAATTCCATTAGCCTTTACATTTTTAACTTTCGACTCTTATCTGCAAACTCGCAGCCCCACCTCCCCACCTTAACACTGGGAGGGCCATGTCCCTGGAAATTGTGAACACAGGATTCTCAAAAATACCTCTTCCTTGCGGCTCCTGGAGTATTGCTGGCAATGGCTGGAGGTTTTCTACAAGCTCCTGGACCTTCATATCCAATGCTTGATCATCCTTAAGTACTGTTTCCACCCCCGTCTTAGGGCTATTGGGCGCCTTCTTCAGTATTTCAACATCCTGGAGAGGACAGACACTTCCTGCTAGACATTTACTCCAGACATTTACAGAAGGCACAGAGGCACTGGTTGAAGAAGTTGGGAATGAGCAGACAGTGCTATTGCTGAGAAGGAGCTCCACCCCAGGGTGCTAAAGAGCTCTTTCCCTAGCCTGCAGGTGCCAGAAGGCCAAGCGCTGGTGTTGCAGTGGTGGTACTTCAGAGGAGTAGGAGAAAAGGCTGCTCTGGATTCTGGCTATATAAATGGCCTTGCCTGAAGCTGTGGATTGTGCTCCGCATTAGCAGAGAGGCTCTACTTAGTTGCAAATGAAGCACATTTCTGTTATGATAGAAACCGGTGTTTCCATGCATGCATGTTCAGGAACTCTGTGAACTAGACAGCCGCTGTTTTAAACTGGCCCTTTTTCTGGCAGGTTAAACGATTAAAGTTGACTTGATTCACTTCATCCGCCAACTACCCTTCTAAGCAACCAGAGCAATTACAAATAAAAGGATCTCTAACCGTGCGCTATCCCTATCTGCAAGCAAGCTCTCCCAAAAAGTGGGGGGGGGGACAGGGGATCCCCTCTGGTGTGCTTTGCCTCAACGCCCCAAAGACAAGCCGTCCAGCTGGAGAAAAGGGGGGAGGGATGTACGCCACAGGAACGGCCAAGAACGCAATGAGGCGTTAAAGCAGACATACCTTCCTCTGGGTCTGCTCTCTCGGGTCGGGCTCTCCCTCTCCTCAACGGCGGCGGCTGCAGCAAGGTCGGGGGGCACCCCCCCCAGCCAGCGGATTGGCTGGCTGGATTGTTCCCAAATTTAATTAATGTCCCCAGATGTAGTCGGGACCTGCGATGCTGCTTGCTGCCATGGCGTCAGCCATGTTACAGCGCAGGAAGTCCCCAGGCGTAAATCCGGGGACATTCCGGGGACAAATTTCTGCCGGAGACAGATTGCTGAATCCGGGGACTGTCCCTGGCAACCGGGGACGCTTGGTAAGCCTCCTTCTGGCCTTACCTGAGCAGGAAGTGCAGCTTGTCCTGGATCACCGTGGATCCCTTCAGCTGCCATCAAGCTTCCAGGTGTGGATCTGTTGTCCTGACCTGATTTTTAAATAGAATTCCATTAGCCTTTACATTTTTAACTTTTGACTCTTATCTGCAAACTCGCAGCCCCACCTCCCCACCTTAACACTGGGAGGGCCATGTCCCCGGAATTTGTGGAGACAGGATTCACAAAAATACCTCTGGCTTGCGGCTCCTGGAGTGTTGCTGGCAACGCCTGGAGTTTCTCTTCAAGCTCCTGGAGCTTCACAAGGAATGTTTGAGTTTTCTTAAATACTGTTTCAGCTCCATGCCACACCCCAGCCAAAAGAGCTCCTATCACTGAGAAAAAGAAGGGAGCATCTGTGCATGTCATTCTGGTCAAGTTGCACCAAATTGGGACTTGTTCATCTGAGCTCCACAGGCTGTTTTTTCTCATTGTTTGACTGGGGTTGTTTGTTGGTTTTTCTTTAATTTGGGGCAAGGCCTTTTATGTGCCCTTTCAATCCCCAAGAGCCAGCACTGTAAATCAGTTTTAAGGGAGTCTTACAACCACAGCTGCCGCCACCCCCCAACATCATCAGCAGTTACACATACAGGCTTTTAAAACTTATTTAATATCTTTTTTAAAAAGTTAACCTTGTAATTCCTAAATCATTTTAAACACTTTGAAATACTTTCTAAAATTCTGCTTTTTAACATTTATGTAAATGATGTAATAAAGGAACCCAAATGGCCAGATATTTCCCAGTTTCAGTTTTATCCCATAATGTATCCATTTTGCTACATGCCAACGATACGGTGTTGTTAGCACAAACGCAAGTTGCTATGAGGCGATTACTAAAGAACTTTGGGAGACTGTATCGTAACAAAGATTTGATTACAAATTATTTCAAGACAAAAGCCGTAGTATTGGGGGCACAGCCCAGGAAGCAGAAATGGCTCCTAAATGGACAAGCCATTGAACAAGTCAGGCATTTCAACTACAGTGGTACCTCTGGTTGCAAACGGGATCCGTTCCGGAGCCCCGTTCGCATCATGAGCAGAACGCAACCTGCATCTGCGTGTGTGTGGGTCGCGATTTGCTGCTTCTGCGCATGCGCGTGACATCATTCTGAGCGTCTGCACATGCGCGAGCAGTGAAGCCTGAAAGTAACCCGTTCCGTTACTTCCGGGTCGCCACAGGACGCAACCTGAAAAGACGTAACTTGAAACGAGCGGAACAAGAGGTATGACTGTATTTGAGGATTTGCTTCTCTGATAGGAGTACTGGGTCTCATCAGATGACAGCGTCGGCCTTGAAGGCATCAAGATCTGCACAAGCAATTCTTAGCTTTACCAGAACTGAAGGCGGCAATGGGATTGCCCCTGCTCCGAGAAGATATACAGTGGTACCTCGGAAGTCAAACCGAATCCATGCCAGAAGTCCGTTTGACTTCCAAAACATTCGGAAACCAAGGCGAGCAGCGAAACCTGGAGGTAGCCCGCTCCGTTACTTCCGGTTCACCCTGGGACGCAATTCTCAAAAATACCTCTTGCTTGCGGCTCCTGTAGTATTGCAGGGAGTGGCTGGAGGTTTTCTACAAGCTCCTTGACCTTCATATCCAATGCTTGATCATCCTTAAGTACTGTTTCCGCCCCCGTCTTTGGGCTATTGGGCGCCTTCTTCAGTATTTCAACATCCTGGAGAGGACAGACACTTCCTGCTAGACATTTACTCCAGACATTTACAGAAGGCACAGAGGCACTGGTTGAAGAAGTTGGGAATGAGCAGACAGTGCTATTGCTGAGAAGGAGCTCCACCCCAGGGTGCTAAAGAGCTCTTTCCCTAGCCTGCAGGTGCCAGAAGGCCAAGCGCTGGTGTTGCAGTGGTGGTACTTCAGAGGAGTAGGAGAAAAGGCTGCTCTGGATTCTGGGTATATAAATGGCCTTGCCTGAAGCTGTGGATTGTGCTCTGCATTAGCAGAGAGGCTCTACTTAGTTGCAAATGAAGCACATTTCAGTTATGAGAGAAACCGGTGTTTCCATGCAGGCTTGTTCAGGAACTCTGTGAACTAGACAGCCGCTGTTTTAAACTGGCCCTTTTTCTGGCAGGTTAAACGATTACAGTTGACTTGATTCACTTCATCCGCCAACTACCCTTCTAAGCAACCAGAGCAATTACAAATAAAAGGATCTCCAACCATGCGCTATCCCTATCTGCAAGCAAGCTCTCCCACAAAGTGGGGGGGACAGGGGATCCCCTCTGCTGTGCTTTGCCTCAACGCCCCAAAGACAAGCCGTCCAGCTGGAGAAAAGGGGGGAGGGGTGTACGCCACAGAAACGGCCAAGAACGCTGTTTTTTGCTCAGCAATGAGGCGTTAAAGCAGACATACCTTCCTCTGGGTCTGCTCTCTCGGGTCGGGCTCTCCCTCTCCTCATCGGTGGCGGCTGCAGCAAGGTCGGGGGCACCCCCCCCCAGCCAGCGGATTGGCTGGCTGGATTGTTCTCGAATTTAATTAATGTCCCCAGATGTAGTCGGGACCTGCGATGCTGCTTGCTGCCATGGTGTCAGCCATGTTACAGCGCAGGAAGTCCCCAGGCGTAAATCCGGGGACATTCCGGGGACAAATTTCTGCCGGGGACAGATTGCTGAATCCGGGGACTGTCCCTGGCAACCGGGGACGCTTGGTAAGCCTCCTTCTGGCCTTACCTGAGCAGGAAGTGCAGCTTGTCCTGGATCACCGTGGATCCCTTCAGCTGCCATCAAGCTCCCAGGTGTGGATCTGTTGTCCTGACCTGATTTTTAAATAGAATTCCATTAGCCTTTACATTTTAAACTTTTGACTCTTATCTGCAAACTCGCAGCCCCACCTCCCCACCTTAACACTGGGAGGGCCATGTCCCCGGAATTTGTGAAGAAAGGATTCTCAAAAATACCTCTGGCTTGCGACTCCTGGAGTGTTGCTGGCAACGCCTGGAGTTTCTCTTCAAGCTCCTGGAGATTCACACTGAATGCTTGAGTTTCCTGAAATACTGTTTCAGCTGCATGCCACACCTCAGCCAAAAGAGCTGCTATCACTCAAAAAAAAGTTTAAAAAGTTTTTTAAAATTTCTCATTAAAGTGTTCTATATATATATATATCTACTATTCCATCCCCACTCCCCCAGTTTTTCTATATACTTATTACAATGGTTCTTTTTTCTTTTCCTTCTCTTTTCTGAACAAACAAACAATTTTCAGTAGGATTTTTTGTGTTTTGTTTTTCTTTCTTTCTTCTTTTTCTCTCTATCTCTTTTCTCTCTTCCTTATCTTTTCTTTTCCATCTTGTCTTTTGTCTCACACTATAACTTGAATCACCACAGCTACTTTTGATTTTTAAATAGAATTCCATTAGCCTTTACATTTTTAACTTTCGACTCTTATCTGCAAACTCGCAGCCCCACCTCCCCACCTTAACACTGGGAGGGCCATGTCCCCGGAATTTGTGAAGACGGGATTCTCAAAAATACCTCTTCCTTGCGGATCCTGGAGTATTTCTGGCAACAGCTGAAGTTTTTCTTCAAGCTCCTGGACCTTCATACGCAATGCTTGATCATCCTTAAGTACTGTTTCCACCCCCGTCTTCGGGCTATTGGGCGCCTTCTTCAGTATTTCAACATCCTGGAGAGGACAGACACTTCCTGCTAGACATTTACTCCAGACATTTGCAGAAGGCACAGAGGCACTGGTTGAAGAAGTTGGGAATGAGCAGACAGTGCTATTGCTGAGAAGGAGCTCCACCCCAGGGTGCTAAAGAGCTCTTTCCCTAGCCTGCAGGTGCCAGAAGGCCAAGCGCTGGTGTTGCAGTGGTGGTACTTCAGAGGAGTAGGAGAAAAGGCTGCTCTGGATTCTGGGTATATAAATGGCCTTGCCTGAAGCTGTGGATTGTGCTCTGCATTAGCAGAGAGACTCTACTTAGTTGCAAATGAAGCACATTTCAGTTATGAGAGAAACCGGTGTTTCCATGCAGGCTTGTTCAGGAACTCTGAGAACTAGACAGCCGCTGTTTTAAACTGGCCCTTTTTCTGGCAGGTTAAACGATTAAAGTTGACTTGATTCACTTCATCCACCAACTACCCTTCTAAGCAACCAGAGCAATTACAAATAAAAGGATCTCCAACAATGCGCTATCCCTATCTGCAAGCAAGCTCTCCCACAAAGTGGGGGGGGGACAGGGGATCCCCTCTGCTGTGCTTTGCCTCAACGCCCCAAAGACAAGCCTTCCAGCTGGAGAAAAGGGGGGAGGGGTGTACGCCACAGAAACGGCCATGAACGCAATGAGGCGTTAAAGCAGACATACCTTCCTCTGGGTCTCTTTTCTCTCGGGTCGGGCTCTCCCTCTCCTCAGCGGCGGCGGCTGCAGCAAGGTCGGGGCACCCCCCCAGCCAGTGGATTGGCTGGCTGGATTGTTCCCGAATTTAATTAATGTCCCCGGATGTAGTCGGGACCTGCGATGCTGCTTGCTGCCATGGCGTCAGCCATGTTGCAGCGCAGGAAGTCCCCAGGCGTAAATCCGGGGACATTCCGGGGACAAATTTCTGCCGGGGACAGATTGCTGAATCCGGGGACTGTCCCTGGCAACCGGGGACGCCTGGTAAGCCTCCTTCTGGCCTTACCTGAGCAGCAAGTGCAGCTTGCCCTGGATCACCGTGGATCCCTTCAGCTGCCCTCAAGCTCCCAGGTGTGGATCTGTTGTCCTGACCTGATTTTTAAATAGAATTCCATTAGCCTTTACATTTTAAACTTTTGACTCTTATCTGCAAACTCGCAGCCCCACCTCCCCACCTTAACACTGGGAGGGCCATGTCCCCGGAATTTGTGAAGAAAGGATTCTCAAAAATACCTCTGGCTTGCGGCTCCTGGAGTGTTGCTGGCAACGCCTGGAGTTTCTCTTCAAGCTCCTGGACCTTCACACCGAATGCTTGAGTTTCCTGAAATACTGTTTCAGCTGCATGCCATACCTCAGCCAAAAGAGCCGCTATCACTCAAAAAAAGTTTTAATTTTTTTTATTTCTCATTAAAGAAATATATATATATATATATATATACACATCTCTACTATTCCATCCCCACTCCTCCCCTTTTTCTATTTACTTATTACAATGTTTTTTTCTTCTTTTCCTTCTCTTTTCTAAACAAACTATTTTCAGTAGGATTTTTTGTGTTTTCTTTTTCTTTCTTTCTTCTTTTTCTCTCTATCTCTTTTCTCTCTTCCTTATCTTTTCTTTTCCAACTTGTCTTTTGTCTGACACTATAACTTGAATCACCACAGCGACTTTTGATTTTTAAATAGAATTCCATTAGCCTTTACATTTTTAACTTTTGACTCTTATCTGCAACTCCCAACCCCACCTCCCCACCTTAACACTGGGAGGGCCATGTCCCCGGAAATTGTGAAGACGGGATTCTCAAAAATACCTCTTCCTTGCGGATCCTGGAGTATTGCTGGCAACAGCTGGAGTTTTTCTTCAAGCTCCTGGACCTTCATAGGCAATGCTTGATCATCCTTAAGTACTGTCTCCGCCCCCGTCTTAGGGCTATTGGGCGCCTTCTTCAGTATTTCAACATCCTGGAGAGGACAGACACTTCCTGCTAGACATTTACTCCAGACATTTACAGAAGGCACAGAGGCACTGGTTGAAGAAGTTGGGAATGAGCAGACAGTGCTATTGCTGAGAAGGAGCTCCACCCCAGGGTGCTAAAGAGCTCTTTCCCTAGCCTGCAGGTGCCAGAAGGCCAAGCGCTGGTGTTGCAGTGGTGGTACTTCAGAGGAGTAGGAGAAAAGGCTGCTCTGGATTCTGGCTATATAAATGGCCTTGCCTGAAGCTGTGGATTGTGCTCCGCATTAGCAGAGAGGCTCTACTTAGTTGCAAATGAAGCACATTTCAGTTATGATAGAAACCGGTGTTTCCATGCAGGCTTGTTCAGGAACTCTGTGAACTAGACAGCCGCTGTTTTAAACTGGCCCTTTTTCTGGCAGGTTAAACGATTAAAGTTGACTTGATTCACTTCATCCGCCAACTACCCTTCTAAGCAACCAGAGCAATTACAAATAAAAGGCTCTCCAACCGTGCGCTATCCCTATCTGCAAGCAAGCTCTCCCACAAAGTGGGGGGGACAGGGTATCCGCACTGCTGTGCTTTGCCTCAACGCCCCAAAGACAAGCCGTCCAGCTGGAGAAAAGGGGGGAGGGATGTACGCCACAGGAACGGCCAAGAACGCAATGAGGCGTTAAAGCAGACATACCTTCCTCTTGGTCTGCTCTCTCGGGCCGGGCTCTCCCTCTCCTCAGCGGCGGCGGCTGCAGCAAAGTCGGGGCACCCCCCCCCCCCAGCCAGTGGATTGGCTGGCTGGATTGTTCCCGAATTTAATCAATGTCCCCGGATGTAGTCGGGACCTCCGATGCTGCTTGCTGCCATGGCGTCAGCCATGTTGCAGCGCAGGAAGTCCCCAGTGTAAATCCGGGGACATTAATTATATCCGGGGACATTCCAGGGACAAATTTCTGCCGGGGACAGATTGCTGAATCCGGGAACTGTTCCTGGCAACCGGGGACGCCTGGTAAGCCTCCTTCTGGCCTTACCTGAGCAGCAAGTGCAGCTTGCCCTGGATCACCATGGATCCCTTCAGTTGCCGTCAAGCTCCCAGGTGTGGATCTCTTGTCCTGACCTGAATACAAAAGAAGTGATTTCACATCTCCATTCCAACACGAAACGAAAGCCCAGAGCCTGGCTTCATGCTCCCCCTCATCTGGAATATGGTCACTTCCAGCCCCCTCCCAGCCCAAGGATCTCCTTGTAGAGGACTGCTTGTATGACAGAGAGGGTTTCTGTGGAGTGCTGCCTTCTTCTGCAGGTGCAAGCTGTTTTTCCAGCAGAAAAATGCTTCCTGGTAGATTGGAAGCGGCCACCCCTCTTTCCCCAACCCATTCCATATGCATCCCGACCCCAACTATCAGGATTTGCCATCTGGCCTGACTCTACAGTGCTGCTGATACACAAGATAGGCAATAGCCTGCCACTCACTAACCTAACTGCAGCCTTGCAGGAAAAGAATATAAGAGCAGCCAGAGATTTTGTAGTCCAGCCTATTCACATAAGCAGACCAGTCCCCTGCAGCGCACACCCTCCTACTCAAAACCAAGTCAGCTCACCGCCATAAACTGGGCCTCTTTCTCCTGCTTCACTTCTGAGATATTTCAGGGCAGGCTGGATTAAAGTCGGCTCACATTCCTGGCAAGGCTGTTTCCGTCCACGGAGTTTCTTCTATGAGACACATGAGCCAAATAGCCGAGGAGACAGTTTTTTAGCTGCCTGTCATTCATACACTTTATACTGAAAGGATTTCAGGGGCAGATGCTCTTTTTCTGCATGGAGGGTGGGGGTTTCCAAAGGGGCACTATTCAGACCTGCATTCATGGCTTATGAGACGTAGCCGTGTGACAACTGCACATCATGCTGATGTGTTGAAGGGCTGATGTTGCACTTCCAGGTAGAAGAGCTCGTTGGCATTATTCTAGGCTCTGTGTCAATTGACTTTGTGACATGATGGGGGGGGGGAGTTCTTATTTTTAGAGTATTTACCTGCAACCTCTTATGTGGGAATCTCAAGGTACTTTACAACTAGGTCCGAAAATAGGCAAACATTGAAATGCAGCAGAATAAACAGGCCTACAGTAAAAAAAAATCCCTCAAAGCCCATATTGGCTGGCAGCAGCATCCCCCCAAGTCCGTGATGGATAAAGACTTCCCCCACATGGAGCAGAATTGCACCCATGTTGGCAAAGGCCTCCTTTCTAGAAGGGGGAGCAGAGGCTGCCCCCACCCACTGCTCTCTTCTCCCAGGCATCTGAAGAGACAAACGGCTCCCCTTCTCTACCTGTGTGCCACAAGCCTGAATTGCAAGACAGTTCCCACTTTGGGGCAACAGGGAACAAACATGCAGAGGACGAGTTCGGAGGCTCCCCCAACAAAGCCATTTCCCTGGGCCCACCTGCCAGCCCACAGGAAAACGGCACGATTCTCCCCACCAACAGGACATAACAAGAAGATGGGGACTATAACATAGGACTTCCTAACTTGTGAGTTCTGATGAGCCGCTGCTGCTTCCCCAGTTTAAAGGATGGCGGCTCAGGTGAGCCATTAAGCTAGAAGGAGGAAAAGGACCGACCCCGGGATGGGCTGTCTGCCTTCCTGTTGCCTTCCACCCCACGACATCCTTCCCCAGCCTGGTGCACTCCAGGTGTTCTGGGGCTCCATCTCTCACCAGGCCCAGGCTGTATGGCCAGGGGTCAGGGATGGGGGCAGTTGTCCAAACCAGCTGGAGAGACTCAAGGAGGGCATTACAGCCTCAAAGCCCTTTCCCTACCTCTCAATCTGGACTTACCTGGCCTTGCCCCTGGCCGCCTTTAGCCAGATCAGCTGTGCTCGGAGCTGGGACAGACCCCTCTGGAGACTTGGAGGCAGAGGAAACAGCCTGGGTCCCCGCAAAGGTGATCACACTTTTCCTACTCCCAGACTGCAGGCTAGAGAACGTCGCTGCAAGCTGGTGACCCATTCCCTGGGTGGTGCACTGGGAAGAAGAAACCTCATCCAGAGATGGGAGGGAAGCACTTTGGCCAGTGCCATGGGGCCTTTCTTCGGAAAGCTGCTCGGGGACCTGCAATGGAGCACTGCCCAAGGAGGAGGAAATGTGGGAGGCCTGCTGGGAAGGCTGCTGGGACGCCGACTCTTCCTGGCTAAGGGAAGCAGCTCTTCCAGTGGTATCTCTGGGAACAGAGGGCATCGAAGTGAGCTGGCAATGAGAAGGCTCAGCCAGGTGGCAGCCGGAGGTCTCTGGGGTCGCACCCCGGGATGCGTTGGGCGAACTTTTCTTCTCCATTCTGTGGACACGAAGGCAAGTCTTCTGACCACTGTACCAGCTGGTTTCAAAGGCTATTTTTTATGAAAGCTTGAAAAACAAAGAAAACACAATATACAGAAATCAGTGTCAGATATCAAGCATTTTGAAAACATAAAAATGAAAAGAAACAGAAGACGAAAAGCTTCCTTCTTTGTTGCAAAGTGATTCCCAAGAATAAGCCCAGAGTAGGTAGGCCTTTTGACTCCTGGGGAAATCACCGGCAACTTCATGCCAAATGCAGCAGAGGGAAGGGCCACAGGAGCTGCTATGAAACAGACGATCCTCAAATCACAGCTGTTTGATACAGGGATGGAATCAATCCTTTTGCTTCAGTCAAAACCTCAAGGGTCGTAGGTTGTGGTTAAATGAACTGGATGGTGTTACAAAGGATCTCAAAAGGAAACACCGTTTTTCGATTTGAAAACTGTTGAATGATCTTTACCTATTCTGGGAACAGTACATGAAGAACTACACGAAGATGATGTACAGATGGTATACAACACCAGTGCAGTTAGGGAAAATGTACAAAACTAGTTCAAATATATGTTGGAAGTGTAAGGAAAAGGAGGGAACATTTTATCATATGTGGTGGGAGTGTAAGGCAATTAAAACATTTTGGGAAATGATATACAATGAATTGAAGAAAATGTCCCATTTAACATTTGTTTAAAAACCCGAGGCATTTTTGTTGGGGATTGTAGGGAAAGATCTGCCAAAAAAGTTGAAAAACATCTTCATGTATGCGACAACGGCCGCGAGAGTTCTGGTTGCGCAAGGATGGAAGACTGAAGAAACCCCAACTAAAGAATCATGGCGAGAAAAGTTGATGGACTATGCAGAAGTGGCAAAATTGACATATAAGCTATGGGACAAGGATAACTGTGACTTTAAGGATGAATGGGGACCTTTCACAAAGTCTCTGAAGACGCAACAAAGCGAATTGGACTCCTTGGCAGGTTTTGAATAAACATCCACATTTTTTTTTTACTGATAATAATCAGCTAAACAGTTTGAGGATCTATACAACTTTGTAACATGCAGAAAATAGCAATATTAGAGAAACCAAAGACTGGAACTGAGGGAAGTCGGGGGGTGGGGGGTGGGTTCTGGGGGGGGGGAGGGAGGAAAATGGGGGGGAATAAGGATATGTTTTTGGATAATATGTCTTGTTATAACTTTCAATATTTTTATTTTTTAATATCCTGGGAACAGTACACCTCAGTGGTGGGCAGTTCCACAGACCCTCCTCCTCTGCTCAAAATGCATACAGACCCATCTTTGCGCGGGGAAGATCCAGACAAAAGGAGTCTGTTTTCAAAGTACCCGCGGAGGGGTCTAGACGGCTCCATCCTCTTGCCTCCCCTGCCCCCCCCGCCCCCCGATCACTGTTTCACTCCGGAAGGCGTCTCAGACCTGGGTGGAGCAGCCACAAAGGACAGGCAAAGAGACAAGGTCCTGCCCAGATTCAGGCTTCCTCATGATCGTGTGGAATCTGTACACGTTTCTGTTGGCGCTTCCACTAGTGATTTATCTGTACAGGATCGGACTTCATTTCAGCCAACCACATCCTTCCTCTTCCCCCGACAGCATACTAGAGTTCATATGGATTTCAAAGCATGCTTTCAGAACTTGTATGCTTAGCTTTTAAACTCCACAAAATTAGCCTATGGCTAGGATGCTATTTATCAAAGTCTGTGCCCATTAAAATATGGTCAGATACAAGTATGCTTTCCCCCTTGCTATACAATTATTATTTTTAAAATTGCATTCAACCATTTACTATTTAAGCAGCTTATACACCACTTGACTATAATCATCTCTGAAGTGACACACGAGAAATACATTGCAGAAAAAGTTAACATGGATGACATCAGACTTCCGTTAAAAAGACCTGCTGGAATAAAAAAAGGATTCGGTAGGTGCTGGGTGCTCTGCCTGATGCTCTCAACTGACAAGATGTAGGTGTGGTTGAATCAAATGGGAACAGTGACCACAGTGCTATCAGACTCAACATACACAGTATGGAAGTGGACAATTGCTAAGGAAATCCAGAACAGTCACATTTGACTTCAAAAGAGGAGACTTCCTCAAAATGAGTCAAGGATGGCGAGCCCTTCTGTGCTCCAGAGGGCCTGGGTGGCCTCATTCCCCTCTTGTTCTGAGCACTGCAGAGGGAGGCAAACATGTCCTTCCTGGGGGCTGGTCCCTCCCCGCCCTGTTCCTGGAGGGCAGCAGGAGGAGGGGGCTGCTGCAGCTGCCTCCTTTGGGGGCATGGCTCACCTTGCCTGCTCCTGCCCTCCTCCAACACAGACAACCTTACCTGCCTCAGCCATCCATGGGGGCTTGAGAGTGCCTGAGCAGACTTTGTCATGGGAGGAGGCAGGCCTTGCAGAGGAGGAATGCTGGGGGCAGGCATTCAAACTCAGCCCTGAAGCTCACTGGGTGACCCTGGGCCAGGCACTCACGCTCAGCCTAACCTACCTCAAAGGGCTGTTGTGAGGATAAAATGGGGGGGGGGAGAGAGAGAACTCTGCACACCAACTGGACCTCCTTGCAGGAAATGGGGGCTATAAATGTAATCGTGTTATTTGTACCCCACCCACCTCACTGGGTTTCCCCAGCCTCTCTGGGCGGCTTCCAACACATATTAAAACAACAAACATTCAAAGCTGCCTTCCAGAGGTTTGATAGTTGCTCATCTCCTTGTCACCTGTAGGGAGGGCGTTCCACAGAGAGGCTGCCACCACCGAGAAGGCCCTCCCTCTGCCTGCTTCCCTGCAACCTCGCTTCTCACGGGGAGGGAACCACCAGAAGACCCTCGGAGGAGGACCTCCGGGCTGAAGGATGGGGGTGGAGATGCTCCTTCAGGTATACTGCGCTGAGCTTCCTGACCTAACATTTGCCTCGCTTAGCATAATTAATTAGTAAGTGACGTTTCCCTCTTCCATTCAAGCAGTACAGGAAGTAAGAACGTGGAAAAAGGAGTACTACTTCTAGTATTCCCAACTCCTGACATAAAACAGCATAAAGGTTGCCTTTTCTTGACCATCAATCACCTGCGCAAAGTCCCTACGCCACCCCCTATTGTGCTTCAATACAGCCCCATCGGTCAGCCTGGACGCTGAGGTCCAGCACTGAGGGCCTTCTGGTGGTTCCCTCATTGCGAGAAGCGAAGTTACAGGGAACCAGGCAGAGGGCTTCTCGGTAGTGGCACCCGCCCTGTGGAACGCCCTCCCACCAGATGCCAAAGAAATAAACAAGTATATGACATTTAGAAGACATCTGAAGGCAGCCCTGTTTAGGGAAGCTTTTAATGACTGATGTTTTAATGTATTTTTAATCTTTTGCTGGAAGCCGCCCAGAGTGGCTAGGGAAACCCAGCCAGATGGGCCAGGTAGAAATAATTAAAAAATATAATTATTAAATTATTATACGCGTTAGAAACAGAATTTGAAGGGGCCGTCTTTTCTGGCAGTGCCAAATGAAGCTGCTGACCCATTTCTAAGTCCTAAAATCCACAATGTCTCTGAATACCTGAAAAACCCAGTGGTGCAGGACCCCCCCCCCCCGGAAAAAGAACCCATAAACAACACCCCAACCCTCTTTTATTGAGTGTAAAAGAGAAACCCCTTGTTTAAATTTTACAATCTCCCTGTTTCCGCTTTAAGAACTCTCAATAGATTAACCATTTCTCTTTATCCGTCACCCTTTTGTCTATAAAAAGTGTCTTCTGGTGAAACCCAAAATAGAGTCTTTGTGTATAAACCAACTTTATATCTATTTTCAGATTCTTAATGCGCCACGCACGTCTAATACAGTGGTTCTCAAGGTGCGCATTTACTCTGACTTGATCTACCACAAATATCCAAGCCATCTAACCCTGAAATCCTAACCTTCTAATTCCAAGTCTCTTCTTTCTCAATATCCCCATTCCGTTAACCGCACCAAGCAACAAGCTGTAAAATGCAAGTTTAAAACGCAAGCTTTCCTTTGCATCTCGCAGAACTTTATATGTAATTCGTGGTTTTTTTTCACCTGTCCTCCAATCTTAGGTCTTTTTGCCATCCTTTAAATGGGAAATCCGTAGTTGAGCCATACTTTTTGGTAAAACGTTCGTCTGGATCCCGGAAGTCCTACCTGAGAAGAACAATGGGAGTGTCCGCTAGCGCCAGCCACTTCTCCTTCTGCAAGCAGCGCCACCCGAATTCCCACCTGGGATGAGCCGCTAAACGGAGCCGCCGGAGAAAGACTGGGGCGGGCGGCAAGTGGGAGGGGGAAGTCGTGCGCTTCTGTCCCGTCAGAAAAGTGCTGCTCCTCCTCGGAGGCAGCCTGCTTGCAGACAAGGGGGCTGGGCTGCCTCAAAGCCCATCAAGGCCACGGGCTGCTAGCATGACTCATCCTGGCTTTATCATCTGAGGGGAAAGGATGCACGGTCTTAAATGCTGGCCTTGGCAACGTGGCTTAGCAACCCTGGGTCAGCTTAGCCTCCCTCGCAGAGGGTTGTTTTGAAGATACACTCAGGAAAACACCCGAGGCACGAAGAAGAAGAACGAGGAGAGTGGGGTCTGGAAAGGGGGGTGGGGAGTGCTCCCACCCCAGCCGCTCCAGGATGGGAAGTGCGTTCCAGGGGAAGCAGGATTCAGGTGGAGGAGGACGTCGGGTTGGGTGGGGGTTGCCAGGAGCAGCACAGTGTCCCTTGAACCCCCGGCTTCCACTCTCTCTTTAATGATATTTATTAAGGTTTCAAAGAAAAGAATTACATGAATTAAAAAAAGAAGAAGAAAAAAGACAAAAGAAAAAATAAAAGAAAAAATACAAAATACAAAAAAGATAAAAAAACACTTTAAAAAATACACCAGTCTTTCCATACCTTACATTCATTTCCTTGTTTCCCTGACCTCCTCGCACCTCCCTTTTTCGTATTCCAATTCAGTTAGTTAATTCAGCAATTTCTTTCCCTCTTTGCTTTTATCTTAGTCCTTTAACATAATATATTATAACTTTGGATTCTCACCTGTTAACAATCCATTTTTACATACACCTTTATAACATTGCTGTTTAAACCACTTAACTTCATTCTGACATCATTCTAACATTCATGAATTTTGCAATATTTCTGTAAATAGTCTTTAAATTTCTTCCAATCTTCTTCCACCGACTCTTCTCCCTGGTCTCGGATTCTGCCAGTCATTTCCGCCAATTCCATGTAGTCCATCACCTTCATCTGCCATTCTTCCAGAGTGGGTAGATCTTGTGTCTTCCAATACTTTGCAATAAGTATTCTTGCTGCTGTTGTGGCATACATAAAAAAAGTTCTGTCCTTCTTTGGCACCATTTGGCCGACCATGCCCAGGAGAAAGGCCTCTGGTTTCTTCAGAAAGGTATATTTAAATACCCTTTTCATTTCATTATAAATCATCTCCCAGAAAGCCTTAATCCTTGGGCACGTCCACCAAAGGTGAAAGAATGTACCTTCAATTTCTTTACATTTCCAACATTTATTATCGGGCAAGTGATAGATTTTTGCAAGCTTGACTGGTGTCATGTACCACCTGTATATCATTTTCATAATATTCTCTCTTAAGGCATTACATGCTGTGAATTTCATACCTGTGGTCCATAACTGTTCCCAGTCAGCCATCATTATGTTATGTCCAACATCTTGTGCCCATTTAATCATAGCAGATTTCACCGTTTCATCCTGTGTATTCCATTTCAACAGCAAGTTATACATCTTTGACAAAATCTTAGTTTTGGGTTCTAGCAGTTCTGTTTCTAATTTTGATTTTTCCACCTGGAAGCCAATTTTCTTGTCCAAATTATATGCCTCCGTTATCTGATAATAATGAAGCCAGTCTCACACTTTGTTTTTTAATTTCTCAAAACTCTGCAATTTCAGTCTATCTCCCTCTTGTTCCAAAATTTCCCAATATTTCGGCCATTTGACCTCCATATTGAGCTTTTTCTGAGCTTTCGCTTCCATCGGTGACAGCCACCTTGGGGTTTTGTTTTCCAGTAGGTCCTTATATCTTATCCAAACATTAAACAATGCTTTCCTGACAATATGGTTTTTAAATGCTTTATGTGCTTTGACCTTATCATACCACAAGTATGCATGCCATCCAAATACATTATTAAAACCCTCTAAATCCAAAATGTCTGTGTTTTCAAGAAGCAGCCATTCTTTCAACCAGCAAAAAGCTGCTGATTCATAATAAAGTTTAAGGTCTGGCAGGGCAAATCCACCTCTTTCCTTTGCATCTGTTCCCCGGCTTCCACTCTCCAGGCAGGCGCCCAACGTGGCCAGCTGGCAAGGGCTCTTTCTTACTCCAGCCTTGGCGTGCAGATCCCGTGTTCAGCCCCAGATCTCTGAAATGAAAGGCAGCATCTGTCAGAATAGGTCATACTGAGCCAATACAGATGAAAGTGACTATTGGTTCGCTTCCTCTGCTATCTGCCTTTTCGGGCACCTCAGAGGTGGCAGAGAGAGGCAGGAGAGAGACCCCTTTCCTCCATGTCCCCACCCCAACTCTTAGGACCAGAAGCAAGAGACAGCTTTGCTGAGCACGTGCCCCTTCCCAGGGAGATGAAACTCTGCAGTACTGTTCCCTGAATTGCTCGCGAAGCAGCCATACTCCAGGCTCTTATTGTCACAGCCCTGCAGGATCAGACCAAGGCCCATCTAGTCCAGCTCTCAGCAGCCCAGCAGATGTCCAAGGGAAGCCCCAAGCAGACTCCAAATGCAGCCCCACTCTCCCCACTGGGGACACCCGCAACGGGTAGGCAGAGGTAGACTGCCTCTGCGGCTGGAGGTGCAACATGGTCTAATTTGACGAATGAATTTGACGAATCCTTTCTTAAAGCCATCCCCCTCAGTGCCTCTGGAAGGAGGAAATTTCAGTGTCACTAGGCACTCTGTGTCTGGCCTGAATCTGCCATCATTCCGCTTTCTTAAAGAGATCCAGGTTCTGATATTATGAGGAGGAAACATCGCTCTGCCCCTTTCCCACATCATGCATACTTCTATGATGTCCCCACTTTCCCCCCTCTCGCAGAGCCCCAAAGCCTCCTACATTGTAAGCCTTCCTTGAATCCCTCCCACAAAATACTGACAGTCTGGAAACACCCTGGGTGCAAACATGTTTTACTGGGGAAAGGATCTTTGCCTCTTCCTCCTTCCTAACCTGCAGTAGTGCCCTGGCAAATCACAAAGTGCAGGCTCCCTTCATGGTACTCACAGCCACACCGCTTCTAAGATTATACAAATTTAATATAGAAACAACAAATCAACACAATGAGGCTATAATGATACAATCTGAATCATTAGGTGTGCATTGCAGCAGTCATTGCAAATCTCCATGACTCGCCTTTCAGCCAGAAGCTCTGCAGCACAGGTGGTTCTGATGATTCCCCTGACGACTTCCCCCTCCCACTTGCCGCCCGCCCCAGTCTTTCTCCGGCGGCTCAGTTTAGTGCGCCAAGCGGCTCATCCCTGGTGGGAATTCGGGTGGTGCTGCTTGCAGAAGATGTGGCTGGTGCTAGCGGACACTCCCACTGTTCTTCTCAGGTAGGACTTCCGGGATCCAGACGAACGTTTTACCAAAAAGTATGGCTCGACTACTGATTTCCCATTTAAAGGATGGCAAAAAGACCTAAGTTTGGAGGACAGGTGAAAAAAGCCACGAATTACATATAAAGTTCTGCGAGATGCAAAGGAAAGCTTCCTTTTTAAACTTGCATTTTACAGCTTGTTGCTTGGTGCGGTTAACGGAATGGGGGATACTGAGAAAGAAGAGACTTGGAATTAGAAGGTTCGGATTTAAGGTAAGGTTACCAGATTTTTTTCAAAGAATCCGGGGACACTTTTTCAAAACAGAAACAAATGTTATTTTTTTAAATCATTTTTTTAAAAAATAAAAAGTAATACCTTCTCTTCTGGGTCTCCTCTGTCGCGTGGCCTTCCTCTGGGCCCCAGCCTGATCTCTTGGAGTGCTATCTGCCGTGAAGTAGGGTCGGGTCGGGCCTGGGCTCGGCCCCGTGTCCTTGCCCTCCTGGTGCTCTCCTACCTCTCTTCCTCAGCGGCTGCAAGGTCGGGGCTCCCCTCTTTTTTCTCCTTCCTCTTTCTCTCTCTTCCTTCTCCTTCTCCCTGTGTTGGCTCCGGGGGTTTTACTGGCCCTGCAGAGCCACTGGGCAGTCGGCGACGTGGCCGGGCGCTCTCGCTCCCGCCTCGATTTGGGTCCTGGGTGTGTGTGTCAGCAGTTCCCCCAGTTGACGCGCCGGGCATCCCTGGTTCCCCCTCGGCAGTGGCAGCGGTAGCGGCAGTCTCAGTAGCCCGGAGCCAGCCTGGTAGTGCACTTGGCTCTGGCTGGCTTCAGGAGCTGCTCATTGCCCTGGCACCCGCCATTTTGCCTCGCCGGAAGTCCCCATATGATGTGTCTTGTGCCGTTGAACCAATCACGCAACATTCCTTCCCTACTAATAAATCTACAACACTTAAAATATAAATCTGGGGGCCTTATATGAAATCCGGGGACATTCCGGGGACGGATTTTGTTGGGGATAGATTTGTAAATCCAGGGACTGTCCCCGGGAGACGGGGACATCTGGTAATCATTCCGTAATAGGGCTTCTCCTGCCTTTGCCAGTATGTCATCCTTCTTAGCCTCCTTAAAGAGGGCGTTCAGAAGCACTTGTACGTCTGGCCATATGGGATTGTGAGTGGAGAAGGTGGCGCAGTCTGGATGAGTCCCTCTGTCTTGCTCTTTGGTCACTGTGACCGAGCACCATTTTGGGTCGATCAGGATCCATGGGGAAGGGGATCAACCCAGAAGTTGTGGAGGGAACGGGAAGAGAAGCTTGGTCAAGAGACTGGCTCATGTCAGAAGGAGGTCTGACTGCATCCTTGGCGAAGCCCAGGGCAGGGCAGGAAGGCAGCATTGCCCAGCGGGAAGGCATTCGGAGGCAAATCATCAGCAAGGAGCAGAAAATCCCCTCCCCTTCCCTCAAGAAGACTGAAGAATCTCTAGTCGGCCTTCAGGTGAGTTCAGCATCCCAGGTCTCTGGGGTGTTCCTGTCCATTACAAAGCTGACTCGAGGCTCCGTCAACTGAGCCCCTACACTCCTTGCGTACATGAAAGGGCCACAGAAAGGATGGGAGGCAGCCTTTTCCTGGAGCCGTCTTACCTGCAGCAGTTCACTCGCTGGCTGCTGACCCTTTTCCTCCATCACCTGGATGATCCTCTCAAGAGAGGAGAGTTTCCTGCAGAGTCTGACCAGCTGCTCATCCCTTCTCCCTGCAATCTCCTTCCCCACCTCTTCCACATGATTCAGCAGACGCTTTTCTTCTTCTTCTTCCAGGAACTGGCGCAGTTGTCTCAACTTCTCCACAGTCTTCAGCCTCTCCGGTTCTGAGGAGGTCGGAGTGAGGAAGATGGTCCGCCTTCAAAACATCAGCAAGAGAATTAGGATTTGAATTGAACTGCTTCCACCCTCTCAGCTCACAAGTCCTCAGGCTTCTCCTTGACTGCTTTTCACATAATAAACAACAATGGGAAATAAACTCCATTTAGCTGCATTCAAAGGCAAACTTACCTAATTCGCAATTCTTGGAAAAATATGAAGACCAAAACAGCAATCTTTTGAAATTCACACCTCTGAATTTCTCAAGGTTGACCCAGCCAGGTAATGTTCACAAAAAATGTATTTATGACGGTAAAGCACATATCAAACTATTCATACGAGAAGGTAGCCACCCTAGCGTTTGATTCATTTTCAGAATAATAAATAAATAACAAACCGATATGGAAAAAGGAGAAATGAGAGAAGTTGAAATGGGCAGATTTCCCCATCCCTCCTCAGTCCGGACTTGCTTCTTGAAGTGCTTGTTCCCTCACTAGTAACAATATGGAAACGTCCAAGGAGGTCTTTGCTTTCCTTGTCCAGGTCTGCTTGATAGGCCAGAATTTCCCCTCTCTCTTTCCTCCGAATCTCCAGGCGGCGACAAAGAGAGGAGATGAATATTCTACTGACTTCTTGGGTCCAGTGGCCTTGCTATAATAGGAAAGTAATTGACTGGAGGAAAGAAAAGTACAGAGGTTTTCAACCTTTTGGGGTCCACGGCTCCCTGGACCAACTCCCTTCTTTCTGCGGCACCCCTGTGGGGCTCAGGAGACCAGTTAGGTCCCCCCTTGCTTGCCCAGCTTGCCTCCCTTCCCCCTTTCTCGAACAGCCTGCCTTGCGGAGTGCTCTCTCAGCCTCCTCTCCTCTCCCCTCTCCTTAGGAGTCCTTCTCTTGGTCTCTGAGCTGCCCCCGCTGCCCCCCAGGGGCCTGGGACTTGCCTGTCCATTCCCAACAGCAAGGGCCCCTCGCCAGTTGGCTTGCTTCCTCTGAGGCCGCCTCAGCTCCTGGCAGCCCACACCCCCTGGCCAGCCCCAGAGGCACCATTCTCTGGGGGAGAACAGCTGGACAAGCCTTGGGGAGGCAGAGATGGCATCCGAGGAGGGAGGGAAGGAAAGAGGGACAGAGGCCAGTGTCTCCCGCGGCACCCCTGACCATCATTCAAGGCACCCCAGCTGCCACAGCACACTGCTTGAAAACCACTGCAGAACTGGGACGGGAAAGGTTTCTCGTCCAACCAACTGGTCTGGAGAAGAGGAAAGGCAGCCATGCTTGCTCCTTTGTCTTCTCCGAGGAGACTTCCAGCCTGACTTCTCATCTTGAGGCCCCAGGGAGAAGTGGGAGGAGGAGGAGGAGGAGGAGGAGGAGGAAGCATCCCCAGAAGTGTGCTCCCCACCTGTAGGTGCTTCCACCCCCCCACTCCTAAATCTGCTTGCAACAGATACTTGGGGGGGGGGCATCCTGCACCATCTGGTCAATTCCTGGTGCTAGGAGAATTAGAAGGTCTAAGATATAAACACATACATAAATACCGTAAGTAGTTCTCATCACAAAAGAATATGCAGGTAAACCCATGAACAGCCAGGTAAACCCATCAAGAGGTTTCCTGGCAGACAGGAGTCTGTTGTAGGCCACCCCTTCTGTGATGTATGTATGATGTATGGAGGGGTGGTCTTGGGCTCCAGGGTGGGCAATTTCAAATGTCTATATAAGGACTTGGTTCGGGGTCTCCTCCTCCCTCCTGCGTGGGGGTGGGGGGGTGAGCACCAGTTAATAAAGATCTGGCTTACTAGCTGCTTTGCTTCTCAGTATTCTCTGGTTGGCCTCTGTTATTTTCTCCTACCGATAGAGAAGCTACCAAAGCACTCTATATGGGCTCTGAGGTACCCCAGAAGGGAAAAGGAGCTGTTTTTTCCTTATAACACTGGCCCCCAGCCCCCACCCCCTTGCAGCTGACCCCTTGCTGCTCTCTGCTTGGCAGGGTATTGAGGAGGCATCCTGCTAGCCCAAGGAGACATGTGCAATTCACATTTGTAGTGTTCTAAATATGTACAAAGCAACCTTGCGGGGGGGATGTGGATGAGGTTAACCCTTTCTCTCCCTGCCATGGTCCCATGAAGCTGCTGTATTTCAAGGGAAGATCCCTTGGCCCCCCTGGCAGAGAGAAAGACTTCGACTCCCTCCTCCCAGCCATCCCAGCAGCCCTCAGGCTTCCCCTTGGCTGCTTCTAAGGTAATAAACAACCACCAATGAATACCATGCCTACTTTGGATCTGAGAATTAAAAAGATAACCTGCCAAGAAGAATACACAGCTATTTCTCCCCCTCAAGGTACCTTGTATTCCTCGACAGCCTCTTCCAGAGGAATCACCTCGTGGTGTTGGTGCTTCTTGGATCTGCCCCAAACCACACAGATGGGGGCTTCATCCTCCTTGCAAAAGAGTTTCAGGGGCTCCTGGTGCTTCTCACAGACTCCTCCTTTCCCTCTGGAAGACTGAGAGTCTTGGCTACTTCGACAAAGGTAGCCAATTGCCGATTGCGGACAAGGCTCCTTCTCTGGACTCCAACTCGGCCTTGAGGATAGGAAGCCAGCCTCCTTTTTGCCCCGCTGCACTGGATCAGGCCGGACCGGCAGAAGTTGTGCCCACACTCTGGGATGGTCCCTGTGTCGTAAGAGAGTCAGGGTCAGAGAGGGGAATGAAGGAGAAGGACCCTACCAATATCAAATAGATCATATTCTGCCTTCACACCCTACAAGAAGGTCAACGGTGCCTTGGGGAATGGATCCTTTTTCGCTGTATCGAATTGTATCCTTTTTGCTGTATCTTTCTCATTGACTTTAAGAATGGATCTGAATGTATTTTTCGACTCAAATGTATTTTCCCTCAAAATGCTGTATTTTTCTAAATGTATCCAAATGTATCCGAATGGGTTTTTGTATTTCCCCCCAATCTCATCGCCTAGAGAATGTTCCATAAATGTAACAATCACTTGTTCCAAATGTATTTGATTCAAATGTATTTAAGGCCCCACTTTTCAAATGGTGTCCTGTTGTGTGGTCGGAAAGTACTCTTTATTGTTTGATTTGGGTTAATGTCAGAATAAAAGCGAGTTCCTTCAAAATAACACATTCCTTTTTATCTTACCAATTTCTCATATTGTAAGAAGCGGAAGAAGAAACCATAGAGAGCATTCATATTTTCCTTCTCATCAATGAAGTCAAACGTTACAATTATCCATTTTAGAATGAGCACCTATAGGGAGAAGACAGATCTCAGTAAGCCAAAGCAAGGCCAAGACAACAAACCCCTTCTGGAATATGGTCAGCGTGTACAACATCTAGCTGAATCATCACCAGGATAACTAAGTCAGACTGGGGGAAATTTCATTCTTCAGAACCAAGACATCATTACCATGCTTTCCAAGTTACCTGAAAGTCACTAGAACACTTGCGAGCACAGAGCCAAGACACAGCTGAAATAAGAGAATCCTACAAACTTCGGGGTTTGTAGGACTTCCGGGGTGGCGCCATCGGTAATGGCGGATTCCCTCTGACTCTGAGGGACCAGCTCTGCGGGAATCGGGTCTGTACCGCTACGGCGAAGCGGGGACCCTTCAAAAATCACAGGCGGGTGAAGCTTGTGACCGTGGGACTCGGCGGGCACCTTTCGGGCCCCCCCTCAATTTGTAAAGGAGCCCAACTACGGGCTCCGGAGCGAAGAGGGGCTAGTGGCGCGGTGCTGAGAGTCAACTGCTTCTTCCGTGGAGCGAAGCCGCACAGCCATTACCGGAGAGTGCTACCTTTTTCCTGTGACAATCTGGCTGCAAAAACAACTACCCGTGCGTAGGTTAATTTTGAAAATAAAGGAAAACAAAGACGTAATTTGGCACCGAAGCGGGGAGGCATAAACAGGAAGTCTGCCTTCTGCTCTTTGTAAATAGAGTAAAGCAATGAACATGTAAGCTAAAACCTTGAAAGACGCTTGAAAAGGACTATGATTCTAACATCAAAACAAGTGATTTCCCTCCTTGGCTGCAGGAGAGGAGGGGGGAAAGGTGTGAACTGTATTTTCCTGCAAAAAGAGAGGAAAGGAAGCTAAAATCCACTGCTTAAAACCTGGGAACGGGCTGCCAATGGACAATAAGAATGCCGTACTGTGAAATGTGCTGTTGGTGAATAGAGTACTTTTTGACAGTTAACTCTGCAAGTGAGATACAAGGTTTCTGGCTGGCTTCTCCTGGCTTTAAAGTACCTGGAAAATAACTGAAATTGAAACTGTTGTCTATTTTGTGAATTGGGGGATTAAAAAAGTTTATTATTTTTTTAAGGCAACAACTTTTGACTGTTACTGTGTCCCCCTTGAGGAAGCTTGAAATTGTTACAATAACAACTGGGCCAGGGGAATTTTCCACTTCAAAACAAATTCAGGCCGTGGGACTGACCTTGGGCTTTAACTAGAGTGTTATGGCAGATGGGAAAGAAAAGATAGATTTGCCTCAGGAAAAAACAACGAGGTCTGGCAGATCTTTTCGCCCAGACACTGGGCTGCAGCGAAGAGCATCAACATCTGGCCCCTCTGCATCATCAGGGGCTGCATTTGTACAACCTAAACCTAAAGGAATGGCAACCGAAGATGTTTTAGCTCAGGCTTTAGGCAAAATTAATGAATCTCTGGAAAAACTAAGTAAACAAGTAGCTGAAGCATCAATTAAAATTGATCAAAATACTACAAGTATTAACAATCTGGGACAGAAGGTAAATACTAACACAGAAACTATTGAGAAACTGCTACAGGAATCTACTTTGACCAGAAAGACAGCCGAAGAAGCAAAAGAAATAGCAGTTTCTGTAGAAGAGAAGATACCACCGATACATAGACAACTTGAGGGCCACAGGTCGATATTGTCTATGATTGAATTGAAGGAGAAACAAACGAATTTCAGGATCAGGGCCGTACCTGAACTTGAGAAAGACAATCTGACTCACTTTCTTATGCAGGAATTTGCAGACTTTTGGGACCTAGATTTGGAGAAGGAAGATTTTAAGATAGTGAGTGCTTTCAGGCTTGGAAGAGGAGGGAAGAAGAACAGGGTGAGAGACTGTTTGATCACCCTCCGAACAAAAGAGGAGAGAGACAAAATCTTGAGTCTGCACTTTCAGAAGACCCTGGAAATACATCAGTCAAGAGTGGAGATATTTAAAGACATCCCGAAATATCTTTTGGACCTTAGGTCCAGCTACGGAGATTTGGTTGTCCTGTTGAGAAGCAACAGAATTATCTTTAGGTGGAGATTTCCCCAAGGCCTATCTTTCAGCTTCAAAGGAAGAAAGATAAAAATAAGATCAGTGGACGACAAAGAAAGATTTTTGAAAGACCACGGAGAAGACCTGCAGAAAGAATCTGGAGAAGAGTTAAGAGCACTAGAAAGAGGAATATTAGACATAGCAAAACTACCTTTTGGACTGGACTGCCTAGAGGAGGTGATACCACCGACAGAGCAGGAACAGGCACTTGGCGCAGTTGGAGGAAAAGTAAAGTAACTACATCATGGCTCTGCAACTATTAAGCTGGAATACTAATGGTCTCAACTCCCCCCAGAAAAGGAAAAGAGTTTTTCATTTATTAAAAAAGGAACAATTGGACTTGATTTGTCTACAGGAAACACATGTGATAAGGCTACATAGAAAAGTATTGATTAATAAAAGACTGGGTCAGGAGTTTACCTCATCGGACAAAGTCAAAAAAAGGGGAGTAGTGATCTACGCAAAGGAGAGACTATCACCAAAATTTATCTTTAAAGATGACCAAGGAAGATTTGTGGCAATTGAAATTCAAATACAAGGAGAGAAATTCTTAATAGTGGGAGTTTATGCACCAAACGAGGGGAAATCTGAATTCTTTAAAAATGTTGCATGAGACCTTGATGGACTATTTGGACTATAATGTGATTTTGATGGGAGATATGAACGGAGGCACAAAGACAGGTAGTCACTAAGGATGGTAGACTACCGAAAACCTTTTTTGAGATGACAGACAACTTGGATTTAGTTGATATCTGGAGAACAAAGAATCCCTTGGCAAGAGAGGGAACCTTCTTCTCTGAAGCCAAAATGACATGGACAAGAATTGACCAAATATGGGTAACTAGAGGAATGGCACCAAAGACAAGAAAAGTAGAAATTTGTCCAAAAACCTGCTCCGACCATAATGCTGTGAAGATGGAGATGAAACTAACACCAACTGGCTCTTTCAGATGGAGGATGAATGACACCTTATTTAGAGATGTAAAAGTGATTAAGAAGGCCCAAAAAAACCTTGAGAGACTATTTCGAGATAAATATGAACACCAATGTTGAAAAAAGAGTAATCTGGGACGCAGGCAAAGCTATTATGAGAGGGTTCTTGATACAACAGAATGAAATAAAGAAGAGAATTCAAAATGAGAAGAAGGATAAAATATTGGAGAAAATAAAGGAAAGTGAAAAGAAATTGAGAGCAAAACCAAAGTCGCAAGAGATCTTGAGAGAAATAAAGCTATATCAAGTACAATACATGAAAATGATGAATCAGGAGATAGAATGGAAAATTAAACAAATGAGACAAAAGACATTTGAGTCGGCTAATAAATGTGGGAAATTGTTGGCCTGGCAAATGAAAAAAAGACAAAAATTAAACACTATTATAAATTTAGAAGTGGAAGGAAAGAACATACAGAACCCAGTCGAGATTAGAAACTGTTTCCAGAGGTGTTTTAAACAATTATATACACAAGGGCCACAGAAAGAAATTGATTTAGATCGATTTTTGAAAATAAATGGATTACAAAAAATCTCTCAAGAAAATAAATTAATGCTGAACTATAAAATAACTGAACAGGAGGTAGAAGGTGCCATTCAGAATATGCAATTAGGTAAATCTCCAGGACCGGATGGACTGACTTCTAGATATTACAGATCCTTAAGAGAATGGTTAGTACAACCTTTAAAGGAAGTCTGTAATGAAATAATGGATGGGAAAAGGGCACCAGAGTCGTGGAAGGAAGCGTATATCACACTTATACCGAAAACAGAGACTGAAAAGACGCAGCTTAAGAACTACCGCCCCATATCACTGCTTAATGTGGATTATAAAATTTTTGCAGACATTTTGGCTAAAAGACTAAAAATAGTGTTAGTGGAAGAGATTCATAAAGATCAAGCAGGCTTTCTCCCGGGTAGACACTTGTCTGATAATATGAGAAACATAATTAATATTTTACAAAAATTACAAGTGAATATTAATATCAAGGCAGTTTTGATATTTGTGGACGCGGAGAAAGCTTTTGACAATATTTCTTGGAGTTTTATGAAGAAGAATCTACAGGGGATGGGGGTAGGCCAAGGTTTAGAAAACGGTATAAGTGCAATTTATTCAGAACAAAAGGCTAAATTAATTGTTAATAACGTGGTGACGGAGGAATTTAAGATAGAAAAAGGGACACGACAAGGTTGCCCAATCTCCCCACTGCTTTTTATATCGGTCCTGGAGGTTTTGCTGAATATGATTTGAAGGGACAAATTGGTTAAAGGTATACAAGTCGGAGCTAAACAGTATAAATTGAGAGCATTTGCAGATGACTTAGTATTGACATTACAGGAGCCAGAATCTAGTACCAAAAGAGTTTTGGAACTGATTCAAGAATTTGGTCAGGTTGCAGGATTTAAACTGAATAAGCTAAAAACAAAGGTCTTAGAGAAAAATTTAACAGCAATTGAGAGAGAGAGGTTTCAGAATGAGACAGGATTAGTACTGGTTAAGAAAGTGAAATACCTGGGGATTAACATGACAGCCAAAAATGGGAATCTATTTAAAGACAATTATGAAAAATGCTGGACTGAAGTGAAAAAAGATTTAGAAATCTGGTTGTCAGGAAACTGACATCAGAGCAACCGGCGAAGGAGAGGCTCTCCGATTCTGCAGGGGAAGGAACAAGCACAAGGGGGAGACGCAGCTTGATGGAGGGGGAAGGAAATCAGAGTAACACCAAGGAGCCAGGAGAGCAAATGGGAGAAGAGGTGGAAGGGCTCCGGGATTCTTCCTTGGAAGTCAGTGAGGAGAGCCCTGGTCCTCCACTACCCACGCCCTCCTTGCGCAGGAGACTCCCGCGCAATGAGAGGCGGAGATGATTGGGAGTCAAACAACTCTTATGCTGGCAACGGTTTAAGAAACGCCCACAGACAGACTCTGCGAGCGACTGAGGCAGCCACGCTGAGATGGGCTGTGCAGTCAGGACGGTTTAACCCAGGCAGCCAAGCTCCCAAAGGGGACAGTTTACGCACGAGTAACCATTACAGCTGTCAAATTTGAAGCTTTCACTGTTAGGCCGTATTGCTGTGATAAAAATGAATGTATTGCCTAGAATGTTGTTTCTGTTTCAAACATTGCAAATTTTGGATAAAATGGATTGCTTCAAGAAGTGGCAGAGAGATATTTCTAGATTTGTCTGGCAGGGCAAGAAGCCTAGAATAAAATTTAAAATACTAACGGATGCAAAGGAAACAGGTGGATTTGCCCTGCCAGACCTTAAACTTTATTATGAATCAGCAGCTTTTTGCTGGCTGAAAGATTGGCTGCTTCTTGAAAACACAGACATTTTGGATTTAGAAGGTTTTAATAATGTATTTGGATGGCATGCATACTTGTGGTATGATAAGGTCAAAGCACATAAAGCATTTCAAAATCATATTGTCAGGAAAGCATTGTTTAATGTCTGGATAAGATATAAGGACCTACTTGAAAATAAAACCCCAAGGTGGTTGTCACCGATGGAAGCGAAGGCTCAGAAAAAGCTCAATATGGAGGTCAAATGGCCGAAATATTGGGAAATTTTGGAACAAGAGGGAGACAGACTGAAATTGCAGAGTTTTGAAAAACTAAAAAAAAAGTGCGAGATTGGCTTCATTATTATCAGATAATGGAGGCATATAATTTGGACAAGAAACTTGGCTTCCAGGTGGAAAAATCAAAATTGGAAACAGAACTGTTAGAACCCAAAACCAAGATTTTGTCAAAGATGTATAACTTGCTGTTGAAATGGAATACTCAGGATGAAACGGTGAAATCTGCTATGATTAAATGGGCACAAGATGTTGGACATAATATAATGATGGCTGACTGGGAACAGTTATGGACCACAGGTATGAAGTTTACGGCATGTAATGCCTTAAGAGAGAATATTATGAAAATGATATACAGGTGGTACATGACCCCAGTCACGCTTGCAAAAATCTATCATTTGCCCGATAATAAATGTTGGAAATGTAAAGAAATTGAAGGTACATTCTTTCACCTTTGGTGGACGTGCCCAAGGATTAAGGCTTTCTGGGAGATGATCTATAATGAAATGAAAAAGGTATTCAAATATACCTTCTTGAAGAAACCAGAGGCCTTTCTCCTGGGCATAGTCGGCCAATTGGTGCCAAAGAAGGATAGAACTTTCTTTATGTATGCTGCAACAGCAGCAAGAATACTTATTGCAAAGTATTGGAAGGCACAAGATTTACCCACTCTGGAAGAATGGCAGATGAAGGTGATGGACTACATGCAACTGGCGGAAATGACTGGCAGAATCCGAGACCAGGGAGAAGAGTCGGTGGAAGAAGATTGGAAGAAATTCAAAGATTATTTACAGAAATACTGCAAAATTAATGAATGTTAGAATGATGTTGGATTGAAGTTAAGTGGTTTTTAGCAGCAATGTTAAAAGGAATATGTAAAAATGGATTGTTAACAGGTGATAATTTAAAGTTATTATATTTTAAGATAAGAGATTAAGATAAAATCAAAGAGGGAAAGGATTTGCTTAACTAACTAATTTGAACTGGAATACAAAAAGGGAGGTGTGAGGAGGTCGGGGAAACAAGCAAATGAAAGATAAGAAATGGAAAGACTAATCTGTTTTTTAATTGTTTTTATCTTTTATTTTCATTTTGTATTTTTTTTCTTTCTTTTTTCTTTCTTTTTTTCTTTGCTTATTTTTGTAATATGTTGAAACTTTAATAAATATCTTAACAAACTTTGGGGTTTGTAGATGGTTGTAAAGGTTGCTGAAAGGTTTCTAGTTCACTAGTTGGAAACAGCTTCCAGGCTTGGCAGGACCAAGGTTGCTTTGTAACTGTTCCTGTCTGCCTGCTTGCCATCGTGCATATTTGTAAACCATTTCTGCCAAAATATATACATCTGCAATCGTAGTTTTTGGAAGCAGACCCTGCGAGAGTGCACACTCCATGAAGTCCATATGAAGAGTGTTACGGAATGGAGGGGGGGCATATGAACAAAGTCTTACTCCCGAGTAAGAGACGTAGAGCCCGAGGCGATGACCTCAAGGGAACCCTGCCACACTAGGACTCCCCTCGCCCCGTCACAACGTTGCACCAAGCACCGCACAAAAGTCCAAAACCCCGAGAAGAAAGCGCCATTTCTGACCCCGTATCCCGATGCTATACATGATCGCTGTATTTGATGAATGAACAATGTATTTGCATGAGGATGCGCTCTAGCCAATCAGATGGCGTTGAATGAAGCCCTTCAGCCAATCGCAGCAATGCAATGGCTCTGCAGAGGCAGCTCACCGCTGACAAGGTGATGACAGCTCCTGCTGCGAGAACAACGGACTGAGTCCCTCGAAACCTCGTTCCCCTGTTAATCCAATCAAAACTAGATGTTGTTTAGTCGTTTAGTCGTGTCCGACTCTGTGTGACCCCCTGGACCAGAGCACGCCAGGCCCTCCTGTCTTCCACTGCCTCCTGCACTTTGCTCAAACTCATGCTGGTAGCTTCGAGAACACTGTCCCACCATCTCGTCCTCTGTCGTCCCCTTCTCCTTGTGTCCTCCATCTTTCCCAGCATCAGGGTCTTTTCCAGGGAGTCTTCTCTTCTCATGAGGTGGCCAAAGTATTGGAGTCTCAGCTTCAGGATCTGTCCTTCCAGTGAGCACTCAGGGCTGATTTCCTTCAGAATGGAGAAGTTTGATCTTCTTGCAGTCCATGGGACTCTCAAGAGTCTCCTCCAGCACCAGAATTCAAAAGCATCAATTCTTCGGCGATCAGCCTTCTTTATGGTCCAGCTAGATACAATGTAGCAATGTCAGGCCAGGCCACTTCCGAAAAGAACCGTCTGTATTAAAAAAGCTTAAAAACACTTGGAAATTCATAGAAAACCACCGGTTTCACCGATTCTCTTCAATCCACCGCCAGTCTGCGTCGTTGGCCAAGGACTTGGGAACCCCTCGGTCCCCGCCAGTATTCCCCAAGCAGGAGGTCACCTACTCATAGGAAGGTACTTTACCCGTAGGTGACAATCGCTGGGCAAAAGCTCTCCTCCGGACTTACCCAGGCAGACTATGCAAACCAAAGTTCTATTATCCTCTTGCAGTAGGTGCTTAGAATGTACTTGGGTGTCGAGACCCCACAGCCACCCCCTCGTTGGAAATGACTCACACAAGGACATGAATATTAGGTTTCTGTTACTGGGCAAATTTTGGCCACAACTTTATTGAAATTAAAGAATGTGAGCGGTATTGGCTTAGGCATTGGTTGGACCTGACTATATCTGACTCCTGCCCATTGTGCAGGAAGTCCCAGTAAGGGTAAGCCACCGGTAGGGGGAGCCCTGTCGATGCGAACCAACTCAAGCTCCCCCTGGTGCTCCCGTCGAGGTCGTGTCAAGGCCTTAGCCCCCCAGCCGGGCTTCAGACTAGATCAACACCCCCGGATTCCTTTAACGGAATACCCTTAAGCATGGAGGGGCAGGTGTTGGCCACACCTCCCCTCCCCCACACAAGGTCAAACAATGCCTAACTGCAACCCTAACAAAGTTGTGACGATTGCTACGAGGTAGGCGAAAACCAAGTGGCCAGTGCCAATTTGCCAAGTGGTAAAATTCCTACCAGGCCCCTCGGACAACCAAGGCGACCAACCCAAGTCCATAGCAAGGCCATTGCCTAACCTGCAAAATAGGGAGGGAGGGCGGGTGATTGAGGAAGCGAGCCAAAGAGGAAGTTCTCTGTGTTACGATATGGATGCAATGCAGCTGCCAACTGCTAGCTTGAAAACAAAACATGATGGGAATGTTGGGACTGTCCGTGGGAAAAAGAGGGACAGTCAATTCACAGGGCAATGCACCGGAATTAGCTCAGAGTGTAATATGAGCTCTTCCTATTGTTCCTGTACAGGAAGTACAGGAAGTGTTGGTCTCTCGACTGCTGGAGCTTGAAGAGAGCAGTCATGTTTTTTGTAACGCTGCAAAGACAGAAATAAAGGCATGTAAATACGTTTCTGTCTATCTCTTTCCCCTGCTGGGGGGGCAAGAAAGAGGGGGGGTGTTCTTCTCACGCTGAGAAGAATCACGTATCGTGACCTTAACCTGGATCTTGCTGGGGAATGCAGACAGGGAGGTCAACAGGAGATCAAGCCGGATGCCTGGAGAGTTGCCAGTTACTACTGATATAGGCTTGAATTCCAACACTCTGGGGGTTGGCTGGCCAGGCTCTGACGTGGCCGGGATCCCATAGGCAATGGGGGACAGAGTCCCCCGCCCCTGGTGGGGAGTGGGTGGCCACGTGGTCCACCGCAACTCCTCCCCACTGGGAAGTGGAGCGGATTTCCCAAGACATATCCTGTATTTGCATGTTACCCCAACACATTCCTCCTATGTTAATCATGTATAACCCTCCCCTTTTCTGTTGGAGTGGTGATGTTTAGCGAACTGTCTGCTGGTATAAGATAGGAACTTTTAAAAGTCCTTGTCACCCCATTCTCGGGGTTCAATTCCTCTCTGAACCTGTTGCGCAATAAACTTTGGTCTCCGCTATTTGCTCCGGTTGGTGGCTGGACTCCTTCTTTGTTCCGCAGGGACCCACGGGCTCTGAGCAGCCTCCCACCCTCTTGAGAGAAGAAAGATGGCTTTTGCTCCCACTGCAGTGTTGTAATCTAAATAAGCACATCTTCCTACAAGTGAATAGTAGCCACCTATCTGGGGGAAAATAAAGTGGTATGCTGAGAGACATGGTTACGGTGGAGAGCAAATCTGTGTTCCACAATCCGAACATCCCGAGAGATACCAGATGGCAGCTTTTTTTTACTGTGTCCACAGAACTCAATGAAAGCCAACCAATGGTTTTGCAGTTGCTTTCCATGGACATTTTGCAACCAAGCACAGAATTCCTTGAACCTCGGAAACGCTTCTGATTTCTGCCTGAGCACGAACACATGAATGTACCTGGAAAAAGCATCAGTCAATACCATGAAGTGCTTTGCTCCACCTAGAGAGGTTGCAAGTGGACCAACAAGGTCTGCGTGGACAGTCTGGTAGGCTTTAGATGCCCACCTGCCAGAAACCTTGCCCTATTGAACTGTGTGTCATCATGATGGCCTTGGCCGGTTGTGAGTTGTGAAGGCCGCTTCCTGCAAGGCCCTTTCCACCTGGCCTGGGGGGCAGGGCCCAGACACCAGCTCTACTAAAGAGGCTCCTGGTGAGACCAGAGGGACATCGCTCGGCCTGACAAGAAACCCAAACTATTGGATTCTTTTGCCCCATCTTTTTGTGCCTGCTCAACAGCCGTGTCATGGTTATGATGATATTTTATTCTCTTGGGAAGCCCCTTCACCACGGCAAGGCAGTGATCCATGAAGGGGTCAGATTATTTAGATTTGGTAAATAATTCTTATTGCTATTCTTATTGTATTGATTATTGTAATTGATTTCTGTAGTTCTGACGGTTTAGCTGCCTTGAGCATGAAAATAGAAAGGCAGGATACAAACCTAATCTAATAAAGAGCCCTCCTCCTCCTGAGCCTGGGGCAGGACCGTAGCCTGAGAGGGAGAGGGTTGCACAGTTCCCCGATTATTTTGGAGGAATTCCACACCACACATTTAAAGCTCTTACACCACTTGAAAGAGTCCAGGCTTTCCCTGAAGAATCCTGGGAACTGTAGTTTGCCAAGGGTGCTGAGAGATGTTAGATCTGTAGCAAACAGAGGTTCCCAGGATGTGTTGGGTGAATCTGTGACTCTTAGTGCAATGCTTCTTGAAATGTGTGGTTGTGACCATTGTCCTCATAACAGCACTGGGGTTCGGATTGCAGTGTGTGTGTGTGTGTGTGTGTGTGTGTGTGTGTGTGTGTTGCAGAATGGTTTAATTAGCTCGTTCTCCTCCTAGCACATCGTCTTCATTCAACTCTGGCTGTTGAATGAATGCTTTCTTATAATCATTCTTATGTTTAAGTGGGCTTTGGCCTCCTTCCAGACAGCAGCTTGAAAGGGAAGCAGAGGAAAGCTCAAATGATGACAGAATAATAATAATAATAATAATAATAATAATAATAATAATAATAATAATAAATTTTATTTATATCCCGCCCTCTCCAGCCAAAGCTGGGCTCAGGGCGGCTAACAACAATCAGAAGGCAGGGGCATCCAACAAGCAAGAGTTTTGGTTTGGATGTGACACTTTTAGACTTCCCCAAGCCATCCCGAAGCCCCAATTTCACTCGGCCCCATTTCACTCTGGTCCATCTGAGTATCTCCTTTCCACCTATGCCTCCCCTCCCCCCCAAATATTCACAATTAAGAAATCAGAAAACAACCCCCACCTCTCTTTCGACAGAACTAGATGGAATGATCAGGCATAGCAACTCCTGCAGAGAGGATAAAACCAAAATGTTTCCAAGGGACACATTTATCAAACAAGATATCTGCCCATAGCTCAGTCAGTAGAGTGTGAGACTCTTCATCTCAGGGTCGTGGGTCCGAGCCCCACGTTGGGCAAAATATCCCTGCATTGCAGGGGGTGGACTAGATGACTCTTGTGGTCCCTTCCAACTCTACAATTCCAGGATATCCTGTGAGGAGTAGTCAACTGAGTTTTACTCAGAAGAGATGCGTCAAAATCAACACAGCCACGTAATTAGTGCCCATCAATTTAAATAGGTCTGCTGTGGAAAGGACTGATGTTGACTACAACCCTGATGTTTTCTGATTATTTTATAGAGCGTTTCCCTCAATACCAAAAAATGGAGGCAGAGACAATTTACTGAATTTCAAAACCACCGAAGCTTTATTGAATGAACGAATCAGTTTGTTACAGTCACATACCAGAATATGGACTTATACAGAGATAGAGAACATGTAGAAGAAGAAGAGTTTGGATTTGATATCCCGCTTTATCATTCCCCTTCAGGAGTCTCAAAGCGGCTAACATTCTCCTTTCCCTCCCCCTCCCCCACAAACACTCTGTGAGGTGAGTGGGGTTGAGAGTCTTTAGAAAAGTGTGACTGGCCCAAGGTCACCCAGCAGCTGCATGTGGAGGAGCGGAGACGCGAACCCGATTCCCCAGATTACGAGACTACCGCTCTTAACCACTACACCACACTGGCTCTCATATACATGTAGATTAAAATCAAAATCTATAAGCTAGAACACAGTAAAGAATACAGATGTGAAACTACTAAAATGTGTAGTTTAAGACCTTAACCGCTAATTTAAAATATGCATGTCAATGCTTTATTATAATTAAGGCAGGTAAAGTAATTATTACTCTTAATATTATTCATTGCTATGAGGCTTCTTGAAGCAATTCAGAATACAATCAACATTAGCAGAACACTTTCCTTTACAAGGAAAATTTAAAAAGCAACAATTTAAAAGCAATAAAAAAGTAATATTGCATAGGAAAGAATTCTAAAACAACAGCAATGATCACAATTAGCAACAACACACAATGAAACAGCAAGCAAAACTTGCCACTCGATCATCGCTGAGCCTTGAAACTTGTGTCTTATCCCCATAATCGAAACTGACATCAAGTCTTATGTCATCTGGAAGAGAATGAAGGAGAAGAGAGATGAATTTCTGCCACATTTACTGATTCACCAAATTGACCTGGCCCCCATTCCACCCTATTTACAAGGAGGCTTTATGGATCCTGTCTTTGGTGGCAACGACTCCTTCCAAGCCTGCAGTTTGGCCATCTTTGTGCTGTGGCAGGATTTCACAGCCACATGACCCAGGAGGTCTGCATCAAGCAAGGATGCTGCAGCTACTGAGTGGGCTCTCCTTAGTCTGGAAAGTGCGTCCCATGTCCCCAGGCTGTGGGTGTTACCTTCTTTGGGGCAGAAGTGAGCCAGCTCCAGAGGGACGAGAGCATGCTGTAGAGAAAAGACAAGACCGTACTGGATCAGATGACTGATCTGATCCTCAACCCTCCCCCCCCCCAAATAATGGGTGCAAGAGAACATGGAAGCAGACCAAAGCCAGGGAAGACTTGCTTCCATCATGGGATGAGTGAGTTCTATTGCCTGGCCCCAAGGTGGAAGTGTAAGATCAAGGAAGAGGGCAGGAAATGTCTCCAGCCTTGTCCGGCCTCCCAGGGACACACATTGTGTTGTGCGCCTGATACCAGACTGTGATTCCTGCTGTGGGAATCCTTTCACAAGCCACTCTGGGAGCCTCTTGGGGCTGTGAAGGTGCCAAAGGTGAGAGACTTACCTTCAGGCAACTGAGCCTTCTTGCACAGGACATCAGCCAGCTAATGCCACTGGCTGCCAGTTGCCTCTCCGCTGCAATCGCACTTGTTGTGTAACCTCTCAGTTCCTGTGGGAGGAAAGGGGACCTCAGGATCAGGAGGCTGGTCTGGGGGAAAGAGGCAGACCACTGTGAAGCCCTTTACACTCTCAGAGAGAGATCCGTTTCTGTTCTAAAATGGCAATGTCCTCCAGCCCCAAATTGTAGCTCTGCATCCAAGGCCCTCCTTTGGCTGTCTGGGCAAGTGGGCCTTTGCTGGCTGGTCCATGTGGCCAGCTTGCCTTACAAGAGGGGAAGGGCCCAAGAGGTGCACTGCTAGGTGGCGGTTTCTCCATGAAAGCTTTCTAGGTCAAACAGCCACTGAGGCCATCAAGATACTTACATTCACCAGCAAGTTCAGGGTCTTAGTGCTTGGGGCCTCCCAGAGAAGGCCTCCCAGCATCAGAGTATAACGTTCCTCTAACTCCTGCAGGCAATGGCAATGAGGGAGAGGATGCGCCAAGCAGGGGAAAGAGAGATCAGATGTTGAGCAATGGGAGCAATGCTTAAAGCGTGTGAAGAAGAAACAACAACTAGAGAAGTCAAATTTCAAGGCTACCTGCTTGTCGGGCTCAGTTTTGACCTCAATGACCGCTGCAAAGGCTGCATGCACAATCAGGCTGTGGAGCTTCAGTGGTAATTTGGGCTTCATGAGGCTGGAGAGAAGGCGGGAAACCTTTTTAGACTCTGTCTCATATGGGGGGGAGCATCAAATACATTTCATTCTCTTGAACTGAATGCATGTGTTAGCTTAAACCACTTTTGACAATCAGGTTTAGAATTAATTCAGGAATTTGGTCAAGTGGCTGGTTTTAAACTGAATAAGTTAAAAACCAAGGTTTTAGAGAAAAATTTAACACCGATTGAAAGAGATAGGTTTCAGAATGAGACAGGTTTGACTGTGGTCAAGAAAGTGAAATATTTGGGGATTAACATGACAGCCAAAAATGGGAATTTATTTAAAGATAATTATGAAAAATGTTGGACTGAAGTGAAAAAAGATTTAGAAATTTAGTCAAATTTGAAGCTTTCACTGTTGGGCCGAATTGCTGTGATAAAAATGAATGTATTGCCGAGAATGTTGTTTTTATTTCAGACATTGCAAATTGTGGACAAGATGGATTGTTTTAAGAGGTGGCAGAGAGATATCTCTAGATTTGTCTGGCAGGGCAAGAAGCCCAGAATAAAATTTAAGATACTGACAGATGCAAAGGAAAGGGGTGGATTTGCCCTGCCAGACCTTAAACTTTACTATGAATAGCAGCATTTTGCTGGTTGAAAGAATGGCTACTTCTTGAAAACACAGACATTTTTCATTTAGAAGGTTTTAACAATGTATTTGGTTGGCATGCATATTTATGGTATGATAAGGTCAAAGCTCATAAAGCATTTAAAAATCATATTGTCAGGAAAGCTAGGTTTTAATGTTTGGATAAGATATAAGGACTTGTTGGAAAATAAAACCCCAAGTTGGCTGTCACCAATGGAAGCAAAAGCTTTGAAAAAGCTCAATATGGAGGCCAAATGGCCGACATAGTGGGAAATTTTGGAACAAGACGGAGATAGATTGAAATTGCAGAGTTTTGAGAAATTAAAAAACAAAGTGAGAGACTGCCTTCATTATTATCAGATAATGGAGACATATAATTTGGATAAGAAAATTGGCTTCCAGGTGGAAAAGTCAAAATTAGAAACAGAACTGTTAGAACCCAAAACTAAGAATTTGTCAAGAATGTATAATTTGCTGTTGAAATGGAATACTCAGGATGAAACGGTGAAATCTGTTATGATTAAATGGGCACAGGATGTTGGACATAATATTATGTTTGCTGACTGGGAACAGTTATGGACCACAGGTATGAAGTTTACGGCATGTAATGCCTTAAGAGAGAATATTATGAAAATGATATACAGGTGGTACATGACCCCAGTCAAGCTTGCAAAAATCTATCATTTGCCCGATAATAAATGCTGGAAATGTAAAGAAACTGAAGGTACATTTTTTCACCTTTGGTGGACGTGTCCAAAGATTAAGGCCTTCTGGGAAATGATATATAATTAATTGAAAAAGGTATTTAAGTATACCTTCCTGAAGAAACCAGAGGCCTTTCTCCTGGGCTTTGTCGGCCAATTGGTGCCAAAGAAAGACAGAACATTATTTATGTATGCTACAACAGCAGCAAGAATACTTACTGCAAAGTATTGGAAGACACAAGATCTACCCACCCTGGAAGAATGGCAGATGAAGGTGATTGACTACATGGAATTGGCAGAAATGACTGGCAGAATCCGAGACCAGGGAGTAGAGTCGGTGAAAGAAGACTGGAAGAAATTCAAAGACTACTTACAGAAACATTGTAAAATTAATGAATGTTAGAAGGATGTTGGATAGAAACTAAGCGGTTTCCAGCTTTAAGAGATATGAAAAAAAAGAGGTTTCACTGAGGAGATTTCACCCCTCCCATACCCAAGAATCTCCTGATGATCTCCTGATGGTCTCTGCTGACTCTCCAGAGAGGAGGAGGCGTGTCCTGCCTATCTACATATTCTGCCCAGCAACATCTCTGTGTGTGTGAGAGAGAGTCAGTCAGTCAGTCAGTGTATCGGAGAAAGTGAGTGTGTTGGAGATCCTAGAGATAAGATTGCTGCTAAGTGCAGCTGCAGACTCTCAGTGTAGCATTGATTTATGCTTAGACTATTCAGCTCTGTATATAGTTTTGTATCATAGTTGTAGTTATAGAATAAAAGGAAGATATTCTACAGAGCTGCTCTCTGCAAGACTCTGCTGCGCAACTCTGCTGCGCAACGACTGTAGTATTGAGACAGTGAATCCGGTGCTCTCAGCTCTAAGCTGTGAGTCCACAGCACCGTGACCTGTTCCTGTGAGAAAGGAGGTCTCTGGCGGTGCTACCCAGCTCGCCTAGCCCAGTCGGGGTTGAGGTGCATGAGTCCAGTTGGTGCGCTGGCTCTAGGGCGATGCTGACATTCACAAACGGGTTAAAGTTTAATGGTAAGGATTTGCTGAACTAACAAATCGAACTGGAATACAAAGAAGGGAGGTATGAGGAGGTCCGAGGAAATAAGTGTATGGAAGTTATGTTATTGAAAATTAATGTGTGTTTTTAACTGTTTTTTATTTTGTATGTTTATTTTTCTTTTTTCTTGTTATATCTTAAAAACTTTTAATAAATATCTTTTTTTTAAAAAAAAACACCACTTTTGACAATCAAGCAGCGTATAGATTTTACAGGGTAAAAATGAATAAAGGTAAAATTAAAATAAACACACGAGGGCACTGTTTATGCGGCAGTCTACCTGGCACTTGGTTGCAAGCCTCTAGGTCTTAGTTAATCCCACCCCTAAAAGCTGAGCCATTTCACAGTCATCTCTAGACAATATAGCTTCTATTTTCTCTCTCACATCTCCACTCATCCTGTAAATTGTTGCTGCATGAATAAAGCTTTTTGAACGCATAAAAAACCAAGAAATTGTAAGCAATTCTTCCAATCGAATTCACTGCAGTGGCAAGGTCTGGTAACACCTTTCCACATTCTGCTCCCCTCCCCCCCGCCAGCTCCTTGTCAAGCTCAAAAAACCCGGTATACCTCAGTTGGTAAAGGGCTTCCAGTGCCGTAGCAAGGACCAATTCAGGCTGCGTAAAGCACGAAGTCCGTCCCATGAGATCCTGATAGAGAACAGAGGGCGGAGGGGGAAAACGTCAGTTCCCTACGGACATCAGGTGGATTCCTCCAACCCCAAACTCAGTGCAGGAATTGGCAATGTAATGCCAAATGCCTGCACAACCCTTCTCTTGGCCAGATCCCACCAGGTACTGTGTCCAGTTCTGGGCACCACAATTCAAGAAGGACACTGACAAACTGGAACGTGTCCAGAGGAGGGCAACCAAAATGGTCAAAGGCCTGGAAACGATGCCTTATGAGGAACGGCTAAGGGAGCTGGGCAATGAAACAATCGTTGAGACGGCTAGAGCGCCGGTGGCGGATAACTCATTCCGAATCTGACCGGGCACACGTTAGAGCTCAACGTCGAGCCTACCAAGTGGCAATAGCGACGGCAAAGAAGAATTTCTTCACCGCCTCTATTGCATCTGCAGAAAATAGCAGCAGGAGACTTTTTCAGGTGGTTCACAATTTAGTGGAACCACCTGCAACACCGGGGCCCAGTACGGGCCACATGTTCTCCTGCAATGATTTTGCAAAGTTTTTTGCAGATAAAATCGCTCAGATTCGGGAAGAAGTAGACTCCACCGTGGGAGCAGGGCCAGGGCGGGAGAGTGCTAGAGTCCTGTCTAGTCAAGTTGTGTGGGATCAATTCCAATCTGTTACCTCCGAGGATGTGGACAGGCTGCTTGGACGAGTGAAACCAACCACCTGTCTCCTGGATCCTTGCCCATCCTGGCTTATAAAAGCTAGCCAGGAAGGACTGGGCGATGGGCTTCGTGGGGTGGTGAATGCTTCCCTCCATGAGGGAGCCTTCCCAGACCCGCTGAAAGAGGCGGTTATTAAACCGCTTCTTAAAAAACCATCTTTAGATGCGGCCACGATGGCTAATTATCGCCCAGTCTCAAATCTTCCATTCCTGGGCAAGGTGATTGAGCGAGCGGTTGCCAAACAACTCCAGGCACGCCTGGAAGAAGCGGACCATTTGGATCCCTTCCAGTTGGGATTCAGGCCTCATCATGGGACTGAAACTGCCTTGGTCGCACTGGTTGATGATCTCCGGCGGGCTAGGGACAAAGGTGAGAGCTGTTTCCTAGTTCTGCTGGATCTCTCAGCGGTGTTTGATACCATCGACCATAGCATCCTTCTGGACCGTCTTGAGGGGCTGGGAGCTGGGGGCACTGTTATACAGTGGTTCCGCTCCTTCCTCCTGGGCCGTGTTCAGACAGTGGTGGTGGGGGATGAGTGTTCAGACCCCTGGGCTCTCACTTGTGGGGTGCCTCAGGGTTCTGTCCTCTCCCCCATGCTTTTCAACATTTACATGCAGCTGCTGGGAGAGATCATCAGGAGGTTTGGGCTGGGTGTTCATCAGTATGCCGATGATACCCAGCTCTACCTCTCTTTTAAATCAGAACCAGTGAAGGCGGTGAAGGTCCTGCGTGAGTGTCTGGAGGTGGTTGGAGGATGGATGGCGGCAAACAGATTGAGGTTGAATCCTGACAAGACAGAAGTACTGTTTTTGGGGGACAGGAGGCGGGCAGGTGTGGAGGATTCCCTGGTCCTGAATGGGGTAACTGTGCCCCTGAAGGACCAGGTGCGCAGCCTGGGAGTCATTTTGGACTCACAGCTGTCCATGGAGGCACAGGTCAAATATGTGTCCAGGGCAGCTGTTTACCAGCTCCATCTGGTACGTAGGCTGAGACCCTATCTGCCTGCGGACTGTCTCGCCAGAGTGGTGCATGCTCTGGTTATCTCCCGCTTGGACTACTGCAATGCACTCTACGTGGGGCTACCTTTGAAGGTGACTCGGAAACTACAACTAATCCAGAATGCGGCAGCTAGACTGGTGACTGGGGGCGGCCGCCGAGACCATATAACCCCGGTCTTGAAAGACCTACATTGGCTCCCAGTACGTTTCCGAGCACAATTCAAAGTGTTGGTGCTGACCTTTAAAGCCCTAAACGGCCTCGGTCCAGTATACCTGAAGGAGCGTCTCCACCCCCATCATTCTGCCCGGACGCTGAGGTCCAGCGCCGAGGGCCTTCTGGCGGTTCCCTCATTGCGAGAAGCAAAGCTACAGGGAACCAGGCAGAGGGCCTTCTCGGTAGTGGCGCCCGCCCTGTGGAACGCCCTTCCAGCAGATGTCAAGGCGATAAACAACTACCTGACATTCAGAAGACATCTGAAGGCAGCCCTGTTCAGGGAAGTTTTTAACGTGTGATATTTTACTGTATTTTTGGTTTTTATGGAAGCCGCCCAGAGTGGTTGGGGAGGCCCAGCCAGATGGGCAGGGTATAAATAATAAATTATTATTATTATTATTATTATTATTATTATTATTAAGCCTGGAGAAGAGGAGGTTAAGGGGTGATATGATAGCCATGTTCAAATATATAAAAGGATGTCACATAGAGGAGGGAGAAAGGTTGTTTTCTGCTGCTCCAGAGAAGCGGACACGGAGCAAAGGATCCAAACTACAAGAAAGAAGATTCCACCTAAACATGAGGAAGAACTTCCTGACAGTAAGAGCTGTTTGACAGTGGAATTTGCTGCCAAGGAGTGTGGTGGAGTCTCCTTCTTTGGAGGTCTTTAAGCAGAGGCTTGACAACCATATGTCAGGAGTGCTCTGATGGTGTTTCCTGCTTGGCAGGGGGTTGGACTCGATGGCCCTTGTGGTCTCTTCCAACTCTAGGATTCTATGATTCTATGATTCTAGGCCTTCCTTCTGCCCAGCATCCCCCCAATCCCATCCCCAGCTCTCCTGCCCCCCTCACCCCTGGATACCTCATGCAACCTCTCACTCACCGCAATTGCCTTGGCGGCCATCTTCTTGGAGTACCTCAAGCTGTCCTTTTCTCTCTGGCGGGCCTCCGAGCAAGTGGCCAGCACACAGCAGAGGAACATCTCATCCTTCTCCAGTTGCTGAAATGGCAAGAGTCAGGCTGTCAGTTCATGCCAGGAGGGCTTCTCTGCATCTGAGACCGCCAAAATGGGGGTACAAACAGCACTGGTGGATTGGGGGGGGGTGAGGGATTTCGTATGTACTGTGCTGTTTTCTCAAATACTAACCACAGGCGATGCCCAGACCCTGCCAGTCTCTGAACCATCTGCAACAAGAGAAGCAGGAAAGGACATGGGGGCAGGTTAGTTCATTTCTACTTATTTTCCACAGTTGAGTATTAGAGTATTAAGGCCAGCCCTCCTTACACTCCAAAATGAAAAGGAAGCATTTGCTCACGTGGGCCCACAGCAACCCTGGACTTCTTGGGGACTTTGCGGGTCCCCTTCTTCTTGCGGGCTGCCATGTCCCTCAGTCGCCTGAACCTAGAAGAGAAGGAGAGGGGCAGACCTTGTTGTTGTTGTTATACCGCCCTATACCCACAGGTCTCAGTTACAACCAGTGCTTTTTTCTGGGGGGATGCAGGGGTACGCACACCCCAAAACATTTTGTGAATCTTTGCATTTTTGTCCATTTACTGTACTGCATTTATTTTCTCCGATTTGAACTATAAAATGGTGATTTTCTTGAGTCAAAATGAGAGTACCCCAAACATTTTTTTAATAGGAAAAAGCACTGGTTACAACATAAAAATCGCAATATAAAAACACAAAATGCATAATAAAGGTGAAAAACAACCCAGTAAAGCCCCCTCCCCAACACATTTCAAAACCTGAGACAGAAGCCTACAACCAAAATGGGGTGTGTGTGTGTAAGAGAAGGCAGGGAGTCTTTGCAGCATAGCCATAACACAAATACGGGTGGCCTAACAGTTGCAGGCAGACCCATATCATTTCACACACTACTTCGGCTGCGGGACATCGTATCAACAAGGAAAGGAGCATGTGGTGTTGTTGCATCTCCTCGGGTATTTGTTGATTTGTCGCCACGAGGGGTTGTAGTTGTGGAGGTATAGTTTGATGAGGTTTCTGGTTATTTGTACCCTAGGTGCCCACTCACACACAAAAACAAATCTCCCTGCAGCCAACCAAAGACCACCAACCACACCCTAGGTCACCCCCAACCTCTCTCACCACCAAGGAAATGCAACAAGGGAATAGTAAGTGAACCCACGCAAGTGATGCTGACACAAAACCCCACACATACAGGGGAAACTCGGGAAATTAGAATATCGTGGAAAAGTTCATTTATTTCAGTAATTCAACTTTAAAAAGGTGAAACTAATATATGAGATAGACTCATGACATGCAAAGCAAGATATGTCAAGCCTTTATTTGTTATAAACGTGATGAATATGGGGTACAGCTGATAAAAAACCCAAATTAACAATCCCATAAAATTAGAATATTGTGAAAAGGTGCAGTAGCTATTCAATCCATAACACCTGCAATGGGTTCAGTAGGAAGCACAATCATGGGGAAGGCTGCTGACCTGACAGTTGTGCAGAAAGCCATCATTGAGACCCTCCATAAGGAGGGAAAGCCTCAAAGGGTAATTGCAGAAGAAGTTGGATGTTCCCAAAGTGCTGTATCAAAGCACATTAATGGAAAGTTATGCGGAAGGGGAAAGTGTGGAAGAAAAAGGTGCACAAGCAGCAGGGATGACCACAGCCTGGACAGGATTGTCAGGAAAAGACCATTCAAACGTGTTGGGGACTGAGGCTGGAGTTAGTGCATCAAGAGCCACCACACACAGAAGGATCCTGGAGCTGGGCTTCAAATGTCATATTCCTCTTGTCAAGCTGCTCCTGAACAAGAAACAACGTCAGAAGCATCTTGCCTGGGCTAAAGGAAAAAAAAAAAAGAACTGGTCTGTTGCTCAGTGGTCCCAAGTCCTCTTTTCTGATGAGAGCAACTTTTGCATCTCATTTGGAAACCAAGGACCCAGAGTCTGGAGGAAGAATGGGGAGGCACACAATGCCAGATGCTGGAAGTTCAGTGTGAAGTGTTGATTTGGGGAGCCATGCCATCAGCTGCTGTTGGTCCACTGTGCTTCATTAAGTCCAGGGTCAACGCAGCAGTCTACCAGGAGATTTTGGAGCACTTCATGCTTCCTTCTGCAGACAAGCTTTATGGGGATGGATTGGATTGATCTTTATTACGGCCATTGGCCCGTTACACGACAGTTTCCCATACCGACTGTGATGGGATGATGAGCTGCTTGTGCGTAAAATCGTAGTCCCTCAGAGTTTGTGCAACTCCACAAACCTCTGTCTGTGACAGAGCTCCTCAGACATGTCTGCTCTAATCACTTGCAGATTCCGACAGTGGTTGTTTTCGGAAGCGCTTCCAGCATAAAAGCTCCTTAACGGAAACATGTCTTCGGGACTCGCGGCGTGACAGCTTCCTGCGAGGAATGGGTCTCCCTATGGGAGCTTCTGACACCTCCCCACTGTTCTCGCTGGACGTGTCCCTGAGCCCTCCCTCTTGCTCGCTTTCCCTCAGAGATCCTCCTCTCACCCTGCTAGTTTCTGCTTTAGCTGCTGCGTCTCTCTCAGCCTCCGTGAGACTTTCCTCCAGAGACCCATCTCTCCCCCTCCTTGTCCCTGCTTCAGTTGTTGAGTCCCTCCCAGCCTCCGTGAGCCCCCTCCCCACCTGTTCCTCCGATGGCAGTTCCCTGACATCCACCTCCCCTCCAGGGCCCCCTTCACCCCCTCCCGTTCCCTCTCCTCTGGGTGGTGAGGAGATAAAACCCCGAAAAGAATCCTCTTCATCTTCAGACGTCTCGAACATTTCCCTCCATCGGTCTTCGTTCCGACTCGCTGAATCCTCCTCCTCCTCGGAATCTGTGAACCCCTCCAACTCCTCTTCTTCGTCGGTGGTGGCAAAGTATTCCCTCCGGAACCTCGCTACAGGCTGAGGTTTACGTGGGAACCTCTGATGAAAAGCTTCTATTAAAACCTCGTCATTGACATCCTCTGCCATGACCCAGGTGTTTTCCGACTCCGGTTCCCCTTCCCACATTACCAAATACTCTACTTGATCTCCCTTCCACCTGGAATCGAGGATCTCCGCTACATGGTAGCTGTGTTCCCTTTCCTCCATTGCTGGTCCCCGAGTGACCCTCCCTTCTCTGTCCCCTTTATACGGTGACAGCAATGACCTGTGGAAAACTGGGTGCAGCTTCATGTGGTTCGGTAACCGGAGTCTGAAAGCCACTGGGTTGACCTGTTGCGTGACTTCAAATGGGCCCAGTCTTTTGGGTCTTAACTTCTTACAACCCCCTTTGAATGGTAACCCTTGGGTTGACAGCCACACCTGGTCCCCCACCCTAATGGTTTCACCTTCTCTTCTGTTTTTGTCTGCCTGCCTCTTATATTCCTCCTTGGCCCTGTCTAAGTTAAGTTGGAGCTGGCGATGGATCGCTTCCATTTCTTCTACGAACTGTTCGGCAGCTGGAACGCTCCAGTTCTCCCCTTCCCCCCCTGGGAAAGCCCGGGGATGGCACCCGTAATTAGCCAAAAAGGGGCTCATCCTCGTGGACACGTTCTCCGCATTGTTGTAGGCAAATTCCGCCAACGCCAGCTTCTCCACCCAATCATTCTCTCTGTCATTGACATAACACCTCAAATATTGCTGGAGGATGCCATTGGCTCTTTCCGCCTGCCTGTTGGTTTCAGGATGCCGGGCAGTCGAAAAATTGACCTCTACATCCAGTAAGCTCATGAGTTTCCTCCAGAACCTGGAAGTAAATTGTTTCCCTCGGTCTGAAACCACCCTCAAGGGGGCGCCATGCAACCTAAACACATTTTCTACAAACAATTTAGCGGTTTCTTCTGCCGTGACAGCATGTGAGCAGGCTATAAAGTGGGCCATTTTGGTTAACAGGTCTACCACAACCATGATGGCTGTTTTCCCTCTGGACTTTGGCAGATCAGTCATGAAATCTATTGCCACTGCTTCCCATGGTCTTTCAGGTGTGGGTAGCGGTTCTAATAACCCTGCTGGTGCCCACCTCTCCCCCTTGGCTCGCTGGCGTTGGTCACACCCTCTCACATACTCCCGCACATCTTCCCTGACCTTGGGCCACCAAAATTCCCTGGTAACCAGCCACATGGTTTTGTGTTGCCCAAAATGCCCTGCTGTGGGGCTATCGTGCAGTTGCTTGAGTACCTTCTCCCTCAAATCACCTTCAGGTATATATAACGCTCCCTTGTAATACAACGCCCCGTTTCTCTCCTCAAAACCCCCGGGTTTATCTCCCTCCCTCCTGAGACCCCTGAGTTTGTCCTGGGCGTATTCATCATGCACCGTTCCCTCTACCAGTTCCCTTTGCCCCACCAATGCCGCCCCACACACCCAGCGGTCCTCTGGAATGACATGTCTTTCTTCGGGTGCTCCCTCCCCCTCCAAATATTCAGGTTTGCGTGAGAGAGCGTCCGCCCTAACGTTCTCTGGGCCTGGCACGTAACAAATCTCAAAGTTAAATTTGGAGAACTCCTGGGCCCATCTCAACTGCCGTTGGTTGAGCACTCGTGCCGTTCTCCAATACTCTAGGTTCTTGTGGTCAGTGCACACTTGCACCTTATGTTGTGCGCCAATTAGCAGGTGCCTCCATCTCCGGAAAGCCTCATGAATAGCAAGAAGTTCTCAGTCGTACACTGTGTAGTTCCTCTCGGATTTGTTCAGCTTTCGCGAAAAAAAGGCACACGGTCTCCACTCTGACTCCTCCTTCCCTGGCTGCAGAAGAAGCACCGCCCCTATGGCTCTGTCTGATGCGTCTGTTTCGACTCTCATCTTTTTTTGTAAATCCACATGCAGAAGTTGTCCTTCAGAGGCGAAGGCCCTTTTCAGTTCCTCAAAAGCTCGCTCCGCCTCCTCAGTCCAAACAAATTTCTTCTTACTGCTGAGACAGTCCGTAATGGGCGCCGTCAGGTGTGCAAAGTTTCGGATGAACTTACGATAAAAGTTCCCAAACCCTAGGAACCTCTGCACATCCTTCTTGGTTTTGGGTGTTTTCCATTCCAGCACTGCCTGGACCTTGCCGGGATCCATGGCCAATCCCTTGTCTGACAGGCGGTACCCCAGGAATTCCACCTCCTTGGTATGAAACTGACACTTCTCCAGTTTCACCCACAGCCTGTTGGCTTGCAGCCTGCTCAACACTTCTCTGACGTCTCTCACATGCTGCTCCTCATTCTCAGAATACACCAACACGTCATCTAGGAAGGCCACACAATTCTTGTAAAGCAAAGGCCCCAGTACGTGGTTCATAAACGATTGGAAGCACGCCGAGCCTGCTTGTAAGCCAAATGGCATAACGAGATATTCAAATGCCCCCAAAGGGGTGAACATGGTGGTTTTCCATTCATCCCCTTTCCTTATACGTATCAGGTTTGTAAAAATCTTTCCCTTCCGCACCCTGGTCAAAATGTCGTCAATCCTGGGCATAGGGAAAGCCAAGGGTTCTGACACTGCGTTTAAGGCCCTGAAGTCACACACAAGTCTCGGCTTGTCCGTGTTTTTTTTATCCACAAAAACCACTGGGCTACCCCCCACTGCTTTGGACTCTCTGATGAAGCCTCTCTTCAGGTTCTTGTCAATAAACTCTCTTAGCTCCTGCATTTCTCTGTCTGACATGGCATACAACTTGCCTACAGGAAGCTGTGCCCCAGGGAGTAAATTGATTTGACAGTCAAAGGGCCTATGCGGGGGTAGTTGGTCAGCTTCCTTCTCGCTGAACACGTCGCTGAGATCTGCGTATTGTGGTGGTACCTTCACTTTCTCCATTACTTCCGTCCCTGCTAGGGTGGCTTGGGCCCCTGCTGAACCCTTTTCCCCTTTGCAGTGTTCTAAGCAATGTGCTGAACCAAAGGAAACCACTCTCTGATGCCAGCCCACCAGCGGATCATGTAACGCTAGCCAGCTCATCCCCAAAATAATAGGAGCTCCTCCCAAGGTGGCCACATTAAACGCTATCAGTTCTGTGTGCCTTGCCACCTTCATTATCATTGGGACGGTCTGCAAGCTGACTTCTCCTCCCAACAACTCCCTGCCATCGATCGTGGTCACCTGCAGGGGGTTGCTTAAAGGGATAGTCTGTATCTGGTGTTCAGCTGCAAACTCTTTGCTCATGAAATTGCAGGAGCTGCCTGAGTCCAACAGCGCCTTTATCTTTAGGGGGTGTCCATTTTGCAGCTGTAGCGACACTTCTATCACTAGGGCAGGTTTAGGAGCTTCTGGCACAGGCACTTTCACTGCTCTTTGGCCTGGCTGCTGTGCCCCGACTGTGGCAACCAGGCGTTGGCTTTTACCTGCTCCGGTTTTCCCTCCTCTCTTCCCTCAACAGCTCCCACCATCCCTTGCCATTCCTTCCTCTGGGGGCAGACTCTGGCAAAGTGACCTGGCTGTTGGCAGAGATAGCATTTCCGGGCGCCTTTTCCCTCCTTCTTTCCCCCCTCACTGGGCTTTGAAACTGCGCGTGCGCGCGCTGTTCCGATTTCCATCGGCTCTGCCGGCGGGAAAGTTGTCTCTGGAATGTCAGGAATGCGGAACTCCTTCCAACGTTCCCCCTTCCCTTCCCGCCTCTCCAAAGCTCTCGCCTCCTGGCGCGCTCCTATGGTCAGCGCAGATTTAGTCAGCTGATCCATAGAATCCGCCCTAGGACCCCGGGAAAGTTCGTCTTTCACAGCCGAAGCAAGCCCTTCTTCAAATAGCATTTGAATGGGTGCCGCCGATAAGTCCCACCCCAATCTGTGAACCAGCATGGTGAACTCAGTCCAGTACTCACGGACAGATCGGCTTCCCTGCTTGCAAGCCATTAGCTGTCTGCACACCACTCCCTCCTCAATATCGCTGGAAAACATGAGATCCATTGCACGAAAGAACTTCATGGTGTTCTTTAGGACGTCATTATGCGTTGCCATCAGGGGTCTAACCCAGTCCCTCGCCCCTTTTTCAAGATGCCCAATCACAAAAGCCACTCGCGATTCCTCGTCAGGGAATTCATCAAACTGCACATTGAGGGCATATTGCATCTCTGTTCTAAAGGCATGGTAGTCCTTGGGGTCCCCCCCAAACTTCTGCACCAATCCTGGTACCTTTCTGGTGAACTGACTTTCCTCCAGAGACCCATCTCTCCCCCTGCTGGTCCCTGCTTCAGCTGTTGAGTCCCTCCCAGCCTCCGTGAGCCCCCTCCCCACCTGTTCCTCCGATGGCAGTTCCCTGACACCGACATATTATACTTAAACCTCCAAATTTAAAATCGCCAAAACTTACAAAAGACAAACAGTAACCGAAGCAAAACAAAAACAAAAACCACCATCATACAAACAGAAACCGCCATCATACATTACAATAATTTTGTAACCTATACATCGCCCTCTGCTCATAAATTAATCAGGGATATCAATGGTGATATCACCTAAAACATAGATCATGGTTTAAAACAATGGTGGTGATATCACCTAAAACACAGGTCATGGTTTAAAGGGGTTGTCCGAATCACACAGGAGACCGTTTCTCTTCTTTAGGGATAGGACGCTGATCAGGAATCTGGCAACCATGAGTGATTTTAGGGGGTCATCATCAATTAGTAAGTATCTCAGTTTGGCTTCAATCGTATCATCGGCAATTCCCTTAAGATATTGAGCAAGAAACTTGCTCCTGGCCGGTAAGTGAAAGGCACAGTCAAAAATTATGTGATGCAACGATTCGGGTGCCCCACTATTACAATCACATAAGAGTGATATCTGTCCATTGGAGAATCTATTTCTCAGCACGTTCGATGGGAAGGTGTTGAATCTTGCCTTTACAAAGGCATATCTATGAGCTGAGGAAGTTAAGGAATTCAAATAGTTTGGGAGCCTTAAGAGGGGTAATAAACCAAGATTTAGAGGTGAGCAGGTACCATTGCCCAAGATCATTTTCTGCTGTAAGTCCATCTCCTCTAGCTTACAGGTTACTGTTCTTTTAGCTGGGACTATATCCTGCTCTAGTAATTTGGATGGGAAGATTCCCATTGCCGTTATTTTCAGCTGTAATTTTTTTACCCATGGGCTCTGGAAATCATCTCTCCACATACATTGTATCAAGTACAAGTTTGGGAGATTGTGCCATAGAGATAACCAGTGACAAAGTATGTGCTTCCACAGAGCATTTTCCAGGGATACAATATTAAGTTCCATGCGTAACGCTGTATTACTTACACAGTTGGGCAGTTTCAGTATCCCTCTTAAAAACTGACTTTGAATGACCTCCAGGTGCGATAGGTTGACAAAGATCCCCCAGATTGAGATGGCATAAGCAATTGTCGGGATCACCTTGGCCTTGAAGACTTTCAACGCTGATGGGATATGAAGGGCCCCATCGGTGAAGAAGAATTGCAAGATCGCCAAGGAGCTAGCTTTGGCTCTATTTGTAACATAGGCTACATGGGCCTTCCATCTGAGGTTATGTTGTAACCAAACTCCCAAATATTGGAATCTATAGACTTGTTCAATGACTCTCCCATCAATTCTCCAATTATGGAGTTTCCGGCTCTTTGAGAAAATCAGGATCTTAGATTTTCCATAATTAATTGTAAGGGAATTTGCGTTACAGTATGATCCAAATTTTTTTAGGGCCCTCCTGAGACCTACTCTAGAAAAAGAAAGAATGACTGCGTCATCCACATATAATAACAAGGGGCAGCGATAAAGTGCTAGGCGGGGTGCATGAATCCTTTCTTGGGCCTCTATTAGGGAAGTCCTCATGTCACTTATAAACAGATTGAACAGGAGTGGAGCCAATATACAGCCCTGTCGGACACCTCCGTTAATGGGAATTCAATTCGTGGGATCACCCTCCGGGGTGAATCTCACTCTGGCCGCTGAGTTCTCGTGGAGTTTGATTATTAGCCAGAGAAGCCTTCTGTCAATGCCCCAACGGGTGAGTTTTTCCCAGAGGGTGCTCCTGGGGATACTATCGAATGCTGCCTTTAGGTCAATGAATGCCACACAGAGTTGGCCACCCTTTGGGGTGGAATATTTCCAGGCAAGGTGCTGTAAAATTAGAATATGATTAATTGTTGACTGTTTTGGGCGGAATCCAGCTTGTTCGGGCCCAATTAATTTTCTCTCTTCGGCCCATTGAATAAGTCTATTCAACAGGGAGCGGGCATACAGTTTACCCACTATTGAGAGCAGGCTGATGTTCCTGTAGTTCCCCGGATCATCTGGTGAGCCCTTTTTGTGGATTGGAACGATAACAGCGTCCTTCCATACTTCCGGAATCATTCCAGAGTTGTTAACTGCATCGAAGATGTTCGCCAGGACCTTGGCCCACCAGTCCGCGTGGTATTTTATAGCTTCTGCCGGGATCAGGTCTGGCCCAGGCGCTTTCCCTGTTTTGAGATTGACGATCAAGTCATGGATGTCTTCCAGATCGGTAGGGGGCCAGAGGGGAAGCTGATCTTGAAATTCGTCTCTTGTGTTAACGATACAGTCAGTTGTGGCAAAGTAATTTTTTTAATAGGATTCCCAAACCGGGACGGGAATAATAGTTAAAGGGTATCTTTTAGTTCTTTTATTTACCAGGAGCCAAAATTGTCTGGTGTTCCGTGATGATGAAGCTTCTATAATTGCCCACCATTGATTCACTTGCCATTCAAGTCTGGCACCCTTTTGAATTTGCTTGTAGGCCGATTTTGCTTGGAAATATTCTTTTGGCAAGACCATTGCCCCAGAGGCTTTATACTCTTTGTAGATGTTACCAAGAAGTTGTCTAGCCTGTTTACAAGCACTGTTGAACCACAATGCACCTGTCTTCCTTTGTGCTCGATTTATTTTATGCGACGGGACAGAGAAAAAAGACGTTAGATCTTCCGACATATTCGAGAATAGTCTTAGGGTTTGGTCATAATCATGATAATCCTCAATTAAGCCTGAATATGCTTGTTTTAGTCCTAGTTGTAAATATGCTGAGAATTTTTGAGCCTGTAGTTCGGACCATTTTACACTTTTGACTTGCAGTACCGAGTTCGTACTCAAATGTGTTGGATGTCTGTCTCCATCTGGGGTCCAGTCTATAGTCATTGTGGCGACCAACGGTAGGTGGTCGCTCAGTTGAATATTTTCAACTTTAAAATGGGAAAATTTGGGGAATATATCATGAGATACCAGCATATAATCCAGGACACTGTTTGCAGAGGAGCTTATGTGTGTGAACTCACCCGGTATGTCAGGTGGGCAGTTCCCATTTAGAATCACTAGGTTTAGACGTAGTACCAGTTGGTAAAGAAGGGTTCCTGCTTCATTTACCCTTTTGTCTTTGGAGAGTCTTTGATTATGGAGGGAGAGGTCATTAATGAATTCAGGGGTTATCCACCATTTGGCTTTGATTAAGGACTCCCAGTTTGTTGCAATGCGAGCATTGAAATCCCCTGCTATAACATTGGGTATATTGGGGTGTTTGGAGTGACAAAGAATAAAATGTTCCTCCAATATTCCGCTTTATGGGGATGCTGATTTCATTTTCCAGCAGGACTTGGCACCTGCCCAGACTGCCAAAAGTACCAAAACCTGGTTCAATGCCCATGGGATTACTGTGCTTGATTGGCCAGAAGACTCGCCTGACCTGAACCCCATAGAGAATCATAGAATCATAGAATCATAGAGTTGGAATAGACCACAAGGGCCATCGAGTCCAACCCCCTGCCAAGCAGGAAACACCACCAGAGCACTCCTGACATATGGTTGTCAAGCCTATGGGGCATTGCCAAGAGAAAGATGAGACACATGAGACCGAGCAATGCAGAAGAGCTGAAGGCTGCTGTTGAAGCATCCTGGTCTTTCATAACACCTCAGCAGTGCCACAGGCTGATAGCATCCATGCCACGCCGCATTGAGGCAGTAATTGATGCAAAAAGGGCCCAAACCAAGTAGTGAGTACATATGCATGCTTCTACTTCTCAGAGGTCAAATATTGCTCTATTTGCAATCCTTGTTTTGCTGATGTCATTTCATATTCTAATTTTCTGAGATTGTTAATTTGGGGTTTTCATCAGCTGTATGCCATAATATCACAATCATAACAAATAAAGGCTTGACATATCTCGCTTTGCATGTCATGAGTCTATCTTGTATATTAGTTTCACCTTTTAAGTTGAATTACTTGAATAAATGAACTTTTCCACGATATTCTCATTTCCCGAGTTTCCCCTGTACACTAAGTAGAAGAGAAGCATTGCCACCCGACCCCACCCTCCCCCTCTTCCCCCCTCTGTTCTTCCTAACCCAACACTGCATGCAACACTAATGTCTCACAACAAATGAAACTGATCTGTAGAAAACACAACTACTGATATGGAAGGGGGGGCATGCCTTTCTTCACCCTTCCGCCGGTCACCAGAGGGTCCGAGGCGATGACCTCAAGGGTACCCAGCCCCAGGTGGACCCCTCAGCCCCCACACCGATGCACAAGCACCACACTCTACCCCAAGCCCCATAAGTAAAGTGCCATTTCCCCTTTCCTACACCGATCCGCTATTATGGGCGAAATAAGCCCAAAATCTTATGCCTTCCCTCCCGCTCTATCTTTACTATGGGTTGACCGTACGAAGCTGTATTCCCTATTCCTTTCAATGGCTGTGTTCTACCCAATCAGAACCATGCATTCGCTTTGCAGAGCTAGCTCAGCGAGCTCCTGCACGCCTCATTTAACCTCTTGACAAGCTGCTGACGGCTCCCGGCTGAGAGAACAATGGAACCGAAACTCATGAACCCATAAAAGTGTCAAATATTGCAACAATGTATCTATTTTGTTTCCGACCTCAATTATCAATATAAAATGGACTAAAATCTTTAAAAATTCGTATAAAATCAACCACAACTCCGATTTTCTTGCTTTTGGTGCCAATCGGCTCAGTCTCTCCAGGACTCCATGACACCTCCCCTGCCCTCCATGATCCCTCAAGCGAAGTGTCACGTACTCAGGAAGACCCTAATCCTGTCAAATCGCTCTGCCAAGCCTTTCCTCCGGGCAATGCCAGGTGGCAGACTATGAATACATGGACCATTGTCCCCCAAGGTGGTTGTCACCGATGGAGGCAAAGGCCCAGAAAAAGCTCAATATGGAGGCCAAGTGACCAAAATATTGGGAAATTTTGGAGCAGGAAGGAGATAATCTGAAATTGCAGAGTTTTGAGAAACTAAAAGATAAAGCGCGAGATTGGCTTCACTATTACCAAATAAGAGAGGCCTATAATTTAGACAAAAAAATTGGCTTCCAGGTGGAAAAATCAAAGTTGGAAACAGAATTGTTAGATCCTAAAACAAAGATACTTTCAAGAATGTATAACCTGCTGTTAAAATGGAACACTCAGGACGAGATGGTTAAATCTGCTATGATTAAATGGGCACAGGATGTTGGACATAATATTATGTTTGCTGACTGGGAACAGTTGTGGACCACAGGTATAAAATTTACGGCATGTAATGCCTTGAGAGAGAATATTATGAAAATGATTTACAGGTGGTACATGACCCCAGTCAAGCTTGCAAAAATCTATCATTTGCCCAATAATAAATGTTGGAAATGTAAAGAAACTGAAGGTACATTCTTTCACCTTTGGTGGACGTGCCCAAGGATTAAGGCTTTCTGGGAAATGATCTATAATGAAATGAAAAAGGTATTTAAATATACTTTCCTGAAGAAACCAGAGGCCTTTCTTCTAGGCATTGTCAGCCAATTGGTGCCAAAGAAGGATAGAACTTTTTTTATGTATGCCACAACAGCAGCAAGATTACTTATTGCAAAGTATTGGAAGACACAAGATTTACCCACTCTGGAAGAATGGCAAATGAAGATGATGGATTATATGGAATTGGCAGAAATGTCTGGCAGAATCCGAGACCAGGGAGAAGAAATGGTGGAAGAAGACTGGAAGAAATTTAAAGACTATCTGCAGAAATACTGTAAAATTAATGAATGTTAAAGTGATGTTGGACTGAAAATAAGTGGTTTTGGTATTAAGGCTTATAAGAATATGTAAATATAGATAGTTATTTGGATGAGAATTTATAGTTATAATAGGTTAAGAATATAGAGTAAAGATAAATGAAAGAGGGTAAGGATTTGCTGAAAGGACTTTGTAAACGGGAATACAAAAAGGGGAGGTGTGAGGAGGTCAAGGAAATAAGCAAAAGAACCTAAAGATATTGAAAAATGGATTATTATTATTTTTTAAGATATTTTTTCTTTTTTCTTCTTTTTCTACTTTTTTGAATGTCTTTTTTTTGTATTGTTTGTCACATTGTTTTTCTTTTGTGTAAAATCTCAATAAATATTTTATTTAAAAAAATACAAAGGAGGTGGAGTTGCGGGCGACTGAGGGAATCCCCGGCCGCGTCAGCCCCTGGACAGCCAATCGGCTGGCTCAGGGGGCGTGACCAGCCCTATTTATCGCTGGCGCGGCTGGTTTTTCGCCTACCTCGTAGCAAATCGTCACAACTTTCTGGGTATTGGCGGTTAGGCATTGGTATTGGTATTGTTCTGTAGATGGAAGAGGGGAGGAAGCGCCATCACCTGCCCCGCATATTGAAGGGTAGTCCGATAAAAGGTTCCGGGAGGCTTGGCCCTGTCCAAAGCCTATGGAGGTGAGCGTCTAAGGCACGCCCCTGAGCGGTGACCCCCGGGGGGGGGGTGTTCCGAGTTGATGTGCATCAGCAGGACTCCCCCTACTGGTGGTTAACCCTTCCCGGACTTCAAGCGGACGGGCTGAAGCCGGATAGTCAGTTAGGACCAATGCCTAAGCCAATACCAATACCACTCATCACCTGTAACCAATAAAGTTGTGGCCATATTTAGCCCATTAACCTGAAATAATTGTGTCATGTGTCTTTATTTCCACTTGGGGGGTGGGGGCGGGAACTCGCCACGCAATAGGGCTCTTTTTGTTTTTTTATGCACCCACAGACCCCAAACTGCTCTCCACAGGAACACAGTGGTGCATCTCATGTATGGGGGGGGGGGATTCCAACACTCCCCCCACCCCCAGCAAAGCAAAGATAAGGAAAGCATAAATGCCACCTTGAACTGCTTGGATGAAAAGTGGGCTATGAATCGGGCCTGCAACCTTGGTGCTATCTGCAGCTCCCTCTAACCAGCTGAGCTGCAATGAGATTTGAGGGAGAATGGGAAGGCGGGTGGGAAGAGAAGTTAAGCTGTTCAGGAAGGGGTTGAATCCCATGGGGATGCTGGCCGTGTGGGGGACCCCAAGCTCTCGCCCCAGAAGATTACAAAAAAGAAGCAGACGAAATCCTACTTACAGATTCACGATGCTGGCCATCTCTTCAGGTGAAATCCGCTCCTGTTTAAACTCAACTGCTTTAAAATGCTCACACAACACTAACTCTGAACCTTGCCTCTAACCCTATTGCTACTCCTCTCTGTCTAAAATATACAGGAGAATATGTGCACAAAATATACAGATGAAAATGAAATGATAAAGTGAAAGCATTTGTTGAAATACAGTAGAGAACTCACGCCTCCCGAGTTGAGGGAGGCCTTGCTTTGCATGCAGGAGATCCCAGGTTCAGTCCAGGATCTCCACCAGACAGGGCTGGGACTGTCCCCTGTTTGAAAACCCTGCAGCGCTGCTGCCAGTCAGTGTAGGCAGTGCTAGGCTAGATTGACTCTGTCAAGTGCAACTTCCTATGAATGCTCCTCTTATACGATTTCTCGAAACACAAGCAAGCTACCTTATCAACGAGTTGTGAGAGTTCATTCATGACTTTTAACAAACAGCAGAAACCATTTTATTATTTCTATGAGAGTACAGAAATCCTGAATATGAAAGGAAGGAAACTTCCTGCCTCTGCAATAAAGGCAGCTGCACTGCTAGGTGAGCTGTCCCGATGCCAACTGAAACAGACCCTCCAAAGATTCAAAGGTGAAAAGGGAATTTTGAGCATCTGAGCACAACTGGGCCGTCTTCTGCGTTAACGTGAAGTGCAGGAAGTGATTGCCTTGAGCAGGGGTAGGCAACCGAAGGCCCTGGGTCCGGATGCGGCCCAATCGTCTTATCATTCCGGCCCACGGAGAGTCTGGGAATCAATGTGTTTTTCCATGAGCAGAATGTGTCCTTTCATTTAAAATGCACCTCTGGGTTCTTGGTGGGGCATAGGAATTCGTTAATTTTCTCTCTCCAAAATATAGTCCGGCCCCCCAAATGCTGTGAGGGACGGTGGACCAGCCCACGGCTGAAAAAGGTTGCTGACCCCTGGCCTTGAGCCTCCTCAGGACTGGCGCAGGGGCCGTGCATTGCAGGGTGCCAGCCAAGGCCCCTGCCCCAGTACTGATTGCTGATTCTACTGAGTCCATCAGTATATTGTTGTGAAGTGACCTGGCATTTTAAATGAAGTGCAATATAGGCTTGTCTTACATCTTTAACAACAACACAGTAAATTGCACAGAAGAATTCCATGTTGCCTGTGGGAGCGGCTGGGTAGACCTCTTTGCAGCTGCATGATTCATGCATTTGATCTATAAGCAACTGGTCAATCTTCATAATTGGCTCTGGCTTCGTGTAGGAGATTGAACGCATTCTTCTATTTCTCAGCCCTGTATTCCACCCCCACCCCCTCCTCCTATGCTCAGAGTGAAATGTTTATGAGTCCTGCAGATCTAGTCTCAGAAGTCAAACCTCTACCCCAAAGACGGGGGAGCCTGTGACCTTCTAGAGCATACATTTCTTTGGACTGCTATATGCTGAAGTGAACAAATGTTTTGTCTGAAACCCTTGAGAGCTTCTGTGGGCCGCCCTAGAGAACACTGGGCTAAAGGGATCATGGGGATGACTTGTTCCACAACAGCAGATGGCATGCAGAAATTTAAACTGTAGCAAAGGGATGTAAACTGTCTAGCTAGCTAGCTATGTCTTGCTGAAAGTGCATGCACTCCTCTTAGCCAAAGCCCCAATAATTGCAAGCGTGGAGCCACACAAACAGGCCTGATCTCGACACTGTCTTGGGGGAAACTCCCGATGCTGGAAAATTCATGTGTTCAATTTCTGCACATTGAGACAGGAGCCAAAGAAAGCACACGCAGAGTAGGGGGGCTCATAAAAAAGGTTTCTTTGGGAGGGGGTGGGTTGAGGTTTGCTCCGATGTGAAAGCTAAAGAGCAGCCTTTCACAGAGAAAGGAGCAGAGTAAGGCGGAAACTACTGGGACCCGTGCTTTCCAGGCACGCTGACGGGAGGGATGAGTCCAGCATTGCATTGTTGGGTCGTATTTTCAGTGACAACTATTTATGACAGAGGTTTACAGAAAATTGATCTAAAACCTCTGCTTGTAAGAGGCTATGGGCATTTGAAGAAGCCCATCATAATCTTTACATGAAATGTATCTTTAGAACACCGGTGGCGTCATGTCCCCATTTGTTGCCTTAGTTTCTCCATCAATGCACCACCCACAATTTGCCATCATATTGGCATCAGGTGTTTTCCAGGCCAGTGAATGTCAGCAACCCCTTCTTCTAAAGCTGCTTCCCCAGTTTCATCCCAAATAGAAAGAAATGCCATTTGGTAGCCCATTGAGAAGCTTTGGGAAGCAATGAAATACATTTCTGAAAGTTATTTATGGATGCACAAGGTCACCACAACTTTGCTTAAGGTGAATGGAAAGGAACATTTCCCCAGGCGGCACACCACTGTCCCTGAATCTCGTCCGCTGCTTGGTCATTTCAACAGATTGTGTGTCTTAGTAAGATTTTGTACATTTCAGAAAGCTTTCCCTTGCCTACAAATGAAGTGCATGATTTTTCAAAAACTTATTAATGCCCCGTGCTTTTACTTCTGGTGTGGTAAAAAATTGCAGACTCTGGCTATCATTTGAAGCAGTGTAAGACGCTGGTTTACGTTTCCCCTCACATTTGGTGACTAGGTAGGGATATGCAGTTTTGTGTTTTGTTTTTTGAAGAGTTCCTAAGGAGTCCTGCTGCTTCCGAGTTTTATTTTGGGGGTTGTTGTTGTTGTTGTTTACAAAAAGGTAATCCAGTTGTAACCTTTTTCTAGGTACAATTCTGTACATTCTGGTACTACCTGTTCACTCATGGTCCCTCCAAATCCCTTTGTTTCTTTTAGCAACGTGTCCTTGTGTATCTGCTACCTTTGCTTACAGAATTTCTCCTGAGGGGTGCTTTGAACATGTCCCGTAATACATGTGGATAAAAGGAATCGCCTTTGTTAATTTCAAAAGCCATTTTATTTCTTCCATGATTTTCCTCTGTTGCTAATTTATTTTGTAAAAGCAAGTGGGGTTTAGTCACCAGAGAGGTGGATTCTGTGGTTTTGCTCAATAGGTCATGGTCATTTCAAGAGCCATAGGGCCTGAGATGGTTCCAGCTCTAACTTACGTGTAAGATTAGGAGTCCAAGAATGTGGAATCAGTACTGCAGAAGGTCAGTTCTGACATACTTCCCCCCTAAATAGTGGGTGAAGTCCTTTTGGAAAGGACTCAAAGCTTTCAAAGTGTCAAGTTTTGCTGTACTGAAGGACTGTCCATATCTAATCTATTAGAACACTGAACCCTCCTCCCCACTCCAGGAATTTTGCTATCCAGTTGCTCATCTCATTTCCATGGAGGACATTCCAAGAAAGAAAAGAGGGTTTGTATTTGGATAATAAAAGTTTCCTGTCGAGTAGATTTATATATTTTAGAGAAGGTAAGCAACTTAAAATGACCACAGACCCAGTAAAACGCATTACAAAGAGAAGAGAAACAACATTTAAAAGCAGATACAAATAATGAGGCATTATTCTTTTCTCGAGAAGCCAGCAAAATTTCATTTTTCCTGTTTTGTTTTAAGCATGCTTTTTATTCAAGTTTTTAACAAACAACAAGGTGGTAAGCTGCTGAATATAGGCAGACCATCATTTCTCAAGGGCCATTCCAAATGTGTACAATTGATGGCCTCCAAGTAAGCTGCACCCTGTGAGTTCAGAGGTCCACTGGTGCCATTGTCCCTGTTAGCATTTTGAAAGAAAGGGCGCCAAGATTTCATCAAGCTGTCTGCCTTGATGAGACTTGCAGTGAGGATCCCTTTGATAAGCCATCCGCAATGCATAAAGGAGGGCAGGTGGCTTGGTGAGCAGGGAAAGTCTTTCAAAGATTTGGACCAGCGATGTGCCTTTGCTTCGGGCAAAGGGTGATGGTGGATGGATCCTCGCTACCTAACTCAGCACTGTCTGTACTGATTGGCAGTGGCTCTACAAGGTTCCAGGCAGGTGATGTTTTCAGTTTCACCTGGAGATGCTGGAGACTGTTCTGGGACCTGCATCACCAGCGAGCTCTGGTCCTCCCTTAAGGAGTTAGGCGGCTCGATGGGCTGACTCTGTGGAAGGCACCATGCTATTCCCACCATGCTATTCCCGATGTGCCTTTGCTTCGGGCAAAGGGTGATGGTGGATGGATCCTCGCTACCTAACTCAGCACTGTCTGTACTGATTGGCAGTGGCTCTACAAGGTTCCAGGCAGGTGATGTTTTCAGTTTCACCTGGAGATGCTGGAGACTGTTCTGGGACCTGCATCACCAGCGAGCTCTGGTCCTCCCTTAAGGAGTTAGGCGGCTCAATGGGCTGACTCTGTGGAAGGCACCATGCTATTCCCACCATGCTATTCCCGATGTGCCTTTGCTTCGGGCAAAGGGTGATGGTGGATGGATCCTCGCTACCTAACTCAGCACTGTCTGTACTGATTGGCAGTGGCTCTACAAGGTTCCAGGCAGGTGATGTTTTCAGTTTCACCTGGAGATGCTGGAGACTGTTCTGGGACCTGCATCACCAGCGAGCTCTGGTCCTCCCTTAAGGAGTTAGGCGGCTCGATGGGCTGACTCTGTGGAAGGCACCATGCTATTCCCCTTTAAATTAGCCATTTCGACAGAAAACACGAGAACTGGAATTTTGGGCTTGAATGGATTTTTGGATCGCCTGCATGCCAAGCACATACTTCTCCCACGGGCCAGCACCCTTCCTCAGTGACTGAGCTCTCATTGCACACAGCCATCCAGCAAGCAAAAAAATGTTCTTGTTAGAAGGGCAGAGTGGGGAGCAAGAGATTCAGGGGCCGGTTTTAGACCCACAGTGCTCGGGTTTATTCTGTTGCCTGCTTGACATTGTGCCTCCTTCCCCCCTACCTTTTATTCCTATGAAAGTTTCACAATGTCGCTGCTTGGGATTCTGGATAATCTATGGTGTTTTTCTTTTCAGATTTTTAAATTAATTTTCCAAAAAATATTTGAGACAAGCAAACAAACAAACATCCTAATTGTAATTAAACCAATCTTGATAACATTGTTAAGTGACTTCCTCAAATCCCCCTGGTTGAATTTCATTGTATTTCATTTTAACAGTTTTCCAAAATCAATCTTCTTAAAAAAAAAAAAAAAATTAACTTGATCACTTCACATCTTTCATTCTTTCTAATCTAGCTTGAAACATCTCAATTCCTATCCTTACATATTTAAATCCTAAGCCTATCTCATCTTTGCAAGCTTTTCCAGTTAGGTTATCTTGACATATTCAGCTAAAGAATCTTTGAATTTTGTCCATTCTTCCTGGTACTCCTCCTCCTTCTGGTCGCGGACTCTTCCCGTCAGGTGGGCTAGCCCCGGGATTCTGGAGAATCTATGTGACTAGATGCTTGTAATGTATGCCAGGCAATCTGGCACAAGTGGGCAGGGTTGGCTATTTGCAGTATGGTAGTGCTGCATAGAGCGCGCTGGGGAGACCATGCATTAAAAAGGGACTCAAAAATAACTTAAACAAGGTTTTAATAAGAAAAACAAAAACTCCATTTACACTAAATACATCAACAAACAAACATGACCCAACCACCAACCCATCCCCCAGGGTAATGGGAGAGCTAGGTGCTGCTCCTTATATACTACACCCAATTGCTGACACAGACTCTGGGGTTTGTGCGCCCATCTCACATCTATTGGCCGGGGGCCAGCGCTGTCCGAAGACACTTCCGGGTCACGTGGCCAGCGTGACAACGCTGCTCTGGCGAGCCAGAGCCGCACACGGAACGCCGTTTACCTTCCCGCTGGTAAGCGGTACCTATTTATCTACTTGCCCCCGGGGGTGCTTTCGAACTGCTAGGTTGGCAGGCGCTGGGACCGAGCAGCGGGAGCGCACCCCGCCGCGGGGATTCGAACCGCCGACCTTTCGATCGGCAAGCCCTAGGCGCTGAGGCTTTAGCCCACAGCGCCACCCGCGTCCCTTATAATTCTTAGCTATGCCTAATTCCACCACATCAAATTTCTTCTGTAACTGATACTACCTGTTCATATTCTTGTATAGTTTTGGTAGAAATTAACACGTCATCTACATACACACATATTTTTGTTACAGAGTTTGCCCTTTCCTTTATAAACACACAAATGTCTGCCTTTCCTTGCGAAAAACCAATATCCAGCAATTCTTTTGCTAAAGTTTGGTGCCAATTCCTTCCACTTTGGTGCAGACCATAAAGGGATTTATTTAATTTGCATACCAAACCTTCAGCGGCATCTATGCCTTCAGGAACACGCGTAAAAATTTGTTCTTTTAAATCTGCAAACAAATATGCAGTTTTTATATCTAGGTGATAAACAGAATGTCCACATTGTGATGCATCTTTTAACAAAAGCTTAACTGTTTCATATTTTACACTTGGTGAATAACACAAATCACAATCTTCGCCTGGAATTTGTTGAAAACCCCTAGCAATTAATCTAGCCTTGTACCTTACAACTTCATTTTTGTCATTCATTTTAACTCTATAAACCCATTTTGAATCAATAAGTCTCATATCTGGGGTTTGTGGTACAAGAGACCAAGTGTTGTGCTCTTTTAAAGAAGCTATCTCAGAGTTCATAGCTTTATACCAATTTGCAGCTTGGTGCTTAGGTAAGTTCTGAACATCATTGTAGCTTTTTGGCTCAAAAACCGCCTTATTGGCATACACAGTATTAAAATGTTCATCTGCAAATCGTTGTGGCTTCTGTCTCTTTCTGTCTGAACGTCTCAGTCCGGAAGGAGAGTCAGACTCCTCAGACTTAATGGGACTAAGTAAACTACTAGTTTCAGGTTGTAAATAATCACTGTCAGATTGAAGAGATGCCTGTTGGCTAAGCTCACGGTCAGAAAACTCAAGAGAATCTAACCTCCCCTCGGGTGCCTGTGACTTTAAATCCTCAAGCAAATTATCAGATTCAACAGGCTTTTCGTCTCTTTCCATTAATTCAGAGGCACCATTTCCTGCTGCTGCTGCTTCTTCCTCTTCTTCATCAGTATCATTTATACCGTTAGTATCTTGGGAAACAGCAACCCCATTCCAATTTACAGTTTGTATCATGCTTCTGGTAATATGAAATTTGCCAGTTGCTGGTATGTAAATTCTGTACGCCCCCTGCTGGTAGCCCATTAATTTTCCCTGAACACTATGCTCACCCAATTTCTGCTTAGCGGGATAATGCATAATTACATCTGAACCCCAAATGCGTAGGTATTTCAGATTAGGGCGTTTTTTAAACAACTTCTCATAGGGGGTGACATCTAAACCAGAATGATAACTGCGATTTCTAACATAACAAAACGCATTAAGCGCTTCAGCCCAAAAGTCTTTGGGCAGATTAGCATCGTGCAGATAAGTTTTAACCCCTGCCTGCAGGTCACGCTGCACAACTTCAACAAGCCCATTTTGCCAGGGACTTCGGGGGCAAGATAACTCATGAGTAGTCCCCTGCGCTTCCAGGAAATTCTCAAAATCCTCAGAAACAAATTCCCCGCCCCGGTCAGAAAACGGGTTCTTAATTGGTTTGTTAAAGTGCATTTTTACCCAGCTACAAAAAACTTTGTACTTCTCAAATGCTTGGGACTTCTCAGCTATTGCATAAGTCCAACAATATCTACTATACTGGTCTATCAGATTGAGCCAGTACTTAGAACCTCCTAATGATGGTGGGAGTGGCCCAACTAAATCACAATGTACATGCTCAAATGGCTCAGTTACTTTCCTATCTGAGCACCTACCCTTGCGTGCAACCTTAATCTTATTCTTGCAACAAGATAGACATTGCATAAAGAATTTGCATGGTTTTAAGTTGAGGCCATTAACAATATTCTTTGTCTTAATTACATCAGCAAAATTCAGGTGTCCTAGAACTCTGTGTGCCTCATGGACACACCCGGAATGTGGCCTTACATTCCTCAACCCCTGGCTTGACTGTGCTGCTGTGCAATTTATAGGCGATTGTGAGTAGGTGCGAAAATACAGTCTATATAAACCATCAGAGTTCCGAAATACCTTTTGGATCTTAGGTCCAACTACGGTGACTTGGTCGCCCTGTTGAGAAGCAACAGAATCATTTTCAGGTGGGAATTCCCCCAAGGTCTATCCTTTAGCCTTAAAGGAAGAAAGATAAAAATAAGATCAGTGGACGACAAAGAATGATTTTTGAAAGACCACAGAGAAGACTTGCAGAAAGAATCTGGAGAAGAGCTAAGTGCATTGGACAGAGAACCGACAGACAGAAGACCAAAACAAAAAGCATCGGACAAAGGACTATTAAAAAGAGGAATACTAGATATAGCTACATTACCCTTTGGATTGGACTGCTCAGAGAAAGTGACAATAACACCACTGACAGAACAAGAACAAACACTTGGTGCAGTTGGAGGAAAAGCAGAGTAATTACATCATGGCTTTGCAACTTTTAAGCTGGAATACTAATGGTTTGAACTCCCCCCCCCAAAAAAGGAAAAGAGTCTTTCATTTATTAAAAAAGGAACCATTGGACTTGATTTGTTTACAGGAAACACATGTTGTAAGGCTGCACAGAAAAGTATTGATTAATAAAAGACTGGGTCAAGAGTTTATTTCATCGGACAAAGTCAAAAAAAGGGGAGTAGTGATCTACGCAAAGGAAAGTCTATCACCGAAATTTATATTTAAAGATGACCAAGGAAGATTCGTGGCAATCGAAATTCAACTACAAGGAGAGAAATTCTTGATAGTAGGAGTTTACGCACCAAATGAGGGGAAATCAGATTTGTTTAAAAAAGTTGCATGAGACTCTGATGGACTATTTGGATTACAATGTGATTATGATGGGGGATATGAATGGAGTGGTATCCACAAATATGGACAAGGCACAGAGACAGGTAGTTACTAAGGACAGTAGGCTACCGAAAACCTTCTTTGAGATGACTGACAATTTGGATCTAGTTGATATTTGGAGAACAAAGAACCCCTTGGGCAGAGAGGGAACTTTCTTTTCTGAAGCCAAAATGACATGGACAAGAATTGACCAAATTTGGGTAACTAGAGGACTGGCTCCAAAGACAAGAAAAGTGGAAATTTGCCCTAAAACCTGCTCCGACCATAATGCTGTAAAGATGGAGATGAAACTAACACCAATTGGCTCTTTCAGATGGAGGATGAATGACACCTTGTTTAGGGATGAAGAAGTGATCAAGAAGGCCCAAAAAACCTTGAGAGATTATCATGAATACTGTTGGGATACTGCCAGGGAGATATAGTCCATCATGGCCCCAAGCCGGCTGCCGGACGATCCATCGACCTCTGTAGTCATGCAGCTTCTAGCGACACGAGTTTCCTGCCACATTCCAGGGCTCGTGCACACTCTTTATCAGCAGATAAAGCACAGCCAAAAGTTGCACTGCAGAAGAGCATTATTTACAAGCTTTATTCAGTGTTGATCAGAACAAAGAGAGACTGACTGTCCTGCGTCAGAGTCTCCGACAGACTGAGAAACGAAAGCAATAGCAAAACATAAACATCCTGTGAACAGGAAATACGCAGGCTGTGACACAAACATCCTGCTCCCTTTTAAGGTGGAACGGAAATATCCTAACATCCTCCCCCTTTCTGTGTAACCTGTAGTACCTGTGGTTCAACCCAATTGCAACATCTGTACGTAAACCTTTAGTTGTTCTCTGTTAACAACCTTAGACAACAGATCAGCAGGAATTTCATTTCCTGGCATGTAGGACACCTGAATGAGTCCTTTCTGAATACACTCCCTTGCACGATGTAGCTTAATCGGCAAGTACTTGGTTCTTTGCTTGCACCTCTCTGAGTTCAGCAAAGCCAAACAGGATCTATTGTCTTGATACACTTGTATAGGACATTTCACAGAAACTCTGATGTCCTTAAACAGTTGCATCAACCATTCACAATCCATGAGTGAAAATGACAGAGCATTGAGTTCTGCTTCACAGGAACTTAGGCTCACTGTCGTCTGCTTCTTGCACAGCCAGTCAAACAGACAGTGGTTGTACATGTAGCATACTCCAGAAGTGCTTGTACCATCCGTGGTGTCACTTCTAAAACTTGCATCTGCAAAGATTTCAAGACCTCCAGTCTTCTGACTGGTGAACCTCAGCCTGTAGTGCATAGTCCCTTTCAAATAGCGGGCTATGCGCTTCAGAGCTTTCCAATCCTGAACCGTAGGATTGTTGGCATGTCTGCTAAGCAGATTACAGCTTACAGCTATGTCAGGTCTTGAGCATCTGGCAATGAAATTCAACTTGCCTAGAATGCATCTGTACAGCGTTGTGTCAGAAAACGCTTCAGCAGTACTGTCTACCTGGTAACCTGTCACCATCGGTGTGTCTGCTGGGTTTGCATCAACCAAATTCAACCTGGTTAACACATCAGCAATTTTCTGTGTTTGGTGTACCAGAAAATTACCTGCTTGGTCCCTCTCCACCTGCAGAGAAAGATAGTTGGATACCTCACCAAGATCCTTCATGTCAAAGTGCTCCTTCAGCTGAGCTAGGGTGCTTTGATAAAAAGCCTGATTCTTCCAAAACGTCAGAAGATCATCAACAAAACATAAACAATACAGTTTGTTTTGCCCCTCCTCCTTGACAAACACACATGGATCAGCTTTGCCCTGGTGAAAACCTAGAGAAAGCAATGTCTCAGTGAGTTTCGTGTTCCAACACCTGGCACTCTGCTTGAGACCATATAAGTATTTCCGCAGTTTACAGACCATTCCCTTCTGTATCTGCATCCCATCAGGTGGAAGCATGTACAGCTCCTCCCCCAAAATCCCGTACAAAAAAGCTGTATTAATGTCATGGTGGGAAACATGCAGTTTCTCCTCCGCAGCGATCTTGAGCATCAGCTGAATGGTCTCATATTTAACAGTGGGTGAGTAGGTCTCGTGGTAATCCTGTCCTGGTACCTGTGAGAAACCTCTGGCAACCAATCGGGCTTTGTGTCTGACTACCTTGCCATTCTGGTCTGTCTTGGCCTTGAAGACCCATTTGCTGCCAACCAGTCTCATTCCTGGGACTACCGGTACCAGTTCCCAAGTTTGGTTCCTGTTCAAGGAATCAACTTCAGCCTTCATGGCATTAAGCCAAGGCTCAGCATCTTTAGAGGTTAACTCCTGAACCTCTTTGAAGCTTGAAGGTTCCCACACCTTCTCTGAGCTACTAAGAACAGCAGTTGCCGTCTTAGCAAACTCATCAGCATATCTCTTTGGAGGTCTGCCCTTCGTGGCTCTCTCAGATCTGCGTACTAGACGCAAGTCTTCTGGACTCATCTCCTCTTTCTTAGGAGAAAAGTGACCAATGGTGAACAGTGGTTCTTCCAGTTCATTGTCAGACGCATCAGATGGTCTGACTGAGGCCTTTGCGCTCTTGTAGTCTGCTGTGTCATCACTGTTACTGACACCAGCAGCAGCGCTGCCCACTGAACTGGAATCCAAACTCTGATCATCATCAGCAGCAGCATCATCATCATCATCATCCTCAGCAGCAGCTTCCTCAGCTTTAGCTGCTTGCTTGACATCACCTTCATCCTCCTCTGGGTAACTCTGGAAAATTCCCACATTTTCCCCCCACTTAGGATTGTACTCAACACTCCTTGTGAACTTAATGGACTTAGAGTTAGTCATCCATACCCTGTATGCACCTTTTTCGTACCCCATGAACAAACCATGTGCCCCACGCTTCCCAAGCTTGTTGATTTGTGGGGTGTGTACCCACATGTCAGAACCAAAGATTCTCATGTGCTTGATGTTGGGTTTCTTACCAAACATCTTCTCATAGGGGGTACAGCCAATGGGTGATGACAATCTGCGATTAAAAGTGTAAACAAAATTCCTCAGAGCTTCCCCCCAAAACTTATCAGGGAGATTGGCATCATGCAACAAGGTTTTCATTCCTTGCAGCAATGTTTGATTTGCTCGCTCCGCAAGCCCATTCATCCATGGCGATCTGGGCGTTGACATGTCATGCTGGATTCCCTTCTCAGTCAGGAAAGCTTCAAACTGCTGAGAAGTGAACTCCCCGCCACGATCAGTAAACAGACAGCCAATACGTTTACCATGAACATTCTCCAACCAAACACAGAATGCCTTAAACTTCGGAAACGCTTGCGATTTCTGCTCGAGCATAAACACATGAATGTACCTGGAAAAAGAATCAGTTAGAACCATGAAGTACCTTGCTCCCCCCAAAGAGGGCGCAAGTGGACCAACCAGGTCCGCATGCACTAGCTGGTAGGGTTTGGAAGCCTGCCTGCTAGACTCCTTGCCTTTTGGAGCAACCTTCACCTTGTTCTCTGCACAAGATACACATTTCATGTGAAATTTACAGGGTTTGATGGTCAAACCTTCAACCACCTCTGGCATCTTGGCCAATGCCTTCCAAGAGAGGTGACAAAATCTTCGATGTGCATCGTGAATGCAACCTGCATGAAGAACTTTGTTAGTTTGTGCAACACAACAAGAATCAGCATTAGACACAAAAGCACTAGAGTCGTCATAATTTATATGGAACAAACCATCCATGAACTTTGCGTGCAAATAGTCCTCTTTGCCTTTTCTGATGACACAGACGCTCCTCTTGAAGGAAATCTGAAAACCACGCCCAGTAAGCTGTGGGACACTGAGCAAGTTGCTTGCAGCTCCCGGAACATAAAGTACACCTTTGATGGTAATGTGCAGACTTGCCAGTTTCACAGTCCCTTCTCCTGCGATTTGCAACGTCTTTCCGTCAGCCAGGTGGATCTCACCTTCTTGAGGTGTGAAGGAGATAAACAGGTGGCGGTCCTTCGTGAGGTGGCGGCTCGCACCTGAATCCACAATAAACCTGCCTTTGGCTTTTGGAGCAGTGTTTACAGCAAGCAAACCCTTGTTTTCCACTGGCGTGGGCTTTTGCAGCTTGCCCCCCTGCTTCTGGTCAGCAGACGTGCCTTTAGCCTCTGGTGAAGCTGTGCCAGCAAACAAAACCTTGTTTTCCACTGGCGTGGGCTCTTCACCCTCCCTCTGCTTCTGGCCATCTGCAGGCGTCTGCCTCTGTTTACCTTTGCCTTTCCGGCATCTGCAAAGGGGATGACCTTCGTTCCCACGGGAAACAGAGCTCTCAGCTGCCGACTCCTTGGCTCCCCCTGGAGGCTGGAATGCTGCCTGGGATGACGTGACGGTCAGCTCCCCCTGCAGCCTGCAACCGGTGCCCTCAGCATCCCTGCATTCACTCGCATTCTGGGAAACAGCCAGGACCTCCGATGCAGTCAAACTCTGGGCTGGGATGACTGGCTGGTGAGCTTTTTTCAAAGCATTCCACATCTTACGTGCAGTGGTGTTGCCAGCAAGCGTCTTAATTTCCTCAAGAGAGACGGACAGGACTATTACGTCAATGGCCTTCAAATTCTGGCGTTTCCATTTCTCTGTCAGAGGAACCGGAGGGGCCTCACTCACAGTATGCCACACTCCATACTGACGCAGCAAACTTTCACACCCCTTTGCCCAGGTTTTATAGTTTTGCCCATTTAACTTTGGGCACTCAGCAGCTTGGAAAAACTGTTGAAAAAAAGTTGAACTGTTGAAAAAAAGAGTAATCTGGGACGCAAGTAAAGCGATCATGAGAGGGTTCCTGATACAACAGAATGCAATAAAGAAGAGAACCCAAAATGAGAAGAAAGATAAATTTCTGGAGATAATAAAGGAAGGTGAGAAGAAATTGAGAGCAAAACTAAATTCGCAATAGATTTTGAGAGAAATAAAGTTACATCAAGTACAATATATGAAAATGATGAATCAGGAAATAGAATGGAAAATTAAACAGGTGAGACAAAAGACTTTTGAATCGGCTAATAAATGTGGGAAATTGCTGGCCTGGCAAATGAAAAAAAGACAAAAACTTAATACTGTTACAAATTTGGAAGTGGAAGGAAAGAATATACAGAACCCAGTGGAGATTAGAAATTGTTTCCAGAGGTACTTTAAACAATTATATACACAAAGGCCACAGAAAGAAATTGACATAGATCGATTTTTGAAAATAAATGGACTACAAAAAATCTCTCAAGAAAACAAGCTAATGTTGAATTACAAAATAGCTGAACAGGAGGTAGAAGGTGCCATCCAGAATATGCAATTGGGTAAATCTCCAGGACCGGATGGCTTAACTTCAAGATACTATAGATCTCTGAAAAGTTGGATAATACAACCACTAAAGGAAGTTTGTAATGAAATTTTGGAAGGGAAAAAGCACCAGAGTCGTGGAAGCAGGCGTACATCGCACTTATACCGAAAATTGAGTCTGAGAAGACACAGCTTAAGAACTACCGCCCCATATCTCTCCTTAATGTGGATTATAAAATTTTTGCAGACATTTTGGCTAAAAGATTTAAAAAAGTATTAGTGGAAGAGATACATAAAGATCAAGCAGGCTTTCTCCCGGGCAGAAACTTGTCTGATAATACGAGAAAAATAATTAACATTTTGGAGAAATTACAAGTGAACATTAATACCAAGGCAGTTTTTATATTTGTGGACGCGGAGAAAGCTTTTGACAACATTTCGGTTGCCATCAATTTGATTTTAACTAATTTTTATAATGAAAATTTTTAGAATGTGTGATTATTTGATTGTTTATTTGATTGTTGTTAGCCACCCTGAGCCCGGCTCAGCTGGGGAGGGCGGGATATAAATAAAATTTATTATTATTATTATTATTTCTTGGAGTTTTATGAAGAAGAACCTACAGGGGATGGGGGTTGGTCAAGGTTTTGAAAATGGTATAAGTGCAATATATTCTGAACAAAAGGCCAAACTAATTGTTAACAATGTGGTGACGGAGGAATTTAAGATAGAGAAAGGGACACGACAAGGTTGCCCAATTTCCCCATTGCTTTTTATATCAGTCCTGGAGGTCCTTTTAAATATGATTAGAAGGGACCAATTGGTTAAGGGTATACAAGTCGAAGCAAAACAGTATAAATTGAAAGCATTTGCAGATGACTTAGTATTGACATTACAGGAGCCAGAATCTAGTACTAAAAGAGTAATAGAACTGATTCAAGAATTTGGTCAGGTTGCAGGATTTAAGTTGAATAAGTTAAAAACTAAGGTTTTAGAGAAAAATTTAAAACCAATTGAGAGAGAGAGGTTTCAGAAGGAGACAGGATTAGCATTGGTTAAGAAAGTGAAATATTTGGGGGTTAACATGACTGCTAAAAATGTGAATCTATTTAAGGATAACTATGAAAAATGTTGGACTGAAGTGAAAAAAGACTTAGAAATATGGTCAAATTTGAAGCTTTCACTGCTAGGCCGTATCGCTGTGATAAAGATAAATGTATTGCCAAGAATGTTGTTTTTGTTTCAAACACTGCAAATTTTGGACAAAATGGACTGTTTCAAGAAGTGGCAGAGAGATATTTCCAGATTTGTCTGGCAGGGCAAGAAGCCCAGAATAAAATTCAAAATACAGTGGTACCTCGCAAGACGAATGCCTCGCAAGACAAAAAACTCGCTAGACGAAAGGCTTTTTTGTTTTCGATTTGCCTCGCAAGACGAATTCCCCTATGGGCTTGCTTCGCAAGACGAAAACGTCTCGCGACTTTGTTTCCTTTGTCTAAAAACCGTTAAAACCAAGGGTGCTTAGCTTGAAGAGCTGCAGTTGCGACTTGACTTCGAGGAGCAACTGTTAGCACGTGGTTTGGTAGCCTTTTCTCAGACTTTGCTCACCTTTGAAGCTTTTCCAAAACTTTTCCAGAACTTCTCTTTCATCCATTTGGTAAGTTAAACTTTTAAAACTTTTTGGGGGGGTTTGGATTTTGGGTTGGGGTGTTTGGGATTCAAGGACTTGGTGTTGTGGGGGGGGTTGCGATAATCTGTGGGCTTGTGGGCCTTTTTTTGGAATTTTTATGATTTTCTGTGACCACTGGGCAAGATTGTTTATTTTCAAAAAATTTTCTGAGTTTGAATTTCTGAGTGCTGGCTGGCTGGGGGAACAGTTGGGGAGGTTTCTGCAGGAATCTGGGACCATTTGCGGGTTTTTTTTGGAATTTTTATGATTTTCTGTGACCATTGGGCAAGATTGTTTATTTTCAATTTTTTTTTTCTGAGTTTGAATTTCTGAGTGCTGGCTGGCTGGGGGAACGGTTGGGGAGGTTTCTGCAGGAATCTGTGGGCTTGTGGGCCTTTTTTGGAATTTTTATGATTTTCTGTGACCATTGGGCAAGATTGTTTTTTTTTGAAATTTTTTCTGAGTTTGAATTTCTGAGTGCTGGCTGGCTGGGGGAACAGTTGGGGAGGTTTCTGCAGGAATCTGGGACCATTTGCGGGGTTTTTTTGGGAATTTTTATGATTTTCTGTGACCATTGGGCAAGATTGTTTATTTTCATTTTTTTTTTCTGAGTTTGAATTTCTGAGTGCTGGCTGGCTGGGGGAACGGTTGGGGAGGTTTCTGCAGGAATCTGTGGGCTTGTGGACCTTTTTGGGGAATTTTTATGATTTTCTGTGACCATTGGGCAAGATTGTTTATTTTCAATTTTTTTTTCTTAGTTTGAATTTCTGAGTGCTGGCTGGCTGGGGGAACAGTTGGGGAGGTTTCTGAAGGAATCTGGGACCATTTGCAGGGTTTTTTTTGGAATTTTTATGATTTTCTGTGATCATTGGGCAAGATTGTTTATTTTCATTTTTTTTTCTGAGTTTGAATTTCTGAGTGCTGGCTGGCTGGGGGAACGGTTGGGGAGGTTTCTGCAGGAATCTGGGACCATTTGCGGGGTTTTTTTGGGAATTTTTATGATTTTCTGTGACCATTGGGCATGGTTGTTTATTTTCAAAAAATTTTTTCTGAGTTTGAATTTCTGAGTGCTGGCTGGCTGGGGGAACAGTTGGGGAGGTTTCTGCAGGAATCTGGGACCATTTGCGGGGTTTTTTTGGGAATTTTTATGATTTTCTGTGACCATTGGGCAAGATTGTTTATTTTCAATTTTTTTTTCTGAGTTTGAATTTCTGAGTGCTGGCTGGCTGGGGGAACGGTTGGGGAGGTTTCTGCAGGAATCTGTGGGCTTGTGGACCTTTTTTGGGAATTTTTATGATTTTCTGTGACCATTGGGCAAGATTGTTTATTTTCAATTTTTTTTTCTTAGTTTGAATTTCTGAGTGCTGGCTGGCTGGGGGAACAGTTGGGGAGGTTTCTGCAGGAATCTGGGACCATTTGCGGGTTTTTTTGGAATTTTTATGATTTTCTGTGACCATTGGGCAAGATTGTTTATTTTCAATTTTTTTTTTTCTGAGTTTGAATTTCTGAGTGCTGGCTGGCTGGGGGAACGGTTGGGGAGGTTTCTGCAGGAATCTGTGGGCTTGTGGGCCTTTTTTGGGAATTTTTATGATTTTCTGTGACCACTGGGCGAGATGGTTTTTTTTTGAAATTTTTTCTGAGTTTGAATTTCTGAGTGCTGGCTGGCTGGGGGAACAGTTGGGGAGGTTTCTGAAGGAATCTGGGACCATTTGCAGGGTTTTTTTTGGAATTTTTATGATTTTCTGTGATCATTGGGCAAGATTGTTTATTTTCATTTTTTTTTCTGAGTTTGAATTTCTGAGTGCTGGCTGGCTGGGGGAACGGTTGGGGAGGTTTCTGCAGGAATCTGGGACCATTTGCGGGGTTTTTTTGGGAATTTTTATGATTTTCTGTGACCATTGGGCATGGTTGTTTATTTTCAAAAAAATTTTTCTGAGTTTGAATTTCTGAGTGCTGGCTGGCTGGGGGAACGGTTGGGGAGGTTTCTGCAGGAATATGTGGGCTTGTAGGCCTTTTTTGGAATTTTTATGATTTTCTGTGACCATTGGGCAAGATTGTTTATTTTCAATTTTTTTTTCTGAGTTTGAATTTCTGAGTGCTGGCTGGCTGGGGGAACGGTTGGGGAGGTTTCTGCAGGAATCTGGGACCATTTGCGGGTTTTTTTTGGAATTTTTATGATTTTCTGTGACCATTGGGCAAGATTGTTTATTTTCAATTTTTTTTCTGAGTTTGAATTTCTGAATGCTGGCTGGCTGGGGGAACGGTTGGGGAGGTTTCTGCAGGAATCTGTGGGCTTGTGGGCCTTTTTTGGAATTTTTATGATTTTCTGTGACCATTGGGCAAGATTGTTTATTTTCAATTTTTTTTCTGAGTTTGAATTTCTGAGTGCTGGCTGGCTGGGGGAACGGTTGGGGAGGTTTCTGCAGGAATCTGTGGGCTTGTGGGCCTTTTTTGGAATTTTTATGATTTTCTGTGACCATTGGGCAAGATTTTTTTTTTTTTTGAAAATTTTTCTGAGTTTGAATTTCTTTTTTTTTTCTTTTTTTTTTCTGGTAGTCCTGGATTATATGTTTATTTTTTTTATAATATTTTTTATTGCATTTTTTCAGATAGAAATAAACAGCACAGAAGAAATCAACAAGAAAAGAGAAGATAGAAAAAAAAAAGAACAGACCATTTCCAAATCTTTTTTCAATCCACCAACGGACTTCCCCACATCTCCCGCACAGTGCATTCTCAACAATAAATTTGACAGCAAATTATAACCTTATTTCGTGTGTTTCTTTTGTAACTTCAAATACATTTTAGGTTTAAATTACTTATTATCCAAATTACTCATCCTTTTTTTTAAAAAAAAAACCTTTAAACCTTGGTTCTTTCATAATTATTATCTAATTTCATATATATTCCACTCTCGTTGCTGGGGCTAACCTTTCGGATCGTGCAAATTCCTATAGTTCATATAACTTATAAAATTTTTGCAAATAATCCTTAAATTTTTTCCAGTCCTCCTCCATTGCTTCTTCTCCCAGATCTCGAATCCTGACAGTCATCTCGGCCAATTCCATGTAGTCCATCAATTGCGTTTGCCACTCTTCCAGTGTGGGCAAATCTTGAGTCTTCCAATGTTTAGCGATAAGAATTCTTGCTGCAGTGGTTGCATACATAAAAAATGTTCTATCCTTCTTTAACACCTTTTGGCCCACAATGCCCAAGAGGAAGGCCTCCGGTTTCTTGGGAAAGGTGTACTTAAACACCTTTTTTAACTCATTATAGATCATTTCCCAGAAGGCCTTCACTCCTGGACAAGTCCACCATAGGTGAAAGAATGTCCCTTCAGCCTCCTTGCACTTCCAACATTTATTATCAGACAGATGGTATATCTTTGCAAGCTTGACTGGTGTCATGTACCACCTATATATCATTTTCATAATATTTTCTTTCAAGGCATTACATGCCGTAAATTTAATACCAGTGGTACATAACTTTTCCCAGTCATCAGACATAATGTTGTACCCAATGTCTTGAGCCCACTTTATCATGGCTGACTTAACTGTCTCATCCTGAGTGTTCCATTTAAGCAGCAAGTTATACATTCTCGATAAAACCTTGGTCTTTGGTTCTAACAACTCTGTCTCAAGTTTCGATTTTTCCACCTGGAAACCTGTTTTTTTGTCCAGCTTAACCACCTCATTAATTTGGGCATAGTGAAACCAATCTTGCACCTTATCCTTTAATTTTTCAAAGCTCTGCAACCTCCAATTATCTCCAATTTTTTCTATTATTTCCCAATATTTCGGCCATCCGGCCTCCATATTGGGTTTTTTCCGAGCCTTGGCCTCTATTGGTGACAGCCACCTCGGGGTCTTACTTTCCAATAAGTCTTTGTATTTCATCCAGACCATGAAAATTGCTTTCCTGACAATATGGTTTTTGAACATTCCATGTGTTTTTACCTTGCCATACCACAAATACGCATGCCAGCCTAACGAGTTATTAAAACCTTCCAGATCTAGGACATCTGTGTTCTCTAATAAAATCCAATCTTTCATCCAGCAGAAGGCTGCAGCTTCGTAGTATAACCTTAAGTCTGGCAGGGCAAACCCCCCTCTTTCTTTTGCATCAGTTAGTATTTTAAACTTAATTCGGGGCTTTTTGCCCTGCCAAACAAACTTTGAAATATCCTTCTGCCACTTTCTAAAACATTCCACTCTGTCCACGATCTGCAAGGTTTGAAACAAAAACAACATCTTTGGCAAAACGTTCATTTTTACAGCCGCAATTCAGCCCAGCAAGGAAAGCTTCAATCGTGACCAAGTTTCTAAATCTTTCTTAATTTCTAACCAACATTTTTCAAAGTTATCTTTAAACAGATTCAAATTTTTAGACGTCAGGTTTACCCCCAGGTACTTCACTTTTTTAACCACAGTTAACTCTGTTTCCTTCTGAAACCCCTCTGTTTCTGAAGGTGTCAAGTTTTTCCCCAAAACTTTAGTTTTTTGTTTATTCAATTTAAATCCTGCCACCCGACCAAAATCTTGAATCAGTTCTAAAACTCTTTTTGTACTAGATTCTGGCTCCTGTAATGTCAAAACCAAGTCATCTGCAAATGCTTTCAGTTTGTATTGTTTCACTCCGACCTGTATCCCTTGTATTTGCCGGTCCCTCCTGATCATGTTCAACAGCACCTCCAGGACTGATATAAATAATAGAGGGGATAGAGGGCACCCCTGGCGTGTTCCTTTTTCAATGTGGATCTCCTCTGTCACCACATTGTTCACTATCAACTTAGCTTTTTGTTCTGAATAAATTGCTTCTATGCCATTTTCAAACCCCCGTCCCACTCCCATCCCTTCCAGGTTTTTCTTCATAAATTTCCAAGAAATGTTGTCAAAGGCCTTCTCTGCATCAATAAAAATTAAGACTGCTTTGGTGTTAATATTTGTTTGCAAAAGTTCTAGAATATCTATAATATTCCTAGTGTTGTCAAACAAATGTCTACCAGGGAGAAAGCCTGCTTGGTCCTTATGAATTACTTCATTTAAAATCTTTTTAAATCTATTTGCCAAAATGTCTGCAAATATTTTGTAATCCACATTTAGGAGTGAGATGGGACGGTAGTTTCTTAGTTGAGTCTTTTCAGTTTCCACTTTGGGTATCAATGTGATGAAGGCTTCTTTCCACGTTTCCGGTGCCCTTCCTCCCCCCATAATCTGGTTACACACCTCCATTAGTGGTTGTATCAAATAGTCTTTCAATGTCTTATAGTACTTGGAGGTAAGTCCATCTGGGCCTGGAGACTTGCCCAACTGCATATTCTGAATGGCATCCTCAATTTCCTGTTGTGTTATCTTACAGTTCAAGATTGATCTCTTCTCCTGAGATAGTTTAGGTAGGCCATTAAGTTTCAAAAACTGGTCTATCTCAGATATTTCCTCAGGCCCTTGAGCAAACAACTTTTTAAAATACTTCTGGAAACACCTTCTAATTTCAACTGGTTTCTGGATATTTTTCCCTTCCACCTCTAGATTGGTAACATAGTTCATTTTTTGTCTTTTTTTCAACTGCCATGCCAGCAGTTTCCCGCACTTGTTCGCTGACTCAAAAGATCTTTGTTTCATTTGTTTAATTTTCCATTCCACTTCTTGATTTATCAATTTCATATATTGTGACTGGTGGAATTTAATTTCTCGCAGAATCTCTTTTGATTTTGGGTTGGATCTCAGTCTTTTCTCTCCCTCTCTTATCTTCTCTAATATTTTATCCTTTTTTCCATTCCAGAGTTTTTTCTTAATCGTGTTTTGTTGTATCAGAAACCCTCTCATTACAGCTTTGCTTGCGTCCCAGATCGTTCTTTTTTCCACCGAGGTGTTCAAATTAATTTCAAAATAATCCTTTAAAGTTTTTTGGGCCTTCTTTACCAACTCTTGATCTCTAAATAGGCTGTCATTCATTTTCCATCTAAAGGAGCCGGCTGGAGTAAATCTCACTTCCATTTTCAGGGCATTGTGGTCGGAGCAAGTCTTTGGGCAGATCTCCACTCTTATAGTCTTTGGTGCCAGCCCTCTAGTTGTCCAAATTTGGTCGATTCTTGTCCATGACAGGTGGGCCTCAGAAAAGAAAGTTCCTTCTTTACCTAGGGGGTTCCTTGTCCGCCAAATATCGATCAAATCCATATTGTCTGTTAGTTCAAAAAAGGTTTTTGGTAGTCTGCCATCCTTAGTCAAATTTTGATTTTGCGACTTATCCATAAGGGTAGAAACCACCCCATTCATATCTCCCATCATAATGATGTTCGAATAGTCCATATAGTCCAGCAAGGTCTCATGCAGCTTTTTGTAGAATTCCGATTTCCCCTCGTTTGGTGCATAAATTCCTAATATCAAAACTTTTTCTCCTTGCGTTTGTATTTCAATTGCCAGAATTCTTCCTTGTTCATCTTTGAACAAAAATTCCGGTGACAAGTTCTCCTTTGCATAGATCACCACGCCTCTCTTTTTGACTCTGTCTGATGAGATAAATTCTTGGCCTAGTCTTTTATTGATTAGCACTTTCCTGTGGAGTCTTGTCACGTGTGTTTCCTGCAAGCAAATTAAGTCCAAATGTTCTTTTTTTAAAATATGAAAGATCCTTTTCCTTTTCTCCGGGGAATTTGCTCCATTAATGTTCCAACTGTATAGCTGCAGAGACATCCTGGATTAATCTCGTGTTTCTATTCTGGGGTGTCCTTCTTTTCTTCCGAACCCGAGGGTGTAGGTGTTGGTACTATTCCAGGCGGTGCCGGTGGCCAAGAAGCTACTGCTCCCTTCTGAAGATCTTCTCCGTGGTCGTGTAGGAACTTCTGGTTGTCTTCTGTAGTTTTAATTTTAACTTTCTTTCCTTTGTAGTTAAATGATAAACCTTGTGGAAACTCCCACCTGTATGATATCCCGTTGCTTCTCAAAAGTCTAGCTAGGTCAGTGTAAATAGCTCTGAGATCCAAGAGTTGTTTTGGTATATCCTTGTAGATCTCTGCTCTTCTGTCCTGGATCTCAAGTGCTTTCTTGAAATGGAGGTCAAGTATTTTGTCTCTCTCCTGTTTAGTCCTCAAAATAATCAGACAATCTCTGGGTCTGTCCCTCTTTGCTACTCTTCCCAGTCTAAACGCAGTTGTAATTTTGAAATCCTTATCTTCTTCTATACCCCAGAACTTAGCAAATTCTGTTGTCAGATAGCCTGTCAGGTCTTCCTTTTCAAGCTCTGGGATAGATCGTAATCTTAAGTTATTTTCCCGATTTCTCAATTCCGCCAATGACAGGTAGGCCTGCTGGTCACTGATGTGCTTATGTAATGGCTTTACCTCTCCTTTCAATTCGTCCACTTTCTGATTCGCTTGGTCCGCCTTCAAACTAGCAGCCTCGGCCAGTTTCAGATTCTCAGAAGTGGCGTCTTTTAAATCCGCAATTGCTTGAGAATGTTGTGCCACTTGTTCAGATAGTTTAGTAATAGAGGATGTGGCTAAATCAATTTTTGCTGTCTGATCATCCACCTTCTTGTTTAGAATTGCAAATTGTTGTAGCATTTCCTTTAGAAGGGTATCAGATCCCCCTGCAGCCATATCCTCTGTTGTTGGCTGTTCAGTTTCCTTCAGCACATCTGTTGTTGTTAAAGATTCAAGGACCGCAGGGACTGATGATCTGCGCGACTGAGAAGTCAATGTTGTTTGCACAAGCTGGCCTTTCCCTGCTTTCGCTTTTGCAGCTCTTGTTTTCGGAGGACCACTCATTCCACACCTGTCAAAGCGCCAAGGTCAACTTGTCTATTGTTCCATGAGAGGGACAGTTCCTCAGATTAGATATCAAAACAGCAGAGAGTCAAAACAAAGTTAGTTCCCAGGAATTAATAAATCCCAAGTTCCACTAGAGGGAGTATTGTTGCAGTTCAGGAAAGAAAGAAAGAAATTTAGCCGCCATTGAAGTCCCTGCGTTTAAATAATAACTCTGCAATAGTTCTTAAAACTTTTTCCACAGGCTTTTCCACTTACAGAGCCTTCCAAGTTGCAGTTTATTTGCTTCTCACGGGTGCAAGTTACAGTTACTTAATTATCTCTTCCAGCATTGCCCAAATGTAACAGTGTAGCAAATCCGAATATATACTGTATCCGCAAAGACAGCTCTTTTCCCCTCCGTCAGCCCGAGGTCTGGACTCTTAAGGTTACAAAGTCCACAAAGGGAGGAAAGTTCCCAGCTTAAGTTATCCCAAAAGCAAAAGAAAAAAGACTTGCCTTTCCTTTCAAATACCAACTCTTCAAATGCACGATATTCCCTTTTTTTTAAAAGTCCCTTCCGCTGCCTCCAGCTTGTCAGCTCTTTGCCTTTGATCTGTAAGCCTTGCCGGGAGACGGACTTCCTTTTTCTCGTCTCCCGCTTTCAGCCAAATTCATAAATTTGTAATCCAATTTCAAGTAACTCTTACTCACGAGTAGTTGATTTGTAATCCAATATTAAGGAAGAAAGGTCGGCGCTCAGCAGCAACAGCCGCGCGGCTTCACTCCCGCAGAAAGAGCGATGAACCCACAGCACCGCTTCCCCTCCGCGCTTCCGGAGCCCCTTACGGGGTCCCTTCTTCGTTTTGGGGGTCGCTTTAGGTGCCCGCCGAGTCCCACGGCCACGAGCTCACTCTGCTCGTGGTTTATCTTAATGGGTCGTCGCTTTGCCGCAGCGAACGACCCTTTTCTGCGGAGCCCCTCTTCGCAGCGCAAAGAGGACCGCCATTGCTTATTTCGCGCCGCCTCCGGAACCTGAGTTTGAATTTCTGAGTGCTGGCTGGCTGGGGGAACAGTTGGGGAGGTTTCTGCAGGAATCTGGGACCATTTGCGGGTTTTTTTTGGAATTTTTATGATTTTCTGTGACCATTGGGCAAGATTGTTTATTTTCAATTTTTTTTCCTGAGTTTGAATTTCTGAGTGCTGGCTGGCTGGGGGAACAGTTGGGGAGGTTTCTGCAGGAATCTGGGACCATTTGCGGGTTTTTTTTGGAATTTTTATGATTTTCTGTGACCATTGGGCAAGGTTGTTTATTTTCAATTTTTTTTTCTGAGTTTGAATTTCTGAGTGCTGGCCATGTTGTTATTTTTTGATTTTTTTTTGTCTGGATGGGGGAACAGTTGGGGAGGGGTTTGCAGCAGTTGGGGAAGGGCTGGGGGAGCAGTTGGGGAGGGGTTTGCAATTTCTCTGTTGTGGGTGGGTGGGTGTCTGTGGGAGCAGTTGAGGTTTTTGAAGACATTGGTGATTTTTGAAGCTTTTCCAAAACTTATTTTGCAGCCATTTGAGGTTTCTGAAGACCTCGGTGATTGATTGTTGAAGCTTTTCCAGAACTTCTCTTTCATCCATTTGGTAAGCTAAACTTTTAAAACTTTTTTGGGGGTTTTTGGATTTTGGATTTTGGGTTTGGGTGCTTGGGATTCAAGGCCTTGGTTCTGGGTTTTAATTTCTGTGTGGTGGGTGGCTGGGTGCTTTTGTATTTTTTGGATTTGAAGCACATCACTGATTTTTTTTTCCTGTTTCTGAGTTTACGAAGGTAAGAGCTGTGCTGCTATGGGATCTAAGAAGACTGCTGCTGCGGTGGCCGGTGAGAGAAGAAGGAGACGGTGACGCTGGAAATGAAGAAGGAGATCATCCGGAAGCACGACGGCAGAATGTGTGTGACGGACATCGCCAGGGAGTACGGGAGGAATCCATCAACCATCGGGACCATCCTGAAGATGAGGGAGAAGATCCTGGCGACTGATGCAGCCAAGGGAGTCACCAGGATCGTGAAGAACCGCCCAGTTGTTCTCAGTGGCGTAGCGTGGGGGGTGCCAGGGGTGCCAGCTGCACCGGGCGCAACTTCTGGGGGGGCGCGCTCGCTGCCTCCGGAGTCGCCGAAGAGCCTCGGGCGCAGGCTGTAGCAGAGCCCCATGTCTCGTGGAACCGACGAGCTGGCAGCGGCTCTCAGCGCTCGCCGCGGTCCCCGCGCGTCAGGGCCACGGAGGGCGCGCCAGGCAGCCCCTCCTCACCCACGGGCAGCGTTCGCCTGCGGGGCTCGGCCAGCGCGCTGGGCTGGCCGCGTGGAGTCGCCGAGGAGCCGCCGCCGCCTGCCATGCCGCCCTGGCTGCTTCAACGCGCGTCTTGGCGTATTAATGACCATGGTTAGGTGTTAGGGGGCGCAAATTACTTGCCTTGCCCCGGGTTTGGGGGCACAGATTACTTGCCTTGCCCCGGGTGCTGATAACCCACGCTACGCCGCTGGCTGTTCTGGAGGAGGTCGAGAAGTTGCTGCTCATCTGGATAGAAGAGAAGCAGCGTGCAGGGGACACAGTGTCTGAGGCTGTCATTTGTGAGAAGGCCAAGGCCTTGCACGCTGACCTCATCCGGGAGCAGCCAGGAACATCAGCCGAGCCAGAAGACTTCAAGGCAAGCAGAGGTTGGTTTGAACGGTTCAAGACAAGATCTGGCATCCACAGAGTGGTCAGGCATGGAGAGGCTGCCAGTTCTGATGTTCCTGCGGCTGAAGACTTTGCAGCGGAGTTCCTGGAGGTTGTGAAGACGGAGGGCTACGTTCCACAGCAGGTCTTCAACTGCGACGAGACCGGGCTGTTTTGGAAGAGGATGCCCAAAAGGACTTTCATCACATAGGAGGAGGCCAAGTTGCCTGGCCACAAGCCCATGAAGGACCGTCTGACCCTGCTCTTCTGTGCCAACGCAAGCGGCGACCTGAAGATCAAGCCCCTGCTGGTGTACCACTCGGAGAACCCACGGGCCTTCAAGAGACACAAGATCAACAAGGAGTGGCTGAGTGTCATGTGGCGATCCAACAGCAAGGCTTGGGTCACACGTGTGCTGTTTGTGGACTGGGTCAATCTTGCTTTTGGCTTTGCTGTCAAGCAGTACCTGCTGGACAACGACCTGCCGCTGAAGGCTTTGCTTCTGATGGACAATGCTCCTGCCCATCCTAAAGGCCTTGAGGTGGACTTGTTGGAGGAGTTCAGCTTCATCAACATCATGTTCCTGCCGCCTAACACCACACCACTGCTCCAGCCGATGGATCAGCAGGTCATCGCCAATTTCAAAAAACTCTACACCAAGGAGCTTTTCAGGCGATGCTTCGAGGTGACTGACTGCACCACCATCACCCTGCAGGAATTCTGGAAGGACCACTTCGACATCGTCACCTGTTTGAAGATGATCACCACGGCCTGGAACGGGATCAGCCAGAGAAATTTGAATTGCGCTTGGCGCAGCCTGTGGCCGGACTGTGTGGCACCAAGTGACTCTGATGCACCAGAGTCAACAGTGGTGCAGGACATTGTTGCCTTGGGGAGGACCATGGGCCTGGAGGTCACGGAGAAGGACGTCTGCGAGCTGGTGGAGGAGCACGACGACGAGCTGACCACCGTGGAGCTGGTCGAACTGCAGACAGAGGCTGCGCAGGAGCAGGCCTCACTGGAAGAGGAGGAAGCAACTGAGGAACGGCTGTCCTCCGAAAAACTGAGGGACATTTGCCTGAAGTGGAAGGAGGTGCAGACTTTTGCAGATCTACACCACCCTGAGAAGCACGTGGCACATGACGCTGGGAACTTTTATGATACGAGGGTCATGTCGCCTTTCAGGGAGCTGCTGAAAAGGCGGATGAAGCAGCAGACTATGGACAGGTTTTTGACCAAGAAGCAAAGAGTGGAAGAGGAGCCTTCTTCGAGTGGTCCCCCAGAGTCTTAGAAAATGTATGTACTGTACTGTGCACTTTGTTGATTTTTAAATGTTTTTCTGTCATGTTTATAAAGTTAATTTATTTTCCCTTCAATTTTTGAACTGCTCTTTACAGTATGTGTGACTTTAAAGAGCAGTTACCGTATTTTTCGCCCTATAGGACGCACTTTTTCCCCTCCAAAAATGAAGGGGAAATCTGGGTGCGTCCTATCGGGCGAATTCAGGCTTTCGCTGAAGCCTGGAGAGCGAGAGGGGTCCGTGCGCACCGACCCCTCTCGCTCTCCAGGCTTCAGGAAGCTATCCCAAGTCTTGCAAGCCCGGCGGGATGTCCCGCGGGCTCGCAAGGCTTGCGGGCAGCAGCCTGCACCCAAAAGCTGGGGACAGCGGGAGGCGCAGCGCCGCCATCCCGCTATTCCCCGACCTGATCTGGAGGCTGGGGGTGGGAGAAGCAAGCCTGCTTCTCCCCCCTCCAGCCCCACAAGCTCGGGGGATAGGGGGATGGCGGAGCGCCGCCATCCCGCTATTCCCTGACCTGATCTGGAGGCTGGGGGTGGGAGAAGCAAGCCTGCTTCTCCCCCCTCCAGCCCCACAAGCTCGCGGGATAGCGGGCCAAGCTGTCCCTGAAGGCAGAAGAGGGAGACAGAGCGCTCCGTCTCCTTCTTCTAGCTTGGGGATGGTTGCGCAAAGCCTCTGCAGGGCAGCACAGTGTGCTGCCCCACAGAGGCTTGGGAGGCTGTCCCTGAAGGCAGAAGAGGGAGACGAAGTGCTCCCTCTCCCTCTTCTAGCTTGGGGATGGCTGCGCAAACCTGGGGGGAAATCAATTTTTTTCCCTTGATTCCCCCCCCCCCAAAAAAATAGGTGCGTCCTATGGGCCGGAGCGTCCTATAGGGCGAAAAATACGGTAATAAACTGTTGTTGTACCAAATTTGGCTTTGTTTGGACTTTTTTTGAACATAGGAACGCATTAATTGATTTTCAATGCATTCCTATGGGATTTCGTGATTTGCAAGACGAAAAATTCGCTAGACGACAAAACTTGCGGAACGAATTAATTGCGTCTTGCGAGGCACCACTGTACTAACGGATGCAAAAGAAAGAGGTGGATTTGCCCTGCCAGACCTTAAACTTTACTATGAATCAGCCGCATTTTGTTGGCTGAGAGAATGGCTGCTTCTTGAAAACACAGACATTTTGGATTTAGAAGGTTTTAATAATGTATTTGGATGGCATGCATACTTGTGGTATGATAAGGTCAAAGCACATAAAGCATTTAAAAACCATATTGTCAGGAAAGCATTGTTTAATGTCTGGACAAGATATAAGGATCTACTTGAAAATAAAACTCCAAGGTGGCTGTCACTGATGGAAGCGAAGGCTCAGAAAAAGCTCAATATGGAGGCCAAATGGCCGAAATATTGGGAAATTCTGGAACAAGAGGGAGATAAATTGAAATTGCAGAGCTTTGAAAAATTAAAAAACAAAGTGTGAGATTGGCTTCACTATTATCAGATAATGGAGGCATACAATTTGGATAAGAAAATTGGCTTCCAGGTGGAAAAATCAAAACTGGAAACAGAAGTGTTAGATCCTAAAGTTAAGAATTTGTCAAGAATGTATAACTTGCTGTTGAAATGGAATACTCAAGATGAAACAGTGAAATCTGTTATGATTAAATGGGCACAAGATGTTGGACATAACATTATGATGGCTGACTGGGAACAGTTATGGACCACAGGTATGAAGTTCATGGCATGTAATGCCTTAAGAGAGAATATTATGAAAATGATTTACAGGTGGCACATGACCCCAGTCAAGCTTGCAAAAATTTATCATTTGCCCGATAATAAATGTTGGAAATGCAAAGAAACTGAAGGTACATTCTTTCACCTTTGGTGGACGTGCCCAAGGATTAAGGCTTTCTGGGAGATGATCTATAACGAAATGAAAAAGGTATTTAAATATACCTTCCTGAAGAAACCAGAGGCCTTTCTCCTGGGCATTGTCAGCCAATTGGTGTCAAAGAAGGATAGAATTTTCTTTATGTATGCCACAACAGCAGCAAGAATTCTCATTGCAAAGTACTGGAAGACACAGGAGCTACCCACACTGGAAGAATGGCAGATGAAAGTGATGGACTATATGGAACTGGCGGAAATGACTGGCAGAATCCGAGACCAGGGAGAAGAGTCAGTGGAAGAAGATTGGAAGAAATTTAAAGACTATCTACAGAAATACTGTAAAATTAATGAATGTTAGAATGATGTTGGAATGAAGTTAAGGGGTTTTTAGCAGCAATGTTATAAGGAGTATGTAAAAATGGACTGTTAACAGATGAGAATATACAGTTATTACACATTAAGACAAAGGTTTAAGATAAAAACAAAGAGGGAAAGGATTTGCTGAATTAACTTACTGAACTGGAATACAAAAAAGGGGAGGTGTGAAGAGGTCAGGGAAACAAATGAATGAAAGACAAGATATGGAAAGATTGATTTGTTTTTAATTGTTTTTACTTTTTTGTATTTTGTACTCTTCTTTTTTATTCTTCCTTTTTCTTTTTCTTTTACTTATTATTACTATTGTAACTTTTTATTTCTGAAACTTTAATAAATATCTTATTAAAAAAAAAATAAACCATCAGAGTTCTGGGCATACAATAAACGTTTGTTCCCATCGAAAAACTCACACATTGACTTTAAGAAACGCACAGTTATGCCTTGACGAGCAAAGCACCTTACTGACAATAAATTGTCCACTGATGGGCAGTAAATGCAGTTCGCTATCGTAATGTTTAAAGAGTCAAGTTTAACTGTGCCCCTGCCAAGCGACTGCAAGACTTGTGAATTGGCTAAATGTTCATTACCAATTTCCTCTTTGAAAGAAATAAACAAACTTCGATCGTTGCAAATATGCTGAGATGCTCCAGAGTCCACAATAAGAGACTTCCACTTGGCATCTTTAATTCTTTTACGATCTGTTGTCTGAGCATGAAAAGCTCGCAGCTCGTTTCTGTCTTTACGGTACGATGTCAGCTGCTGGGCTGATGACCATGATTGACGAACAGAAACTGACTTGGGAGTACTTTGCTTTCTTTTGGATCTGCAGTCCTTTGCAAAATGTCCTTGCTTATTGCAGAACCAACAACGCTTGGCAGCTTTAAATGCAGTTGTATCACCACAGGTTTGCATGTGGTGTTCCTCATTCTTTCTGGAAATACGAGGGCTTATGGCACAAGCCTCCCTTCTATCCAACTCACCCATTAATCTTGCCGTTACCCCTTCCACAGTTAATTGTGCTGGTGGAATGGCAGATATCTGGCTAGCTATACCATCAAAGTCCTCATTAAGGGAACAAAGAATGATAAAAACATACTGAATATCAGGTATCTCCATGTCCCTTCGAATTAATTCCCCGTGTATTGCCTCCAGACGTCTCAAGTGTGCTGCCAAATCACCACCAGGCTGCAACTTCATCTGGTGCAGCTGCTTGAAAAACGTCAATACAGACGCTGACGCTTTTCTAACATGCACTGCTGCAAGACTGTCCCACATTTCTTTGGCAGTTTTCTTATTTCTTATATAGACTTCTTGCTGGTCGCTGACTGCCAAATTAATTATCGCCCTGGCTTTTGCATCTCCTTTTGACCAAGCATTAGTCACAAGGTCAGGAGGGTCATCAGTTACATAGGTCAAAAACGCCTCCACCTGAAAAGACCATAAACTATAGTTCTCATCTGTCAGCTGTGCGAAGACCAGAGCCTTCTCAGCTTCAGGAACCCGGTCAACCATTCTGGAACTCTTCCAGACCCACAGAACTACGCTAACAGGAGGAGGAGTTTTCAAACCTTTCTCAGAGTCCAAAAATATGCAGTCATCCACTCAGCAGCTGGGCCCATAACCAAAGGTGTTGGCTATTTGCAGTATGGTAGCGCTGCATAGAGCGCGCTGGGGAGACCATGCATTAAAAAGGGACTCAAAAATAACTTAAACAAGGTTTTAATAAGAAAAACAAAAACTCCATTTACACTAAATACATCAACAAACAAACATGACCCAACCACCAACCCATCCCCCAGGGTAATGGGAGAGCTAGGTGCTGCTCCTTATATACTACACCCAATTGCTGACACAGCTTAATTAACACAACTCAGCAGCACCTGCTATGTTTCACAGCTATAAAGCTGGGTCTCGTTATTTTGCTCTGGCCCTTGCTCTGGCTCCTTAAAGACATACACATCGAGTGGAACAATGATGAACCTTTACATTTAAAGAAAGCATTCAACAGGTAGGGTTGCCATCCGCCGGGATTTGGCCGTTGGAAACAAGTGTCCATGCGGGAAATGCTTGAATGTCCAGGAAAATCCAAAGGTATAGCAATTCTACACGTGGGGAGTAGGGACGCAAGCGCAAATCAGAATAAAGCAAAGGCTGGGAAGGTTCAAACAGAAACACACACACACTATTCCTCAAGATTTGTCTTTAAGACACAGGATCATAGAATTGTGGAGTTGGAAGGGACACCGAGGACCATCTAGTTCCCTTATTCCCAATCAGGGGTCCGTGGCCCCATCCCTTGCCTCCCTCCAACTAATTTCCTCTCATATTGGCATGGCAATAGCATACATTTTATGGGCGGTCTTGTTGTTTTTAGTATACCTAAAATCCTTTGCTTATTACCCCACATCTTGAACCCGCAGCCCTGAGATTAAGAGTGTCACGCTCTACCAACTGAGCCATCCCACTGTAATGATCCTACACCTCCCCTCTTGACAAAGCTGCCTGCTGATCTGCCGAGGAAATGTCCTTCTGCAGGCATGGTTTCAATCCAAACAGCAAATACTAGTGGTCAACTCCAAAAGTGCGGTGAAGAAACCCTGCTTGCCAAAGAACAATTGAACGCACCCTTGAAGCTCCTTTGCAGCCATGTCTTTACCTGTCTCCACACCTGACATATGATGCTAGATGTGGGGCCTGTGGGCCTGTCAAGATTCCCCACCTCTGCTCTATCTAGCCAGGCTGATGTTTTCAAATGGGGGTTAAAGCTGTGAAGCTGTTTGGATGCATGACTGGACTTGACTGTGGGCATTTCATTGTGCTGTGTCCCAGAGCCTTAAGGATGGGCTGGCCTAGGAACCTAAGCCACCAGGTATATAAAAGTGAGGTCCACTCCAGCCAAGAGCGAAAGAAAACCACCAAGCAGCCCTGCTCCCCAACAATGCCCCCCAAAGAGGATACGGATCGTCTCGGGAATGCTGGTGTCCAGGCACTCAGTTATCTCCTGCAGCTCGTCCTGCGTGCCTGGGGTCTGGGAGAGGTCCTCCTGAAGCAGAGTATCACCCATGCGTTCGGAAGGGATGAGATACATCCTGGATAGCATGCAGAACAATCCAGCCCTGGGGTGCATAATGTGAGGTCGGGGAATGCCACAATGGAGAGAAGCCCATCACCAAGAGAGCTGGCACAAGGGCTGAGAATTGTATCCTGCCTGCTTTCCACAGTAGCATTCCTACTCCCCTTCTCATGATTTGGGGCAATGGGAGAGTGAAATCATTCCTCGCTTCTTCTAGTGGCGAGTATCAGAGAGCCGCTTTGCTAGGGAGAGGCAGACAATGGTTGGGAACACTTGGGTTCTTCTGAGCCGCTCTAAGGAAGACCGTATGCTGAATGTCCCACCCGCTGCCGCTCCACCAAGGTGCCACTATACTCACAGCAGGAGTTTGTAAGAGCGAGTCGGTAGCTAAGATATAAATCAATTGGGATGTTTGGAACCTGCACACCCCAAAACTGGTACTGGATTCCAGCCCACACCCATCCTTTCAATGGTGCAGTCCCCCTCAGCTCACCTGGTGGCAGGCATTCTTGAAGAGGTGGTCCACCAAAAGCCAGATCTCCTTGGCCGCTCAGTGGAGTCATCACCATCCTGGGGTACGATATCCAGAAACTGTTTCTCCTGGAGGTCCAATGACAAGCGGGACTGGCACGAGAGCCTGACAGAATGTGTGCCTGTATGCATTCTTTCCTTGCTCCAGCTGGGTGGACAAGTCTTGCCCTCTGAGGCCACAACTAGGGCTGGGCGATAGCTGGCTTTCAACACGGTGATATATCACTAGCTAAACATTGCAATACACCAATATAGCACGATGTCTGAAATAAGATGGAGCTATGTAGAGGCATTGGCTGGCTTCACGGTTTCCCCCGCATTGTGATTTTTGCTGCCCCCTGCAGGAGGGCAGGGGAAAGCTGAACCGGCAGAGTCCACAGGGGCTGCAGGAATCTCGAGAAGCATTGTCTGGCTTCACAGTTTCCCCCCACATGGTGTTTTTTGCATAGTACACACACACACATCATGATTCACAATATATTGCCAGGTCAGAAATTATGAAACCAGTCTCACTATCTAGACTTCAAGCTGATTTGAAAATATATCTATATTGACATATCGCCTGGCCCTAGCCACAGCAAGCATCTCAAGGGGGAAAACAAAAAACAAATTGCTTGCACCCCAAATCCAAGCTCCCCCTCCCCTATTAATATGCAGCTAGTAATCCTTCCACTCCGGATGTGCAGTTCACCCAAAAGCTTACTGAATATGCAGCTGTGGACATGAGGTTTGGCTAACATTTTATTTAAATTGCTGGAACCTGCCCTGGGACCTTAGGGTGAAGGGCAGGAAATAAGTAAGAAAAACAGCAACAGAACATGGATGGGCCTTCATAGGTTGATGGGCTGCAGCCCCTGCCAGCATGATGAGATGATGGGGTCACATGTTCACCGCCCCTTGTCTAGAGCACGTTGCAGAGGCAGTGGTAGAAACTGAGCAACAGCTGGAGCCCCAGCCCACGACTTTGTCTGGGCAATGCAGCACACAGCAGCTGGTGAACCATGCCTCCTGCCTCCTTCCCATCTTCCTCTCCAGAAATGTTCAGGGTGGTTAGTTCTATCTCAAGCTACCACATTCAAGAGAAAGAGAAAGAGAAAGAGAGGAGGGGGGAGCAAGAGAGCTTTAGGTGCACAGCAGTGGCAAGCAGCCCATCACTAAAAGGAGTTGGCAAGGATGGAGAATTTGATCCCCTCATCCCCAGGGCAGCTGTTGATTAGGATCCAGTTCATCCCCCCTCCCCCCCTCCCGCCAATACTCCCCGCCCCTGTCTTGAGAGAGAGAGAGAGTGTATTGGTGTGGGGAATGACACATGCTGTATCAGAGTCTTAGTGCAAGAGTAGCTGGTGCCTGCTAAAGAACATAGGAGCCTTGCTGGGTTAGATCAGCATTTTGTTCCCACAATGGCCAACCACATGCCCTTGGGAGTCCATGGGGACACGGGGACAAGAGCACTCTGTCCATCATGTTCCCCAGAAACTGGTAATCAAAAGCATGTGGTTTGTGATAATAGTGGCAAGAAATAGCCACTGATAAACATATCCTCCATGGTTCTAAATGTCTACAGCTGTCCAAATTGACAGTCACCACTGTCTCCTTGTGGCTAGGATAATACACCCAAGTAGATCTGATTTCGAGAGGAGTGACATTTCCCTGAGCCACCCCAAAGCAGCCACTACCGCTTCCCAAATGCCAGTGCTCAGGTGGTAAGAGTAAGCCAGAGTGGCATAGCCTGTGCAGCAGTGGCTGCGCACAGAGACAAGGAGAAAACTGGCTCTTGGGGCCAGAGGGGGCTGGCGCCTGCATCATGAGACTGGGCTTTCTGCCTCCCGTGCTGCCAATCGCAAGCGGACCCAGAGTCAAGCAGCGCGAAATCAGTGACAAGCAGTGCTGGCAAATTCTGGTTTCGTCTCCGTTCTCCTCTGCCGAGTTCTACAAGGGCCACGTTGAGACTAGGGAAGAGACCAAAGCAGAGAGCTAGAGCCACCACCTGGACTGGATTTGAGTCAGAAGGCAGGCAGGTGCGGGTTGCCTGAGAGGAAAGTCAGGTTGGTGGGGTAGTGCCTGGTTTGCCCTAAGGGACCAGCTGCCACTGCATGGAGCAGCTGCTGATCGGTGACAAGGGCAACTCCATTTACGTGCCTTCGAGGCACATGCACACTGCCGCAAAGCTGGAAGGGGCACTTGAAGGGGCAAAAATGCCCCCCCCCAAGAGCACAAAAGCGGCAAAGTGGCATGGAAACAGCATCTCGACTCCCTCCCAGGAGCTTTGGCACCGACCTCTCAGGCCTGCGGAGAGTTGGAGCAAGGAGTTTTGCAGGGAGGCTGCTGGTTTTCAAAAGGCCTTTCAAAAGGGCTTCCGGAAGTTTAGAGGGTGCTTGCAGGCTTTTCCAATGCTGTCCCCAATATACGCAATTTCATTTAAACGCACGGTACCTCGGAATGCAACCCCCGTGTAAACCTGATTTGAGCCCGCTACAAGAACATCTAGAGGATAGCAAACCAACTGTGACCTTTTCTAGGAAGCTGTCTTCTCCCTGAGATCAGAGGAGGAAGGCAAGAGCAAAAGACAACCAAGGGTGTTAATGGCACAGGCCCTGAGAAGAGAAAGAAACAGCCCGTTGGCTGAACAGTATCTGGGCAGATGGCAGGGAAATGCACACGGTTCAGTGGCCCTGCGAAAGGGCAGGTGGGAGGACCAGAACCTGGGATGACTCAGTCAAGGCAAACAAAGGGCATGAACAGCACACAGGAAGCGGATGCACAGCTACAGAAGCTGAAGCTGAATGCAGCGGAGGACCCCCAGCCCCCACATTTCTGAGTGGAAGAGCAGCTGTTTTTCAAGCAGGCAAGCAGAGTGGGAAGGGTAGACATCCAGCACAAGGCTTCCAAGGAGGTCCCGAAGCAGCTTGGTAGGTAGCTCCCACTGATGGTGAGGAAATAGTCCTTGCCACGGTCAAGGTGAAGGACAAAGCTAGCCTCAATCTTCTCTTCCTTGCGGACGCACACATCCAGGGAAATGTCCCCCGTCTCACCTAAAACGGGAGGAGGTCAGGTAGATACACTCTTTGGCACAGCCAAGTTGGCTTGTCTGTAAATTAAAAGAGAAGACAGTGAGGAATTGAACAGAAGGACACAATAGGAGCCTGCTGGATCAGGCCAATGGCCCATCTAGTACAGCATCCTGTTCTCACAGGTGTATGGGGGAAACCTTAACTTCAAGAATTAGGAGAAGAAGCGACTCAGTTCCCACCCCCAGCCCACTTTCCTCTCTAGTCCTCCAAAGCAGCAGCTGCACAGAAGATGGTGACAGGATACTGGGGGGTGAGAGAAAGTGATCCTAACAAAAGAATATAAAAAGGGAAAGGATTTTTGCGCCCCCAATGTAACTTTCTTTTTTAGTTAGTTTACATTTCATTGAGTTTTTAAAAGTTTGGCTAGTTCTATATGATCCCCAAGATATTTCTGTGCCTCCACAACATAAAAATACGCATTGTTTTAAAAAAGTAATTTTTGGACGGAATGCTCTCACTGGTTCCCTGCGATGCCAAAAGGTGTTTTGGGACCCTCCAGCATTGTTTGGCTTCAATTCATTTGTGTGTGTGTCTTTGTTTAAAGCTGGTCACACACACTTTTACACTTTGGGCTCAGCTGCTTTGACGCGTGGCCCTTGGAGGCTTGAGCATGGGGCAATGCAGCCCACAAATGTTAAGCCTCCCCTGCTCTACCAAACTCCCAAGGTTTGAGGGAGGAGGGTTGGGAAGAGGAGGAGAAAAGGAAGGCCTTCCCTAGATAATAATAATAATAATAATAATAATAATAATAATAATAATAATAATAATTTATTTATATCCCGCCCTCCCCAGCCGAAGCCGGGCTCAGGGCGGCTAACAACAATCAAATAAACAAACAGTAAAATAGTTACACAATCTAAAAATATTTCATTATAAAAATTAATTAAATCAAATTGAAGGCAACCAATTAAGCAAAATTCTGTGCAGGTTGCCAGAGGAGGGAGTCAGGCTGCGCCCTGACCAAAGGCCTGGCGGAACAACTCTGTCTTGCAGGCCCTGCGGAAAGATGTCAGGTCCCGCAGGGCCCTAGTCTCTTGTGACAGAGCATTCCACCAGATTGGAGCCGCAGCCGAGAAGGCCCTGGCTCTAGTTGAGGCCAGCCTAACCTCTCTGAGGCCTGGGACCTTGAGGATGTTATTATTTGCAGACCGTAGGTTTCTCTGTGGGGCATACCAGGAGAGGCGGTCCCGTAGGTACGAGGGTCCTAGGCCGTATAGGGCTTTAAAGGTTAAAACCAGCACCTTAAACCTGATCCTGTACTCCACCGGGAGCCAGTGCAGCTGGTATAGTACCGGATGAATGTGATCTCACAGCGAAGACCCCATAAGGAGTCTCGCCACGGCATTCTGCACCCGCCCGAGTTTCTGGGTCAGTCTCAAGGGCAGCCCCACGTAGAGCGAGTTACAATAATCCAGTCTGGAGGTGACCGTCGCATGGATCACAGTGGCTAGGTCAGGGCGAGAGAGATAAGGGGCCTTGGGGTCCCTTTCCAACTCTACAGTTCTCTGATTCCAGAGAGAGACGCGCTGGGCTCCAAGTATCCCTTGCAGGGCTCAGCTAGAAGCCATTGCTTCCAATCCTGGCTGTCACTGAGCTTGGGGATAAAGGAGAAGTGGAGGGTGAGCTGCCCGTTGTTTGTGATCTGGAACTTCTCCTTCTGCAGCTGCCGGAACTTTACATTCTCAAACAGAAACTGCAGAGCAAAAAGGGGGGGGGGAGGAAAGAGAGTGCTTGCCTTCAGCAGAGGCAAGGAAACGAGCTCCAGGGGGAAGTTTGTCCTTGGCCCCGGGCTCTCGTTTAGGGGACTGCACATGCAACAGGTCCACGTGGGGCTCTCCAGATATTGCTGCACTTGCCACTGGCCATGTTGGCTGGGGATGATGGGAGTTGCTTAGGTGGTGAGCCAATTTGGGCTCGCCCGCGGAGGCTGATGGACCCTGATAGATTCCGTCAAGCCTTGCGGGACCTTTCTCCCCCTGGCAACTCATTGACTGAGCTTGTTGAGGGCTGGAATACCCAGCTCCTGGCAGCCATCAATGAGATCGCACCTAAGCGCCCTCTGCGACCCCGCAGAAACCGGGCTCCCTGGTTTACTGAGGAGCTCCGGAAAATGAAGCGGGACCTCAGACGGCTAGAGCGAGTATGGCGGGGTGCCCGTGACGGAGCCTCAAGAACATCTTATAGGGTTTTTATGAAAACCTATGAGATGGCAGTGAAGGCCGCCAAGAAGTCCTACTTCTCGGCCTCCATTGCATCCGCTAGCTCTCGCCCGGCACAATTATTTAGTATAATTCGGTCTTTAACGTCCCTTGAAGGACAGCCAAATTTAAATAACAATTCGACACACAGCTGTGAGGCATTTGCGAGCTTTTTTGCGGAGAAGGTCCTGTCGCTCCGCCATGACCTCCCTGCCAATTTGGATACAATAAAGGAACTGGAGGCCCCTCGACTGTCCTCGGGTCCAGTATTGGACCACTTTGACCGGATATCCCCAGCCGATGTGGACAGACTCCTCCGAGCTGGAAAGCCCACCACTTGTCCTCTCGACCCGTGCCCGTCTTGGCTGATTAGAGCGTGTCCAGACGAGGTGCGGGCCCCGCTGGGGGATATCATCAATTTGTCCCTTGGCACCGGGACATTCCCAGGGGAACTGAAGGAGGCAGTGGTGCGTCCGCTCTTAAAGAAAACATCATTAGATCCCTTAGATCTATCCAATTACCGCCCAGTTTCGAATCTTCCATTCCTGGGTAAGGTGATTGAGAGAGCGGTTGCTGAACAGCTTGGTAGGTTTCTGGATGAAACATCAGCTCTGGATCCATTCCAGTCCGGCTTCCGCGCTGGTCATGGGACCGAGACGGCTCTGGTCGCCCTAACAGATGGTCTTCGTAGACAGCTGGATCGAGGCGGGTCGGGGCTGCTGATTCTTCTAGATCTGTCAGCAGCTTTCGACATGGTCGATCACGAACTTCTGGACCACCGCCTCGCCGACGTGGGGATCCAGGGCACAGTCCTTCAATGGCTGCGCTCGTTTCTCTCCGGTCGGGGACAGAGGGTGGCGCTTGGGGGGGAATTGTCATCGCGCCACTCCTTGGTGTGTCTCCCCGATGCTTTTTAACATCTTTATGCGCCCCCTCGCCCAGCTTGTCCGGAGTTTTGGGCTGGGTTGCCATCAGTATGCCGATGACACCCAACTCTATCTGTTGATGGATGGCCATCCTGACTCGGCCCCAGATACACTGACCAGATGTCTGGAAGCTGTGGCTGGATGGTTACGTGGGAGCCGGTTGAAGTTAAATCCTTTGAAGACAGAGGTCCTCTGGCTGGGACGGAGTGATATGGGATTGAGGGGGCAACTCCCGTCTCTTGCGGGGGTGCAATTAGTGCCAGCACCGTCCGTTAAGAGTTTGGGTGTAATCTTCGATACCTCCCTCTCCATGGAGGCGCAGATTGCAGCTATAACAAAGGCGGCATTTTTTCATCTCCGCCAAGCTAAGCAGTTGGCCCCTTACCTCTCTCGCCCTGACCTAGCCACTGTGATCCACGCGACGGTCACCTCCAGACTGGATTATTGTAACTCGCTCTACGTGGGGCTGCCCCTGAGACTGACCCAGAAACTCCAGCGGGTGCAGAATGCCGCAGCGAGACTCCTTACGGGGTCTTTGCTGCGGGATCACATTCATCCGGTGCTATACCAGCTGCACTGGCTCCCGGTGGAGTACAGGATCAGGTTTAAGGTGCTGGTTTTGACCTTTAAAGCCCTATACGGCCTAGGACCCTCGTACCTACGGGACCGCCTCTCCTGGTATGCCCCACAGAGGAACTTACGCTCCTCAAATAAAAACATCTTGAAGGTCCCAGGCCTCAGAGAGGTTAGGCTGGCCTCAACTAGAGCCAGGGCCTTCTCGGCTGCGGCTCCAACCTGGTGGAACGCTCTGTCACAAGAGACAAGGGCCCTGCAGGACTTGACATCTTTCCGCAGGGCCTGCAAGACAGAGCTGTTCCACCAGGCCTTTGGTTAGGGCACAGCCTGACTCCCTCCTCTGGCAATCCTTACAATACTTTAGTTTATGGTTGCCATCAATTCTGATTTTAATTAATTCTTATGATGTTTTTATAATGTTGCACTATTTTAGTGTTGTTAGCCGCCCTGAGCCCGGCTTCGGCTGGGGAGGGCGGGATATAAATAAAATTTATTTTTATTATTATTATTATTATTATTATTATTATTATTATTATTATTATTATTATTATTATTGTAGTCCAGCATCTGGAGGGCACCGCGCTGGCTACCCCTGGAGTCTTTGCCTGCGAGGAAGAGGAAGAGGCTGCCGCTCAGTGGAAGGGCATCTGCCTTGCCTGCAAAGGTCCCAGGTTCTATCCCCAGCATCTCCAGGTAGGGCTGGGAGAGATCCCCCGGAAATCAAGACTGAGCTAGAAGGGCCAAGGGCTTCTTTCCCCCCTGGTCTTTTTGCAGCAAACCCTCTTTAAGGGGTTGGAGAGGATCCTATTCGTCTTTACCTCCCTCCAGGGAGGGAAGGAATTTGTTCTCCATCCTGTCCATCAACTGAACAATATCCTCAAACACTTTCCGGTACCGTCGGTCAGCCACAACCTTCACCTATGGGGGGGGGGGGCAGAGCACATTTGTTGGAGCTATGGACTAAAGGGGGGGCATGAGTTAAGAGCAGAAAGGCCTGACGCACCCCCCTGTTCCCAGCCCTGAAAGAGGCAAGTACTGTAACTCTGAGAGCTTCCCCAGGATGGCAGCGGCTGTGACTTCCAGAGCCAATGGGCTGAAGCCAAATGCTCCAAGCCAAGTACCACAGCAGCTCCATTGCATGAATGGAGCCAACGGTTAAGGTATACAGTTCAGCCCATGTGGTCTGCCATGCCTGCAGGAGCAGCGTATACTCAAAACAGTGGAGAATGGAAGCCTAGGGATTTAAGAGAGCCAAAACCTGCCCACTCCTTGCACCGGAAGTCATTGGCCAAGGAGGAGCTCTGTGGAAAGGGGCCTGGTTGTTGGTCAGGGCCTGCCCAGATTCGAGGAGGTGCCACATAGCAGGCAACTAAAAACCCTGAATAGACGATAGCCCTGGCCAGGGCAGGTGTTACCCCTGTGAGGAAGAGGGAGCCGCCGGGCTTGTGGTCGCTCCTTTTCAATTCCATGTGGCTTCGGTAGCTGAGCTGATTCACGCTGCCTCCTCTCCAGAGGATTGGCTCACACCATGCTGGCACACGGCACTTCCCACTGCAAGGAGACAGGAGAGACACCAGGACTGTTGGACTGGCTGAGGCAACACACAAGGCTCACACAGTCAAACTTTGGCTCCACACACGGCCTGTGATCTTGACCACGGTCAACAGCTGGAGATGATGGGGCTTGGGAGTCCAACTTCTGAAGGGGCGGACCTTGCAGGTGTGCAGGCATTTTGCTTCATGGAGAGAGTTGTCAGGAAATCAAAAGCTGCCTTCTACCAGGTCAGAATGAATTTCTGACCTCCCCCAGTTTGGATTCCTACATTGCAGGGGATTGGACTAGATGACCCTCGTGATCCCTTCCAACCCCACAATTCATTAATTAAGTCTCCTCTGGCTGGCAGCAGCTCTCTGTGGCCCAATCCTTTTTCAGGTGGAGGTGCCTTTCAACTTGAGACTCTGCATACAAAGCATATGGCACACCACCAAATGATGATCCTTCCCCAAAGCAAGGGGCCCCGTTATTCTTGTTCAGACACTATTTTTTCAGTGACCCAAAAGACCCTTTCTGGCACCTGAAATGCTGCCCAAAGGAGCCTGCCGTTTTCCGGCTTCGTCACTACATGTTCCGTCTGTCCTTTTGATTTCCCCATTACCACAGCAAGAGCAATGAAACTAGCAGGCCTAGGTGGCTTCTGACAGTTGTCGAGAACCACAAGAATATGCCAAATCCTGGATGGTGAGGCTCAGTGCCTACTAGCCATAATGGCCACAGAACATACTCCACCAAGAGAAGCAGTATGGCTTGGAGGAGGGGAGCGTGCTGTTGCACTCAGGTCCTGATTGTGGGCTCCCCGAGAGGCATCTCATTGGCCAATGTGAGAACAGGATGCTGGGCCAGATGGACCAATGGCCTGATCCAGCAGGGCTGCTCTCATGCTCTTATGCCCTGGCAGACTCATCTTGAGAGAGCACCAAGTCTCATTCCCAGACTTCCTTGACACAAAGAGGATTCTCATTCAGCCTGCTGCACCTTTCAAGGAACTGCAACACCGCTTATACACACCACGAAACAGAGGATGCTGGTTATCAGGACAAATGTGGGGGAAAGGAGCCAAAACATTTCCAGAGCAGGGATGGCTTGAGGAAGACAACATATCACAGCCTTGCATTTCACAACTCGCCTAGCAGCCTTTTGTGGGAATGTTCTGGGGTGCAGGAGAGGATATATTGTGAGATTATATCCTAATCCAACTTGTGCTAACAAGTTCCCAAAATATCAGCAGAGTTTATGACATTCCCCTTTTAGTTCGCAACGCTAACGTCTGCACAGGTTCGCTAGAACCTCTATAATAATTACTCTAGTAATTTCCCCTTTTGTTCCCTCTTAAAATACAAGACACGGCACAGTCTTTATAAAAGTATAAAAGAGTTTACTCACGTTCTGTTCACAATATGATCCCAGAAGGCAGACAGCTTAAAAAAGGGAAAATACACTCATAATCTATCTTATAGGAAGATAGTACTGTCCTCTCTTGGCTGAGAGCCAAGAGGGCATGTTGCTCCTTCAAAAGATGAAGATGAGAGAGAGAGATATGGCTGCCTGCCCTGTGCTTTTATCATTTACCTGCACAGGTGAGGCCACACCCACCTCTGGTCACATGCGGAGGAAGTCCGTCCCCAGGAAGTTTACCTGCTTGCTGGACAGACATCCCTCCCCATGTTCTAACATGTACACTCTAGGAATGTTGTCTTTGACTGCTCCTGTGTTTACATCCCACATGCCCCTTCTCAGGCAATACAAGATACACAAAATATAAACAACTTTATTCAACCACCCAGAGTCCCAGCTTGACACGTAGATTCTGGAAACTCTCTCTCGGTAGGGGTTTCGTCAGTATGTCAGCAGTCATCTCTTGGGTGCTGCAGTAGGATAGTTCCACAAGTCCATCCTGGATCCTCTGGCGTATGTAGTGGTATTTAACCCCAATGTGTTTTGTTCTGGCCAGGAACTTCTCACTCTGCGTCAGCTTCAGGCAACTTTGATTTTCCTCTAGCAAGCTGACAGGCCCTTTTCTCACCAACCCAAAGTCCTTCATGAGTTGATCAAGCCAGGCGATCTCTCTGCAGGCTTCTGTTGCTGCAACGTATTCTGATTCTGTGGAAGATAATGCTACACAGCTCTGTTTATAACTGCCCCATGCAACAGGTCCATCCCCAAACATGAAAACATGTCCACTTGTTGATTTATAATCAGCATTATCCCCAGCCCAATCTGCATCAGTATACCCAACCAACTTAGGGTCTCTGACGGCTGGTAACCTTAATTTACAATTCATGGTACCCTTCAAATACCGCACCACCCTCTTTACACCTGCCCAATTATGCTCAGTGGGAGAAGTCACCTTTCTGCTAAGAATCCCCTCAGCATTAGCTAAGGCAGGTCTACATGTGGTAACTAAATACAAAAGTTTACCAATCGCCGACCTGTAGTCATTGTTGTCTGGCAACTGCTTCAAATCCTGCTGATTCTTCAGGAAGTCAGTAGCCATTGGTGTAGCAACTGGATGTGCGTCTTGCATCTGCATGTGCTCAATTAGCTCGTGGATCTTCTGTCTTTGGCTGAGAAGAAATGAACCGTCCTCTTCTCTTTCCACCTGGATCCCAAGGTAGTACTGGACATCTCCTAGCTCCTTGACCTCCACCTCTTTGCTAAGGTGTTTTACTATTTGTGTATAGTCTTTCTCACTTGCTGTGGCAATAATCAGGTCATCAACAAAAGCTAAGATATATGAGAATTGTCCATTATTTGACTTACTGTACAAGCACTTGTCAGCATCGCCTTCCTTGTACCCAAGTTGCGTCAGCATTTTATGCAACTTCTGGTTCCAGGCTCTAGCAGCCTGTTGAAGTCCATAAAGTCCTTTCTGGAGTTTCCACACTAAATGTGCCTCATGTGGTTTCACAAAACCCTTGGGCTGTTTCATGTAAATTTCTTCTGAAATCTGCCCATGTAGAAAAGCGGTAGCAATGTCTATGTGTTTCACTCTCATTTTCTTGGAGGCTGCAATGCTCAAAAGCATTCTTACGCTGCTGTACCTCACGGTTGGTGCAAAAACTTCATCATAGTCTTCACCACAATGCAGTGAAAATCCCTGTGCTACAAGTCTAGCTTTGTAGCGCTGCAACTCTCCTTCTGACCCCTTCTTAACCTTGAAAACCCATTTACTGCCAATGGCCTTCTTACCGGGAGGCAGCTCAGTGAGTGTCCAGGTCTTGTTCTGATGCAGTGCATCCATCTCCTCCTGCGCGGCCTTCCTCCAGAGACTGGCTTCTGCAGCTGGCATCTCCTGTATCTCTTCCCAAGTGGAAGGTTCCTGTGGAAACGCCGACCCTGCAAAGTAGAACAGCCGTAATGGTGGGACACCTCTATTGGTTCTGGATGAGCGCCTGACCTCTGGTTCTGTGACCGCATCGGCTTCCTCATCCTCCTCCAACGCAGGCATGTCCCCATCTGAGTCCTCCTCTTCGTCTCTGGTGCCGCCAGGGTTCTGGTCCTCTGCGTCTTCTGGTGTGTCGCCTGTAGGGGACGCTGTAACATTCGAAGGTAGATTAGTACTTTGTGGGGTCTCAAAAGGGAACTATACAAATTCTTCAGTCCTTTCTGACTCATCAGAAGAATCCACAACAGTGTTCTTAGTGTCTACTTTTCCATATTCATCAACAGAAACCGCATGGTATGCATTTGTCTTACCAGTTTGTAAGTCCATAATTCTATATCCTTTGCCTCCAGAGGCGTATCCCACCAGGATACCTGCTTTTGCCCTGGAGTCAAGCTTGTGTCTGTGTTCTTTAGGGACGTGAAAGTAACACGGACTTCCAAACACACGTATGTGCGACAGATTGGGAGCTTTCCCATGCCAAAGTTCAAATGGTGTGCGCTCTGCTCCTTTAGTTGGCAGTCTATTCTGCAAATAGACCGACGTGTACACTCCTTCGGCCCACAGCTTCTGTGGCAAACATGCATCCTTCAGCATGCACCTTGTCATGTCCATAATGGACCTAAACTTTGACTCAGCTATGGCATTCTGCTGTGGTGTGTAAGAAATTGTGCTTACGTGTGCAATTCCTTCCTTGGCCAGGAGAGACTGCATTTCATTTGAGCAGTACTCACCTCCATTGTCGCTCACAAACACAGCTGGAGCTCTCTGGAATTTATTCTTGACCATGGCAATGTATTCCTGGAGCTTGTCCACTGTCTCACTCTTCTCTTTGAGGAAATACACAACACAAAATCTTGAAAAGCCATCCAGAAATATTAAAATATATCTATTTTTTTCCAGTGAGGGAACATTCATGGGTCCACATATGTCAGTGTGCACTATGTCAAGCACTTTGTTGCTTCTTTGTTCTGCACAACGTGGAAATGAAGGTTTTACAGCCTTCTCAGTAATACAGCTTATGCACTTTGCTGGAGCTTTGTTGCTCTGCTTTACCTCCAAACCTCTTACAAGATCTCTTTTCTGTAGATCCAGAATGACGTTGGTATCTCTATGTCCAAGCCTTCTGTGCCATAGGTCCAGATCTGCCTCATCTTTCTGGCTGGAATGTGCCACTTTTGCAGACTGGTTCTCTGAAAGATCAAGCTCATATACACCATTTATCAGCTTTGCTTGAGCAACCACTTTGCCATTTTTAGTCACCTTGCATTCTCCATTTCCAAATGTGATCTGGAAACCTTTCTTGTCCAACGTGGACATGCTGATTAAATTGCAGCTCAGCTCTGGAACATACAAAACTCTAGAGATTTTGTTCTCAATGCATTCATTGTTTATATTGCATTTCAGACTCATGGAACCTGCACCTTTTGCTTTGACAATGTTGCCATCTGCAATTTCAATTTCAGATCCTTCTTCATCATTTATCTCATTAAAATATTCCTTCTTGTATGAAAAATGCAAGCTCGCTCCTGAATCAATTATCCATTTATTACGTCTATTCTCACAATTCTGGACAGCTAAATTCCTTTCTTGCAGTAGCCATGTGCATTCACATTATCCCTTCTTTTCCCCTTTTGGCTGAAAGGGGTGGGGTTTCTTTGCTTTAGGAGCCCTGCAGTTCTTTGCAATGTGTCCTTCTTTGTTACAATTGAAACAAATCACTTTCTTAGGCATCTCTTTGGACTTTGTAAATTGCCTAGATGCATAACTGCTGTCCTTGATTTTAGCATTTCTCACTGGAGATTCAGCTCTATCTATGCATTCTTCTTTTAAATAACCAATCAAGTCTTTAAAAGTCAGACCTTGTCTATGGTCCATCTAACTTACAAAAGGGCTAAAGCGTGGTCCAAGTGATGATAACAAAAATGCTATCTTTGTATCTTCATCAAAAGCTTTGGGAGTCAGATCAATTCTTTGAATAATCTCAGTAAACTTGTTGATGTGCTCTGTGAATTCCTCTTTTGAATTCATCCTCAATCTGGTTAATTTACACACCAAGTTTCTGAAGCAGTTTGTGCTAGATTCTCCATACACGCGCTCAATATCTCTTAAGATTTGAGACGCATCATCTATACTATTTATTAATGATAGCTGCTCATCACGAAGTCCACTCAAAATTATGTGTCTAGCTTCGCTGTTCATGCGTCTCCAAGCACTTATCTTGGCTAAAGCTCAAAATTTTAAAATCAAAATCTCAAAAATCTCAAAATGCAAAACAATTCTTCACTGCCTTGGGTCACTGTGAACTCTGAGGGAAGGGGGGGGGGGTGTTGCTTAATCCCCACTGCACAATGGAACGAAGGACCATGTGCTTACCAGGAAGTTAACTCAGAAAAATACTACTCAACTCAAAATCACAATCCAACGCAATCCTTCAGAAATACGCAAAAATATGCAATACTGGGGCCAATAACCCTTTGTGGGAATGTTCAGGGGTGCAGGATGTCGGGAATCAAACCTTTATCAGGAGAAACTGGCAACTCTCTCGGGCACCCGACTTGATCTCCTGTTGACCTCCCTGTCTGCATTCCTGAAATATACTCAGAGTCGCAAAGTGATTTCATGCTCTTTATTCAGCTCATAGTGGTGAGGAGGAATGAATAAAAGTCCCCTCACAGTATCTGCTTTATATACACTATTTACACAATGGGCTGCACATGATTGGCTAATTCTGGAATTCTACTGTAAGCCAATCAGGTTGTGGATTCACTTCTATCTGGAGCATGATTGGGTGGTTCCTGCCAACCAATCATACTGCTGCATTGTTCTAGGACCAATCAGACTGCTGCATTCTGAATCCTATTGTTCTAGGACTAATCAGACTGCTGCAGTTTGGATCCTATTCAACTCGGTACATAACACCCATCCCCTCTAAGTTCCAGTCCTGCCCGGGAGGTCGCATTCATAGTCCTCAAGGTATGCCGGCGGCCTACGTGTGCGTTGCGGCCTGGGGTGTTCTCTGGTCCGGGCTCCAGGTTCTGGCTCATGTTCCAAGGATGCTGGCTGTGATGGGGCTGTTTGGTCTGGTGCAACCGGCTCGCTCAGTCGTGGTTCTGGTGTCCTTTCGGCCTCACGGGTCCTCTCTGTATTTACTGATTCTGCCTCTCCTGCTGGCCCCTCCTGCTTTATGGGCCTCACTGCCCCTCTGTTCCTTTGGGACTCCTCTGACCTTTCCTCCTCCTGGTTTTCTCCTGGGAATCGTCGCCGTATCTGGTCGCAGTGGTGGCGCCAGCATTGCCCCCCATCCGTTAGCACCTCGTACGACACGGGGCCAGTGACCCTGGTGACTGTGGCGGGTACCCATGCTGGGCCTGCCCCAAAATTCTTTGCGTACACTGGGTCCTGGGCCTCGAAGGTCCGGGGGTTCCTGCCTTCCCCCACCACTACCTCATCCTGAGCTCTATCGGGGTGAAGGCGGTCCAATCTGATTGCAAGGCGCCGACCCATTAGTAGTTCAGCGGGGCTCCGGCCAGTCGTTGAGCTGGGGGTGCTGTGCTGTGCTAGAAGGAATGTGGCAAGGCGGTACTCCCAGTCCCCTTGCGTCATGCGGCGAAGGGTGTCCTTGGTGGTCCGCACCAAGCGTTCTGCTTGGCCATTGGTGGCAGGGTGGAACGGCGCCGAACGGATGTGGCGGATGGTGTTCTGTGCTGTGAAGGTTTGGAATTCTCCTGACGTAAATGCAGTCCCGTTGTCTGAGACAAGAGTGTCAGGGAGCCCGTGGGTTGCAAACAGCCTGCGTAGTACCCGGATGGCTGCGGACGTGGAAGTGGACGGTACCAGTGCGACTTCCAGCCATTTGGTGTAGGAGTCTACCACTATGAAGAATGTTTCCCCCTGAAAGGGGCCAGCGAAATCCACATGCAGGCGTGACCATGGTGCTCGGGCGGACTCCCAGGACTGGACTGGGGCCCTTGGGGGATCTGGGCGGGATTCTTGGCAGGCCTGGCAGTGTTTGACCCAGGCCTCTATCTCTCCATCGATCCCCGGCCACCACACATAACTCCTGGCAAGGGCCTTCATTCTTACTACCCCTGGATGTGTCTCGTGTAGGGCTGTGAGGACCCTTTTGTGGAGGGGCTGGGGAACAACGACCCTGCTTCCCCATAACAGGCACCCCTTGTGGGCCGACAGTTCATGTTTGCGGGTTGTGTAGCTGGCGAATTCTGGCCCGGGGCTGCTGCTGGGCCATCCCCTCCACACCCAGTCCAGGACCCGGGAGATGACCCTATCTTTCTTGGAATGGTGTGCAACTTCTGGTGCCTGGATTGGGCGGTCGGGAAGCAGCTCCAGGCTCATAACCTCTTGTGCAGGTGCTGGGTCAGGGCCTGTTTCCGGTAGTGGTAGCCTGCTGAGGGCGTCCACATGGCCCATCGCCTTCCCAGGTCGGTGAATCAGTGCATACTGGTAGCTGGCAAGGAAAATTGACCACCTGAGGACGTGAGGAGACAGCACTTGGGGGGTCTGCTTTTCGGGGGCAAACAAGCCAAGCAACGGCTTGTGGTCAGTCACCACGGTGAAGGGCCGCCCGTACAAGAAATCATGGAATTTTTTTACTCCCTTCACGATTGCCAGACCCTCCTTGTCGATTTGCGAGTAGTTCCGCTCGGTTGCGTTGAGTGTCTGGGAAAAGTACGCCACCGGTACCTCTCTTCCATCTCGGAGTTGGTGCCCCAGGACAGCGCCAATGCCATAGGGTGAGGCGTCGCATGCTAGCACCACCGGCAGCCTCTCGTCGAAGTGTGCCAAGACAGAGTTTGAGACAAGCAAGTCCTTGACTGCCTGGAATGCGGCCTCCTGGCGCTAGCCCCACACCCAAGGGGCCTGCTTGTCCAGGAGTCTGTGTAGGGGCTCCGCTACCACCGCCGCCTTGTGGGGAAGGAAGGAATGGTAAAAGTTCAATAGTCCCAAGAAGGCCTGAAGTTCAGTCTTGCTCTTGGGCGCTGGGGCATCACAAATGGCCCGTACCTTGTCCCCAGTCGGGTGGACCCCTTCTGCGTCCACCACAAATCCCAGAAAGTCCACCTGAGGCACTCCTAGTAGACATTTTTCCCGCTTCACCTTGAGACCCGCCGTCTGGAAACGGTGCAGAACGGTGCGGAGGCGGTCCTCGAACTCCTCTGGTGTGGGCCCGGCAATCAACACATCATCGAAGAAGGGGGTGACGCCAGGAATCCCTTTAAGGAGAGAGTCCATTAGATTCTGGAATATTCCTGGTGCCACGCTTACCCCGAATTGCAGCCGCTTTACCCTGAACGCTCCTCTGTGCGTCACAATCGTCTGTGCCTCTGCTGTGGCCTCATCTACTGGCAGCTGTTGATATGCTTGGGCCAAGTCCAGCTTGCCAAAAATTTTCGACTCAGCCAGGGTGGAAAGGACATGGCTGACCACTGGCACTGGGTATGCATGGGCCGTGAGGGCCTTGTTTATGGTACATTTGTAGTCTGCACAGATGCGGACCGAACCATTAGGCTTGACGGGTGTGACGATTGGGGTTTCCCAGGGGGCATTAGGCACTGGCTCCAGCACTCCTTGCTCCACGAGTCATGTCCAATTCCTCGTCTATACGGGGTTTCAAGGCGAACGGGACCCGGCGGGCCTTGAGCCTGACCGGTCGTACTGCGGGGTCAAGCTGTAGCGCAATGGGGGGGCCCGTATACTGTCCCAATTTCCCGTCGAAAACCCCTGGAAATTCCTTGCATATGGCGTCCAAGTCCACTTGTAAGCTAGTGTGGTTCACCCCAGTGACAGCTAGCCCCAGTGGTCCAAACCATGCCAATCCCAGTAAGCTAATGTAGGGGCCCTTGACCACAAGCAAGTCCAGTTGCCGCGTCCGCCGTCGGTATTGCACCCTGAAGGTCCCCACCCCCATTGTGGGGACCTTACATTTCTGGAAGTCCCGTAGGGTGAATGGGGCCGGCCTGAGTTTGGGACCCCCAGTAGGACACAGTTTCCTTAAGGTCCTTGTCGAGATTATGGATAGAGTTGAACCCGTGTCAAGCTCCATGCGGCATGGGGCCCCCTCTATCTGCACCTCTACATAAATTTTCTCTACGTTGGGGTGGGGCAACTGGTATACCTGGCAGTCCGTGAGCTCCGTCGAGTTGCCTTGGTGCGTTGGGCCCCGGGACCTGGGGCTCTTGGGTTGGTCATCTGATGTCTGGTGTCGGGTGGGCCGAGCCCGACACACCCGGGCGATGTGTCCCGATTTTCTGCACTGCCTGCACTCTGCGTTGTGGAAACGGCAGGTCCTCCTCTCGTGACTCTCCCCGCAGCTTGCGCAGTTCCCTCCTTCTCGTCGAGGCAGCTGTGGTTTGTGCGCTGCTTGAGTGCGCTGCTGTACTCGGTGCACTTCCTCCCTGTCGGATCCTGAGTCGTCGGTGAGGTCTTCGTGGTAGACCCTCGGTTGGGATGGCAGGCTCGGCCGTGCCTCTTGCGTCGACCTCTCGGCAGCTTCCGTTGCCAGGGCCTCCTCCAGAGCGACATGGAACGTTAGGTCCTTCTTAGCGTAGAGGCGTCGTTGCAGCTTCTCATCCTTCAGGCCACTGACGAGGCGGTCACGAAGCATGTTCTCCAGCTCTGAGAAGTTGCAGAACCGGGCGGCTTGGCGGAGAGAGGTCACAAACCCAGTTATGGTTTCCCCAGGGGCTTGTCGCTTTGCGTAGAAGGCATTTCGACGAGCCACCACTGAGGGCTGCGGCGAAAAGTGCCCCTTCAGCTGTTCCATTATTGTCTTGTATGGAACAGTAGCGACGTCTTCAGGCACAAGGAGAGCCCGGGCGATTTCAAATGTCTCCTCTCCGCAGACGCTGAAGAATACCGCCCTCTTCTTGGCGTCTTCTTCGTCGGTGACCCCTTTGGCTTCTAGGAGGAAGGTGAAACGGGAGGCGTACGCTTCCCAGTCTCCAGATGCTGGGTTGAATGGCGAGAAGCTGCTGTTGGCTGCCATTCTGGGTTCCTTGTGTCCCGGAGCTGAAGCCTGGATACACGGTGCGAGGCAGCGGTGCGGCAGGTGGCGGTGCTGCGGTGCTGTGTGTGGCAGTCAGCTCAGCGGGATCCCACCTTCGTCGCCAGTGAAATATACTCAGAGTCGCAAAGTGATTTCATGCTCTTTATTCAGCTCATAGTGGTGAGGAGGAATGAATGAAAGTCCCCTCAAAGTATCTGCTTTATACACATTATTTACACAATGGGCTGCACATGATTGGCTAATTCCGGAATTCTACTGTAAGCCAATCAGGTTGTGGATTCACTTCTATCTGGAGCATGATTGGGTGGTTCCTGCCAACCAATCATACTGCTGCATTGTTCTAGGACCAATCAGACTGCTGCATTCTGAATCCTATTGTTCTGGGACTAATCAGACTGCTGCAATTTGGATCCTATTCAACTCAGTACATAACAATTCCCCAGCAAGATCCAGGCTAGGTCGCAATAGGCGATCCTTCTCAGCGTGAGAAGAACACCCCCCCCTCTTTCCTGCCCCCCCCCCAGCAGGGGGAAGAGATAGACAGAAACTTATTTACATGCCTTTATTTCTGTCTTTGCAGCGTTACGGAAAACATGACTGCTCTCTTCAAACTCCAGCAGTCGAGAGAAGAATACCTCCTGTACTTCCTGTACAGCTCATATTACACTCTGAGCTAATTCCGGTGCTTCGCACTGTGAATTGACTGTCCCTCTTTTTCCCACGGACAGTCCCAACATTCCCATTATGTTTTGCTTTCAAGCTACCAGCAGCTCGCGGGTGCATTGCTTCTATATGGTAACATACTCCCCCATATGAATCAATGTGCGCTGCGAGCAAAGCGTGATCTAGAGAAGAAAGCAAACAGTTGTTATACATAAAACACTCCCCTCTTGTTTCAGTTCCACCCTTGGAACTACCTGCCACTGGTTTCCCCAGTGTACCTCTCTGGTTGTCTGACTTCCAAGGAATGAGTGCATCTGCATTACCTTGGCTAGGGAATGCATCACTGAAACCTGGTGGGATAAGTCCCACGATTGGAATGTAATAATGGGGGGATACAATCTATTTCAGAGAAACAGACCAGACAAGAAAGGAGGAGGAGTGGCGTTATATGTCAGGGATGTGTATACCTGTGAAGAGATCCAAGATTTAGAACCTCAAAGCCAAAGTGAGAGCATTTGGGTCAAAATTAAGGGAGAGAAGAATAACAGAGACCTCATTGTGGGAGTTTACTATAGATCCCCAAGCCAAACGGAGGACATAGATGATGCCTTCCTGGAACAGATGGCCAAGCATGCAAAAGGAAGGGAGATAGTAGTAATGGGGGACTTCAATTACCCGGATATTTGTTGGATGTCAAACTCAGCCAAGAGCATAAGGTCAAACAGATTCCTCACTGGCCTTGCAGACAACTTCATTGTCCAGAAAGTGGGAGAAGCAACAAGAGGAACAGCCATTTTAGATCTGGTCCTAACCAATGTTGATGACCTGGTTAGTGGGGTAGAAGTGGAAGGATCATTAGGCGCGAGTGATCATGCTCTTCTGAAGTTTACTATACAGCGGAAAGGAGCAGCCAAGCATACTAGGACTCAATTTCGTGATTTTAAGAAAGCCGACTTCATAAAACTTAGGGAAGTGCTGGGTGAGATCCCATGGACAGTAATACTAAAAGGAAAGGGAGTTCATGATGGCTGGGAGTTTGTTAAGAGGGAGATAGTAAAAGCACAACTTCAGGCAATACCAATGAGACGGAAACATGGAAGGTGCCTAAAGAAGCCAGGGTGGCTATCTGTCAGGGAACTGCCATCAGAGGCACGGGAGAAGGAGAGGGTCTCTGATTCTGCAGGGGAAGGTCCAAGCGCTAGAGGGAGACTCAGCCGGGAGGAAAGGGAAGAGAATGAGTGTAACACCAGGGATCCAGGAGAGCAACGGGACAGGGAGGTGCAGGGGCTCCAGGACTCTTTGTTGGAGGTTAGCGAGGAGAGCCCAAGCACCCCGCTGCCCACGCCCACCCTGCGCAGGAGACTCCCGCGCAGTGAGAGGGGGAAACGATTGGGCATCAAACAACTCTTATGTTGGCAACGCTTTAAGAAACGCCCACAGACAGATTCTACAAGTGACTAAGGGCAGCCACGCTAATATGGGCTGCGTAGTCCAGAGGGTTTAACCAGGCAATCCGATGCTCAAACGGAGCAGGATTACGCACGAGTAACTCCCAACCGCTACAGCAATCTGTCTGTCCCTGAAGGTTGCTCGTGCGCGACAAGCAGAAGGGGGCATCATGAGTCAGACCGGAGGAGCAGGAGCCACGAGAGGGGCGGCTGGAGGCCAATCGCTGGAGGAGAGAAACCGCGATTTGGAAGAGCACATAGCCATCCTGACGGCGAGGCTGGACGAACGACGGTCGCTGGATGCTCAGGGGAAACCCACCCCCATAGCGAGGAAGGTACCGGGACTGGTGCACAAGTTTGGGGAAAAGCCTCAAGAGTATGGGGCGTTTAGAACAGAAATAGAATATGCATTGATGCTGCAGAAAAATGATTTTGAAAATGACGCAGCCAAAGTTGCTTATATTGTGGGGCACTTGCAGGACGGGGCGAGAGAGTGGATTCGACCGCTTATGGCGACGCAGAATGACGCCATGGAGGATCTATCGAAATTCTTTCAGGCGATGGATGCTATGTTCAGTAGCGATGTGCAACAGAGTGTGACCAAACGGGAACTGCTGAACTGTAAGCAGGGAGAAGGGTCAGTTAGAGACTATTGGTCACGTTTTGCCATGATTGTTCATCGTTTGGGGTGGCAGCTGGACTCGGAACCCATACAAATGCTATTTGAGGAGAGGTTGTCACCAACGGTCAAAGATGAGCTTTCGCGCGCACGCCGCCCACAGTCTATGGATCAGCTGACCAAGGCAGCCCTTGCGATTGGAGTAAGACAGGAAGCGCGGGCTCAAGAGAGGCGGGAAGGGAGAGAGCAGCGTTGTCATGACTACCGCATTCCTAGAATTCCTAGGCAGCCTTCCCCGCCGGCAGAGCCAATGGAAATAGGCGGTGCGCGCGCCCAGGAAGTTTCAAACGCCAGCGAGAGTCGCAAAAAGGAGGGAAAGGATGTAAAAACGACCAAGAAATGTTTCCTTTGCCAAAGACCAGGACATTTTGCCAGAGTCTGCCCACAAAGAAAGGCCTGGCAAGGAATGGTGGGGGCCATGGGGGGCAAGGAGGAGGAACCCCAGACTCCGGAGCAGGGAAACGGGAACGCTTGGCTGCCAATCAGCGGGCACAGCAGCCGAGCCAACAACCAATGAATGTGCCCAAACCAGATTCTCCAAGAGCAGCTGTCAGGGGTTCAGGGGCAGAGGCACATGGGAGGCAGGAGAGGGAGGACGATTGGGCGGAGTCCGAGGACAGCGCGGAGGAGGAGGACTGTGGCCCAAGGGACTCCATGAGCTTTTCCAGCGAATCGGGGGATTCCCAGGAGGGGGCGCCTGTAGCCAGGGCAAGAGGAGCCCCAGGGGGGACTCATCAGGGGGAGAAGGCCAACAGGGAATCCCGAAGCAGCAGCTGGAGATCAGGGCCGGCTTCCCCTCCAGAGCGTAGCGAAGGGGGGGGGAGTTCCAGTGTATCAGGGGAAGCAGCTCCATCGGCTGGAACGGAGGAGAGGTCAGAACAAGCTATCCTCCCGGAAGGGGAGGGGAGCAGTGAGAGGAGTGACGTAACGATCAGGAGAAAGGTTGGAAGCTGGGCGCGCGCGCCAAGTTCAAATGTGCAAGCGCGCGGGGAAACGGAGAGCCCGGGGGAGGAGCCAGGTCCCAAAGCCCGCAGGAGGGAGGGAGAGCCATCGGGAGATTCAGCGTCAGAGGAATCCAGGAGGGGCGGAACTCCAGCGGGCAGAAAGACCCTGCGGAAAAGGAAAGACAGGAGGAGGTGGAGCAAAGCAAGCATCTTAAACTGGTGCAGGGGAGGGACTGATTCAGAGGGGACTTCTACGGTCTAAGCGTAACAGACGTGGGGCTACGCGCCTCGGCTGTGAAGCGGAAAATGAACTGCAATAAACTTCTTTGTATATAAAGGAAACCTGGCGTTGGTCCTTTGTGAGCTGGGACCTGAGGTAGCCCCAACAGTAAGTCCCCTCTCAAAAAACGCAGAATTTTTTTTGCAAGCTCACGAACGTTGGCAGACATGACTACTGAGGAGCAACTGACAGCCCTGCGAAACGCAGTATCAGAGCTTTCCACTGCAGTAGTGGTCTCCAAGCAGAAAGGAGAAGAAGCAGAAGCGCGATGCCAGGATCTGCAAGCCAGGTGGGAGCGTGCGTGCACAGAAGGGTTCCCGGGGCCCTGGTCGCAGGGAATTGGACTCGGCCGGCGGGGGGGGGGGGCAGTTTAGTAGCCCACTTCGATGGGAACCTGAAGCATTATCCCAGTTTCAGAGCTGACGTCGTATATGCGCTGCATTTGCTTCGGAAGGATTTTAGAGATGAGGAGGAGAGAGTAGGCTTCATTGTGTCCCACTTGCAAGGGGAAGCTAAAGCCTGGCTGCGCAATTTGTGGCGCGAAGATGGTCCTGCCCGCAGGAATTCTGACGCATTTATCGCGGCCATGGACGCTTGCTTCCAATCTACCGTGGACGTGGATATGGCGCGGCGGGAAATGCATGGATTGCGGCAGAGCAAAGCTACAGTACGACAGTACCATTCTCGCTTTTTTGCATTGCTGAATGTGCTGGGCTGGGAAAAGGACTCCCTGGCAGTGAGAGACTTGTTCTGGGAGGGACTCAATGGCTCCATAAAAGATGAGTTGGCAAGGGGGGACAGACCTCAAACCCTTGCAGACGTCGTGCAGAGGGCGCTTACGATAGGAGTGCGCCACGAAGAACGCCCTTGGAACAGTGATGAGGGTCGCCAGGTGCGCGCACAGGCTAGAGCGTCTTCTTTTCTTCCCAGGGACCTGGGACGTATGCATCCCTCGCCTCCGCTGAGGGAGGGGGAGGAACCAATGGAGCTTGGTGGTGCCAAGGCTCAGACAGCAGCCGGAGCCACAGCACCCGGAGCAGTCAAGACTAAGCCTCCTAGAGGGAGCAGGAAGTGTTACATCTGTGACAGTGCGCAGCACATGGCCAAAGAGTGTCCCCAGAGGCTCCAGAAGCACACTGCAGCCTTAGCAACAGTAACAGAGGCAGCTCGCCATGGAGAGCAGTTTCAGGGAAACGGCAATGCCTGGCTGGAAGCAGAGATGCTGGGGCTCAGCCAGGCAAGTCAGTAAAGCAGTCCCCAGCGATTTTGCAGCCTACAGACCCCCTGCCACCCAAGCCTGTGGTGCAGCTCACTGCAACTCTCCAGTTACCCAATGGACTCACCCTGGAAGTCCCCATTACAATTGACTCTGGTAGCAATGCAGACTTCGTGGGGGTGCAGTTCATCAAGCAGCATCGCATAGCACTTCTACCAGCAGGTGGTGCAACAGACGCCACCCATGATGATGCAGATTGGGAATCACCGCGAGATCATCAGTTTCAACGTCACCCGCCTGTCAGACACGCCTATAGTGTTAGGCATGAGCTGGCTGGATAGACACAGCCCGTCATTAGCGTGGTACCAGCGGCAGCTCACCTTTGGCTCATCCTACTGCGCACAGCATTGCATCCAGACCGGTCAGGAGGAGGAGGGTCAGGAAGAAGGGCAGCAGCTGCACCTAGGCATGGTGCAGGCGGTCCCGCACAAGTACAAGGGGTTTTTGGAGGTCTTCTGCGAAAAGGAGGCTGACCAGTTGCCACCCCACCGGCCCTACGACTGCGCAATTGACCTCTTGCCAGGGGCAACGCTGCCGACTGCGAAGCTGTATTCCATGTCCGAGGATGAGATGCAGGAACTCAGGGAGTTCATAGATCACAACCTGAAGCGGGGATTCATCCGAGAATCCAAGGCAGTAGGGGGCAGTCCTGTGTTTTTCGTGAAGAAGAAGGACACGCCCCAAAAAAGACTCATTGTGGACTATAGGGCCGTGAACTCGATGACAAAGCCCAAGGCCTTTCCCATGCCCAAGATTGACGACCTGCTCGCGACAGTGAGGAAGGGGACGATCTTCACCAAGTTGGATTTACGCGGCGCATACAATCTCATACACATGCGGGAGGGGGATGAGCGGAAGACAGCCATGTTCACACCGTTGGGCACCTATGAGTACAGAGTTATGCCGTTTGGTCTCCAAAATGGCTCCCACTGTTTCCAGGCGTTCATGCACCACGTGCTGGCGGGACTCCTCTACAAGAAGTGCGTATGCTTCCTCGACGACATCCTGATCTTCTCAGAATCGCAGGAGGCTCACGACAGAGACGTAAAGGAGGTCCTGCAGAGGCTACGGGAGCACAGACTCTACGCCAAACTGGAGAAGTGCCAGTTCGACGTGACGGAGGTGGATTTCCTGGGCTACCGGCTGTCCGACAAGGGACTAGCCATGGACAGCGCCAAGGTCCGCGCGGTGTTGGACTGGAAGAGCCCGCGCAATCGGAAGGAAGTCCAGAGGTTCGTTGGCTTCGCCAACTTTTACCGCAAGTTCATCAGGGGTTTCGCGAAAGAGACGGCAGCTATCACGGACACACTCAGTTCCAAGAAGAAGAAGTTCACCTGGATGGACCAGGCGGAGCAGTCCTTTCGGAAACTTAAGAGCCTCTTCGCGTCCGAAGAACAGCTGCTACACGTGAATCCCAGCAGGCCCCTGAGGGTTGAGACTGATGCGTCAGACAGAGCAGTGGGGGCCGTCCTCCTGCAGGAAGATCCGCAAGGGAACTGGAGGCCCTGCGCGTTCTATTCCAGGAAGCTCAGCAAGTCGGAACAGAACTACACCATATGGGACAGGGAGTTGTTGGCCATTCACGCGGCTTTCAAGGCGTGGAGGCACTTCCTCATCGGGGCAAAACACACCGTGCAGGTCCGCACGGACCACAAGAACCTGGAGTATTGGCGCACAGCGAAGCTCCAGAGCCAGAGGCACATACGCTGGGCGGAGTTCTTTGCGGATTTCGACTTCAGGATAGAGTACATCCCGGGAGACAACAATGTCATCGCAGATGCGCTCTCCAGGAAACCGCAGTATCTCGAGGAAGCGGAGCCAGTGGCAGCCAGGCACATTTTCGCACCGCAGGCATGGGCATGCGCTTCAGCAGCCGTGGACCTGGACGCGGTGCGTCGCGCGCTGCAGACGGATCCCTTCGCGCAATCCAAGATGGAGGAACTGCGGAGAGGCACAGCGAAGGACACCGATTTTCAGATACGAGACGGCCTGCTAACCCGCAAAGGTGCTCTCTACGTGCCAGGGGACGATCTCCGCGCGAAGGTCCTGCAGCAGTTACATGACGCACCCAGCGCGGGTCACTTCGGCAAGGAAAAGACGGCGGACTTAGTGGCCAGGGACTTTTGGTGGCCCCAAATGCGAGGAGAGGTCGCGGATTACGTCGCCAGGTGTGACACTTGCCAGAGGTCCAAACCAGTGCACAAGAAGCCAGCGGGACTGCTGGAACCGCTGCAGACGCCACTAGAGCCGTGGGAGAAGGTGGCGCTGGACTTTATTACTGATCTACCCAGTTCGCGAGGCAAGACAGCGGTCCTTGTGGTTGTAGACCTGTTCACCAAGATGGCGCATTTCATTCCTTGCGCGAAGGTGGCCACAGCGGAACAGACCGCCAAGCTGTTCATAGACCACGTGTTCAGAGTTCACGGCTTGCCATGGTCCATCCTGTCCGACTGGGGTCGCCAATTTATTTCCAGTTTCTGGCAGAAGCTGCTGGGTATCCTGAACGTCAAGATCAACTTAACGTCGGCGAGGCATCCGCAAACCAATGGACAAGCGGAGAGGGTCAACGCCATCATGCAGCAGTACCTGCGCTGTTACACCAATCAAAAGCCTGCGACCTGGGTGGACTATTTGCCGCTAGCCAAGTTTGCCTACAACAACACGAAGCACGCGTCCACGGGGGTGACGCCGTTCTTCGCCAACAATGGGCGGCATCCTAGGACCTTCCCGGGGTTGGAGATGCCGACGGAGGGGGAGCCGCAGGGAGCTGAGCACTTGGCCGCCGAATTGCAGGAGGTCCACGAAGAGCTCCGACGCCACTTGGAGCTAGCCAAACACGCCTACAAAGTGCAGGCAGACAGGCACAGGAGAGCAAGGGAAGACATCCAGGTGGGGGACTGGGTGTGGTTAGCGGCCCAGGCGGGCCCGGCCAAATCGCTAGCTAAGAAGAAGCTAGCTAGGCCACAAGCAGCTAGGGCCATACCAGGTAGAAGCCCAGATCAATCCTGTAGCCTTTCGGTTGACCCTCCCGGAAGGGTCCAGAATGCACCCGGTCTTTCATAGGTCGGTGCTCACACCCTACAAGGCCCCGCACAGGTTTCAGGAGCCAGGGACAGCACCAGACCCACGCAGAAGGTCACCAGAGGGGGGGAAGTCACCGAGAGCCACAACACTCAACGAGGTCACGGAAATTCTGGACTCGAGATGGGGGGAGGAGGGAGTAGAATACCTCCTCGCCAGGGAAGGTACCCCGGCCAGCGACAACTGTTGGGTGCCGGACTATGCTTTGGAGGAACCTCTGCTCAAGGACGAGTTTCATGCACTCTTCCCACACAGACCCATGCCAGCGGATTATTTCGACGACTGGCTTTTTACACCCACACTTTCAGCCAGCACGTTCCGGGGGTTCTCCTCCGCAGAGGAGACGACGCCGGAATCGAGCCCTCCAAGGGGATCGTGTTCGGGGGTGGACACGGACCGCTCGTACTGGTGGGTCGATCAACCAGAAGTGGAGTGGGGCAGGAGGTGGCTGAGGGGGCCTTGGGAAACAGCATCGCCCGAAGTACCAGGGGGAGAGGCAGGCTTGGACGGGTTGGGGGAGGAGCCCGGTTTCGAGCACACATACACTGAACTGGAAGCAGAGGAGATCGGCATCGATGAGGTCGTTATGGACTGGCCAGAGCCAAATGGACTGCGGCAAACCGGGGGAGATGAACTGTTTCCAGCATTACCCCCCACGGCAATGGAGCACCCGGAACCAGCTCTCGAGCAGTGGGAGGGGGGAAGGGGGGGCTTCGAGGGGGGATGGATGTCAGGGGTTCAGGGGCAGAGGCACATGGGAGGCAGGAGAGGGAGGACGATTGGGCGGAGTCCGAGGACAGCGAGGAGGAGGAGGACTGTGGCCCAAGGGACTCCATGAGCTTTTCCAGCGAATCGGGGGATTCCCAGGAGGGGGCGCCTGTAGCCAGGGCAAGAGGAGCCCCAGGGGGGACTCATCAGGGGGAGAAGGCCAACAGGGAATCCCAAAGCAGCAGCTGGAGATCAGGGACGGCTTCACCTCCAGAGCGTAGCGAGGGGGGGGGGGAAGTTCCAGTGTATCAGGGGAAGCAGCTCCGTCGGCTGGAAGGGAGGAGAGGTCAGAACAAGCTATCCTCCCGGATGGGGAGGGAAGCAGTGAGAGGAGTGACGTAACGATCAGGAGAAAGGTTAGAAGCTGGGCGCGCGCGCCAAGTTCAAATGTGCAAGCGCGCGGGGAAACGGAGAGCCCGGGGGAGGAGCCAGGTCCCAAAGCCCGCAGGAGGGAGGGAGAGCCATTGGGAGATTCAGCGTCAGAGGAATCCAGGAGGGGCGGAACTCCAGCGGGCAGAAAGACCCTGCGGAAAAGGAAAGTCAGGAGGAGGTGGAGCAAAGCAAGCATCTTAAACTGGTGCAGGGGAGGGACTGATTCAGAGGGGACTTCTACGGTCTAAGCGTAACAGACGTGGGGCTACGCACCTCGGCTGTGAAGCGGAAAATAACTGCAATAAGCTTCTTTGTATATAAAGGAAACCTGGCGTTGGTCCTTTGTGAGCTGGGACCTGAGGTAGCCCTGACAGCAGCAATTGCCATTGAGGTGGTGCTTGAACTCCCAAATGGGCACCCAGTGAAGGTGCAAGGTATGCTGGACTCAGGAAGCTCATGCAATTTCTTTAGCAGGGACTTTGCCTTAGAGCATCAGCTTCACCTGCTACCACTGGATGCACCTCTGCAAGTCACCACCATTGATGGGAGGGAACTGATTGGGGGGGGGAGTTACCCACCAGACCCCACCGATGAGAATGAGAGTTTCTAGGCACTCAGAGACCATCGCCTGTCACGTTGCCTCATTAGTGGGTCCCCCAATAATATTAGAGATGAGCTGGTTAGCGCAACATGATCCAGTGGTGGCGTGGCATCAGAGGACTGTCAGCTTTGGGTCTGACTATTGCCTGCAGCACTGCCTAGGAGGGGAAACGCCAAGGATAAGCATAGCCAGAGTGGCAAGCACTGCAGTGGAGGGGAAAGGGAAGGTGCCACCGCAATATGCTGATCTGAAGGAGGTTTTTAGTGAAAAGGAGGCAGATAGACTGCCCCCCCACAGGCCGTTCGATTGCCAGATCAATTTGCTCCCTGGGGCGCAGCTGCCGGTGGGTAAGCTGTATGCCATGTCAGACAGACAGATGAAGGAGTTACGGGACTTTATCGACAAGAACCTAAAGAGAGGGTTTATAAGAGGGTCAAAGGCAGTGGGGGGCAGTCCAGTATTTTTTGTGGACAAAAAGGACACGGATAAACCGAGACTGGTCGTGGACTTTTGGGGGGTAAATTTGGTGTCAGAACCTGTGACTTTCCCGATGCCCAGAATTGATGACATTCTGACGAGGGTGAGGAAAGGAAAGATTTTCACCAAGCTAGATCTGAGGGGGGCTTATAACTTAATCCGGATGAGAGAGGGGGATGAATGGAAGACCACCATGTTCACACCCCTGGGGGCCTTTGAATATCTCGTTATGCCTTTCGGATTACAGTCAGGCTCCGCCTGTTTTCAAGCGTTCATGCACCACGTGTTGGGGTCTCTGCTTTACAAGAACTGTGTAGCATTCCTGGACGACGTCTTGATTTATTCAGAAAATGAGGAGCAACATTTGAGAGATGTCAGGGAAGTGCTACAACGTCTGCAGAAACACCAGCTGTGGGTCAAGCTAGAGAAATGTCAGTTTCATGCCCGAGAGGTGGAGTTCCTGGGGTACAAGTTATCTGACAAAGGCTTAGCGATGGACCCAAGCAAGGTGCAAGCAGTATTGGAGTGGAAAACCCCAAAAACACGGAAGGATGTGCAGAGGTTCCTAGGTTTTGGCAATTTCTACAGGAAGTTCATCAAGAACTTTGCACACTTGACAGCCCCAATCACGGACTGTCTCAGTAGTAAAAGAAAGTTTGTGTGGACGGAGGAAGCCCAGCAATCCTTTGAAAGATTGAAGAAGGCATTCGCGTCGGAGGAACAATTACTACATGTGGATTTGGAGAAACCAATGAGGGTAGAGACGGACGCGTCAGACCGAGCCATCGGGGCGGTTCTGTTGCAGCCAGGACTGAACCAGCAAGAATGGAAACCATGCGCCTTTTTCTCGAGGAAGCTGAGCAAGTCGGAACAAAACTACACCGTGTACGACCGAGAACTGCTAGCAATTTACGCAGCCTTTCGTCGGTGGCGCCATCTGCTGATAGGGGCGCAGCATAAGATCCAGGTCTGCACAGATCACAAGAACTTGGAATATTGGCGGACAGCACGGGTGCTCAACCAGAGACAGATTCGCTGGGCGCAGGAGTTTTCCAAGTTCTCCTTCGAAATCCAGTATGTGCCAGGCGAGCAAAACATGAGAGCAGACGCTCTCTCGCGGAAACCAGAGTACTTCGAAGGAGAGGGGCCGCCGGAGACCCGCCACGTCATACCTGAGGACCGATGGGTGTGTGGGGGTACTTTAGTGGGCACGAGAGAACTGGCAGGACTTACGAGGGACAATGAATTCGCCCGGACCAAAATCAGGGAACTCCAAGAGGGGAGGGGAGGACCAGAGGGGTTCGAAGAGAAGGAAGGGGTGTTGTACTACAGGGGGGCGATGTACGTACCGGGGGAGGCTCTAAGAAGAAGGGTACTCAAGCAACTACATGACACCCCCACAGCGGGGCATTTTGGGCAACACAAAACCATGATGCTGGTGACCCGACAATTTTGGTGGCCACGGGTGAGGGAGGATGTACGCGAATATGTAAGAGGGTGTGACCGATGCCAGAGGGCCAAAGGGGAACGCACGATGCCAGCAGGTTTGCTGGAACCCTTACCCACGCCAAACAAACCCTGGGAGGTGGTGTCAATTGATTTCATGACGGATTTGCCCAAATCGAGGGGAAAAACAGCAGTGATGGTAGTAGTCGACTTGCTAACCAAAATGTGCCACTTTATCGCCTGCTCCCATGCGGTGACGGCAGAAGAAACGGCACGGTTGTTTGTAGAACACATTTTTAGGCTGCATGGCGCCCCCTTGAGGGTTTTATCTGACCGCGGAAAACAATTTACTTCCTGGTTCTGGAGGAAGCTCATGAGCCTACTGCAAGTCGAAGTCAGCTTCTCGACAGTGAGACACCCAGAAACCAATGGGCAGGCGGAAAGGGCAAACAGTGTACTCCAGCAATACTTACGCTGTTACGTTAGCGAAAGGCAGAATGATTGGGTAGAGAAACTAGCGCTAGCAGAATTTGCGTACAATAATGCTGAACATGTGTCCACCGGTATGAGCCCCTTCTTGGCCAATTATGGGTGTCATCCCAGGGCATTCCCGGGCAATGAGGAACAGAGCTGGAGTATGCCTGCAGCTGAACAGTTTGTGGAAGAAATGGAAGCGTTACATCAACAGCTCAAGATGAACCTAGAAAGGGCAAAGGCCAGTTACAAGAAGCAAGCAGATAAACACCGGAGGGAAGGGGAAACCATTAGGGTGGGGGATCGCGTGTGGTTGTCCACTCAAGGGTTACCCTTTAAGGGAGGGTGCAAGAAGTTGCAGCCCAGAAGACTGGGTCCGTTTGAAGTTATACAACAGATAAACCCAGTGGCGTTCAAGCTCAGGTTGCCCAACAACATGAAAATACATCCCGTATTCCACAGGTCCTTGCTCTCACCACACAGAGGGGGGCGGGAATCCGAGGGGGGGGAAGGTAGAAGTCTTGCCACAGCCACAGGTAGAAGAGAGGGAACACCAGAGCTCGGCCGCAGAGATAGTGGATTCAAGGTGGCGAGGGCAGCAGGTGCAGTACTTGGTGGCGTGGGATGGAGAGCCCTGGTCAGAAAACACATGGGTGCCAGCAGAGGCAGTTGACGACGAGCATATGCTGGAAGTGTTCCACCGACGGTTCCCAGATAAACCCAAGCCCTTAGGGCGATTCTGGGAAGAACAGTTCGGCACCACAGAGGAGGAAGAGAGTTTCGAGGGATTTGCAGAATCCGAAGAAGAATCGGATTGGGAGAGTCATTCCTTGGGTGGGAACCTTAGCAGGTGGGAAGAGGTGTTCACACTCACAGATGAGGAGGACAGCTCCTTCAGGGGTTTCCTTGGCTCGCCGACCAGAGAAGAGGCTGCAATAGAGCCCCCTGGTCGGAGGGGGAGTGAAGGGGGCCCTGGGAGGGAGGTGGATGTCAGGGAACTGCCATCAGAGGCACGGGAGAAGGAGAGGGTCTCTGATTCTGCAGGGGAAGGTCCAAGCGCTAGAGGGAGACTCAGCCGGGAGGAAGGGGAAGAGAATGAGTGTAACACCAGGGATCCAGGAGAGCAACGGGACAGGGAGGTGCAGGGGCTCCAGGACTCTTCGTTGGAGGTTAGCGAGGAGAGCCCAAGCACCCCGCTGCCCACGCCCACCCTGCGCAGGAGACTCCCGCACAGTGAGAGGGGGAAACGATTGGGCGTCAAACAACTCTTATGTTGGCAACGCTTTAAGAAACGCCCACAGACAGATTCTACAAGTGACTAAGGGCAGCCACGCTAATATGGGCTGCGTAGTCTAGAGGGTTTAACCAGGCAATCCGATGCTCAAACGGAGCAGGATTACGCACAAGTAACTCCCAACCACTACACTATCTAAAGAACTTTTAACTGAGTTAAGATTAAAAAAGGATGTGTACAAAAAATGGAAAAGGGGGGAAACCACCAAAGAGGAATTCAAACAAATAGCCAGCACGTGTAGACACAAAGTCAGAAAAGCTAAAGCACAGAATGAACTCAGGCTTGCTAGAGAGGTTAAAAGCAACAAAAAAGGCTTTATGGGTATATTCGTAGCAAAAGGAAGAACAAAGAAACAGTGGGGTCACTCGGGGGAGAAGATGGTGAAATGCAAACAGGGGACACAGAAAGGGCTGAACTCCTCAATGCCTTCTTTGCCTCAGTCTTCTCCGATAAAGAAAACAATGCCCGACCTGAAGAATTTGGAGCAAATGATTCAGCAAAGGAAACACAGCCCAGAATAACTAAGGAGAAGAATACTTGGCTAGTTTAGATGTATTCAAGTCTCCAGGGCCAGATGAACTGCATCCAAGAGTATTAAAAGAACTGGCAGATGTGATCTCAGAACCACTGGCAGTCATCTTTGAGAATTCCTGGAGAACAGGCGAAGTCCCGGCAGACTGGAGGAGGGCAAATGTTGTCCCTATTTTCAAAAAGGGGAAAAGAGAGGACCCAAATAATTACCGCGCAGTCAGTCTGACATCAATACCAAGGAAGATTCTGGAGCAGATCATTAAGCAAACAGTCTGTGAGCACCTAGAAAGGAATGCTGTGATCACCAATAGTCAGCATGGATTTCTGAAAAATAAGTCATGTCAGACTAACCTGATCTCGTTTTTTGACAAAATTACAAGCCTGGTAGATGAAGGGAACGCAGTGGATGTAGCCTACCTTGATTTCAGCAAGGCATTTGACAAGGTGCTCATGATATTCTTGTAAAGAAGCTGGTAAAATGCGGTCTTGACTATGCTACCACTCAGTGGATTTGTAACTGGCTGACTGACCAAACCCAAAGGGTGCTCATTAATGGTTCCTCTTCATCCTGGAGAAGAGTGACTAGTGGGTTGCCACAGGGTTCTGTCTTCGGCCAGGTCTTATTCAACATCTTTATCAACGACTTGGATGATGGACTCAAGGGCATCCTGATCAAATTTGCAGATGACACCAAACTGGGAGGGGTGGCTAACACCCCAGAGGACAGGATCACACTTCAAAACGACCTTGACAGATTAGAGAACTGGGCAAAAACAAACAAGATGAATTTTAACAGGGAGAAATGTAAAGTATTGCACTTGGACAAAAAAAAAAATGAGAGGCACAAATACAAGATGGGTGACACCTGGCTTGAGAGCAGTACATGTGAAAAGGATCTAGGAGTCTTGGTTGACCACAAACTTGACATGAGCCAACAGTGTGACGCGGCAGCTAAAAAAGCCAATGCAATTCTGGGCTGCATCAATAGGAGTATAGCACCTAGATCAAGGGAAGTAATAGTGCCACTGTATTCTGCTCTGGTCAGACCTCACCTGGAGTACTGTGTCCAGTTCTGGGCACCACAATTCAAGAAGGACACTGACAAACTGGAACGTGTCCAGAGGAGGGCATCCAAAATGGTCAAAGGCCTGGAAACGATGCCTTATGAGGAACGGCTAAGGGAGCTGGGCATGTTTAGCCTGGAGAAGAGGAGGTTAAGGGGTGATATGATAGCCATGTTCAAATATATAAAAGGATGTCACATAGAGGAGGGAGAAAGGTTGTTTTCTGGTGCTCCAGAGAAGCGGACACGGAGCAATGGATCCAAACTACAAGAAAGAAGATTCCACCTAAACATTAGGAAGAACTTCCTGACAGTAAGAGCTGTTCGACAGTGGAATTTGCTGCCAAGGAGTGTGGTGGAGTCTCCTACTTTGGAGGTCTTTAAGCAGAGGCTTGACAACCATATGTCAGGAGTGCTCTGATGGTGTTTCCTGCTTGGCAGGGGGTTGGACTCGATGGCCCTTGTGGTCTCTTCCAACTCTATGATTCTATGATTCTATGAATGTAGTGTTACGCTTAGCAACTCTCTGTTGTGTCTTTGTCTCTGACTTAGACACAGCTTCAACCTGTCTTGAGTTGTCAACAATAGTAACACATGCAACAGCTGAGTTAGCAAACTCTCTTTTATATATATATAAGATATTTATTAAAGTTTCCAATTTTAGCAAACTCTTTTGAATACTTCTTGGGTGGTACACCCTTTGTAACTCTCTCAGACCTATGTATGAGGTGCTGTTCCTCTCTGCTCACTGGTTCAGTCTCAGGACTCTTTGGAGAACCAGTTCTGATAGTAAACAGTGGTTCATCCTTCACCTGTGAAGGTCTAGCCATTGTGTGAGATTTTCTCTCAATGACTGTGTCAACTGAGCTCTCCGAGCTATCACTGTTACTCTCAGTACCACTGTAATCAGTAAAATCATCATCATCGTCTGAATTGTCCTCAGTGGGAAATGTTTGAACAATTACTCTCTGCTGTTCAGGAGCACTCTCTAGAAATTTCGTGAGAATCACCTGACCAGATTCAGACAAAATTACTCTGTAGAGACCCTTTTCATAACCCACAAAAATACCTCTGGCATTCTTTACTCCACCTGGAGCATCAGATTTCACATGAGACCCAAAAATCTTAAAATGGGCAACAGAAGGTTTTCTATGGAACAGCTTCTCAAAAGGAGAACATCTCAAATCTTTTGAAACCTTTCTCATCCAAGTGTAACAATAACACAATATCGATTCCGCCCAGTACTCATGTGGCAAATGTGAACTCAGCAATTGCGCCTTCATCCCATTTTGCAATTCTTTGTTCACTTGCACACAGATACTTTTGTTCCATGCTTCTGCAGAAACAGCAGTCTTGTGCCTTATCCCTTTCTTATCCAGGAAATCCTGAAAAACCTGTGAAAGAAAAACTAGCTTTTCATCTGTGAAAAGACAATCAATGTTAGCATCATGAACATTCTTAACCTTGTCACAAAACTCTTTAAACCTTTCTAAGGCTTCTTGTGGTTTCTGCAATATATATATCCACACATAATGAGAGAAATAATCCACACACACAAGATAATATCTTGCATTGCCTCTAGATGGTGCTAGAGGACCAATCACATCAGCATACACTCGCTGAAATGCACTGTTAACTTTGGTCGCCTTCTGGACGTCCTTCATCATACCTGCAAGAGAAATCATGTTAGACTCAGATGCATTACAATTTATGCAATCACTTTGTTCAAAAGTCAACAAATACAGTCCATCTTTCTCTCTGGTAGAAAGATACAGCTCTCCATCTTTGAAGATTTTGCAGCTTTCTCTATCATAGGACAAAGTCAGTCCTTTCTTTGTGATCTGCGAAACACTCAGCAGATTGAACTTTAAATCAGGAACCAAATACACATTTTTTATAGTCAAGTTCAGACTCTCAAGATACACAGTTCCAAACCCGGTCGCTTCCAGCTCCTGGCCGTTGGCCTGTTTCACAGCGAAGCTTTGCTTCTTAAACGTAGAAAACAGTTCTCGGCGTGACGTCATGTGTTGTGTCACTCCAGTGTCCAAAATAAAAGCGTTTTCCACTTCTGGTGTGGCTTTTAGTGACATCAAAGCCATAGCTGGTTCCACTTGGGACTTGGTACGACTTTTGCCTGACGCCTCAGGCTTTGCAGAGCTTCCCCTAGCTCCTTTCTGCTGATGTGGCCTCTTACAGTTCCGCTGAAGATGCCCAGGTTGGCCACAATTGCGACAACAAACAACGTTCAGAGCTTCAGCTTGCTCTTCTCTTGCAATAGTAGTGGGGGCGCTACAACTCCGAGCCTCACTCCCCCTGTCAGCAACATCCGTTGCAGCAAGAACAGGAACATCAACAGCAACAGTTCCTTCACTCCCCCTTTTGGGGTCAAAGCTCTCCCCAGCTTTCGATGAGCTTTTAGGAATTTGGCCAGCGCCATCTTGGCTCTCCCCTTCTGGGGTAGTCAACTTTCGGCTCTTGCTTCTCACTCCAGCTTCACAAGCTTTTCGGAGCTTCTGAGAGAACAAAGCCATCTCAATCTCAAGCCTCAGCTTTCTGCTGTGAGCTTGTATTTTCCAAGAGTCTACTGGCTTTTCACTGCGTTGCACTTGGCAGCTAAACGCAGGCTGTTTTGAAAGTCCCTCCAAGAGCAGTGAGATAGCATACAAAACAAACGCTGGAATTTTTACCGGTGTTTTTCCAGCCTCTTACAGTCCCAGCCTCTCTTCCGTTGGCTAGTAAATTTCCACTTCCTTTTCAAGCTAACTATCTCCGAAGTAGCTGAAAAAACTGACGTCTCGTTGCTTAGCAACTGGACATTCCAGGCTTGAAAAGCCAACATCATCAGTCCCAGGAATGCGAAGAATGTGGCTCTCTCTCAGTGCTGTTTTTTTATCCAAAAAGCAGCTTTTGTGAACCAGAGAAGAATCAATCTACGTTCACACTTTTAGCCCATAATTCAGCATACCTTAGGGGTTCCGTTGCTCCTGGCTTATCAGCAAAAACATCTGCTTCGGTAGCTTCCATCCGCACGCTACCATATCTTCCTTTATCTCCTTGCAGAGGATGAAGTACGATCCATCAACCTCTTCTGCTGCTTTCATGGATCGAAACCATCGGCTCCGTGCTACCAGATGTCGGGAATCAAGCCTTTATCAGGAGAAACTGGCAACTCTCCCAGGCACCCGGCTTGATCTCCTGTTGACCTCCCTGTCTGCATTCCCCAGCAAGATCCAGGCTAGGTCGCAATAGGCGATCCTTCTCAGCGTGAGAAGAATACATCTCTCTTTCCTGCCCCCCCGGCAGGGGAAAGAGATAGACAGAAACGTATTTACATGCCTTTATTTCTGTCTTTGCAGCGTTACAGAAAACATGACTGCTCTCTTCAAACTCCAGCAGTCGAGAGAAAAACACCTCCTGTACTTCCTGTACAGCTCATATTACACTCTGAGCTAATTCCGGTGCTTCGCACTGTGAATTTACTGTCCCTCTTTTTCCCACGGACAGTCCCAACATTCCCATTATGTTTTGCTTTCAAGCTACCAGCAGCTCGCGGGTGCATTGCTTCTACGCAATACTGGGGCCAATAACCCTTTGTGGGAATGTTCAGGGGTGCAGGAGAGGATATATTGTGAGATTATATCCTAATCCAACTTGTGCTAACAAGTTCCCAAAATATCAGCAGAGTTTATGACATTCCTCTTTTAGTTCGCAACGCTAACGTCTGCACAGGTTCGCTAGAACCACTATAATAATTACTCTGGTAATTTCCCCTTTTGTTCCCTCTTAAAATACAAGACACGGCACAGTCTTTATAAAAGTATAAAAGAGTTTACTCACGTTCTGTTCACAATATGATCCCAGAAGGCAGGCAGCTTTAAAAGGGTAAAATACACTCAGAATCTATCTTATAGGAAGATAGTACTGTCCTCTCTTGGCTGAGAGCCAAGAGGGCATGTTGCTCCTTCAAAAGATGAAGATGAGAGAGAGAGATATGGCTGCCTGCCCTGTGCTTTTATCATTTACCTGCACAGGTGAGGCCACACCCACCTCTGGTCACATGCAGAGGAATTCCATCCCCAGGAAGTTTACCTGCTTGCTGGACAGACATCCCTCCCCATGTTCTAACATGTACACTCTAGGAATGTTGTCATTGACTGCTCCTGTGTTTACATCCCACACCTTTGGCAACCAGGAGTTCCATGCAAGCAAAGTGAGCAGGTGAAGGAGAGCTGGATCTCTCTCTTCCTCCTTTGCTTGATGTCCATTCTGTTTTTTTGTTTTTTGTTTTAATAAATTTTTATTGGGTTTTCACAATTTACACAAACAATACACAACACAGACATACAAACACAAAAACAAACACATGTAATTTCAAATCCCTAATTTCTTAACCACTTTCCCTGACTTCCCCACACCTCCCCTTCCTGCACCCCAACTCCAATAATTAACTCAGCAAGTTCTTATCTCCAACTTTTACCTTATTACTATTTTACTTACTTCTTCTTAATTAACCAAATTTAACTTATACACCTCAATTAAACCAAAATACACACCCTTTACATATTTTTCTAAGGTCGGCCCCATTTCCCTTCCACGAATTTCCCAATTTTTATCATATTTACAAAACAAAATAACAAAAAACAACATATAATTATAGACCCTTTGGGTTCCAAAACTCTCGCCCCCCCTTTTTCGGTTTCGATCCCCAAAAAATATCCATCAATCCATCGGCTCTCAGCCCGGATCCCTCACGTCCGAGGCCCTTAAATATCTTTCAGTCCCTCTCTGCCGGTTTTGTTGGTAGTCCTTTATGGTAAACATCAAATCTTGGAGAAGCTCTGTCCCGATGGGGTCTACGTTTCTTCCAACCAGACCTCCGTATTCAAAAGTGGAGCCCAAGTCATATTTCTTATTCCTTTTAAGTCCAAATGTCCCAAATGTCCCAAAAGCTCCAACTTTCACCTTGATCAAATTTGTAATCCATAGATCTTCCGATCTCCCCGTAGGGGGATCTCTCCAGTCATTCTCAAATTCAAGCCAAATTTTCATCATCCAGGTCTTGTTTCCTTTGTAATCCATTTTTTCAGGCCTCTGGTTGTCTTTTTTCACCTGCAACGTTTCAGCTTCTCCTTCCCACTCCTCTGAGTCTGCCCATATCTCTTCTTGTTCCGCTGCAAGATTTTCTTGAGTAAAGTCCTTGGCACCATCAACAAGATTATTTACTTCGGAATTCAAGGTCATAACATCTGTGGTCAGAGCTTCACTCTGATCTTGTAATTTTCCCAAGAGAAAAAACATTCTTTCCAGCTCAGCCTGTAATTTTCCATCTGCAGCCATTGTAATGTCTCAGAACCCCCTCTAGAGGGGTTCTGGTTACTTAGTATTCTTTTTCCAACAGTCTGATTACTTTGTTTTTATTTTTTCTTTATTTTCAAGCGACTTAAAGTCAATTGTATCAAAAATAACCAGCAGAAATAACAAAAGCAGATTTTTCTAACTTTGACAGCTCTTTTGACAGCTGTCAAAGTCTTTGTATCTCCTCAACAGGCTCTCTCACGGATCGCTCCCGGATCCCGGGGGGTTGCACATCAGCTCCTTAAAATCAGATTTTATCCTCCAGCAAAATGCTTATAGTGCCAAATCGTGGAATTAGAAACTTTTGTCTCACAAAGAGAAAGATGGTCTTTCGACCTTAGTTATCCGGTTCTTGCTTTAAATTGTCTACAAGACGGGGGGCGGACTTCCTTTTAACGCATCCCCCGGTCGTGCCGAATTTAAAAATAGGATTTTTAAGTCCAATTTCCGTACTACTCACGGGTTGTTACTTTTGCAGTCCAAATGTTCAAAGGAAGAAGTCAGCGCTCTCCGGCCATGGCTCGCGGCTTCACTCCGTAGAAGAAGCGGTCTACTCACAGCACCACGCCACTCTCCGTCACCCACTCCGAAGCCTTTAAAAAGGATTCTTCGTGGGTCGGGGAGGGCGCAAATGGTGCCCACCGAGTCACCAAGTCCACAGGCTTCCGCGCCTGTGGTTTCTGAGGGTCCCCGCGCCGCCGCCGCGGCAGGACCCGTCTTCCACGAAGCCGATTCCCTCCGGAGCTCAGAGGGAATCCGCCATTGGCCGATCGCGCTAACCCGGAAGTCTCGCTTGATGTCCATTCTGGCTGCAGAGGAAAGGAAGTCCATCCAGCTCTCAACTCTAGCCCTCCTCCAACAGCTTGCTTAGCACAAAGCCATTTTTAAAATATATGTTTTACTAGCCTGCTCAGGAGGATGGAAAGGCAGGACACTACTAGCATCTCAGCAGACTAGGAAAAACAAACAAGCCTTGCAGAAGAATGATTGAGAGGACTTACTTACAAAGGCTCAACTATCAAGCAGGGGCTTACCTGGAGTCCCAGCGATCTGTTTTAGAGTCAAATTTGTACGTCGGGATGAACTTGATCTCTCCCTCTGTGAAATCAGCAAAAGCTGTCTTTTGGGTACGCTGAATGTTTAGCTAAAGCCAAAAAGAAATCGCTTATCAGCAGAGAAGCAAAAGACCCCCTGTTGCCTGACAATGGAGTCTATTAACAGCCACTGTTGTGCTGGAAGACCAAGGTGAAGTACTAGTAGGGTAAAGGTAAAGGTAAAGGGACCCCTGACCATTAGGTCCAGTCGTGACCGACTCTGGGGTTGCGGCGCTCATCTCACTTTATTGGCCAAGGGAGCCAGCGTACAGCTTCCGGGTCATGTGGCCAGCATGACTAAGCCGCTTCTGGTGAACCAGAGCAGCACACAGAAACGGCATTTACCTTCCCGCCGTAGCGGTACCTATTTATCTACTTGCACTTTCGAACTGCTAGATTGGCAGGAGCAGGGACCGAGCAACGGAAGCTCACCCCGTCGCGGGGATTCAAACCACCGACCTTCTGATCATCAAGCCCTAGGCTCTGTGGTTTAACCCACAGCGCCACCCGCGTCCCTACTAGTAGGTTAGCCAAGTGCAAAAAAAGGGGTATACCTGCTGAAATCCTATCTTATACCCAATTATTAAAGGTACAGGATGCTTGTGCATTTTTGCCCCATGTCATCTTAAATTACTTTGCTGCATCACACAACAGGAAAATCCTCTAACTCAGGAGCAGCAGACACGTGGCCCTCACAATGCTGCAGAACTACAATTCCCATCATCCCTGATTACTGGCCATGATGGCTGGAGCCAACAGGAACTGCAGCTCAGTAACATCTGGCAGACCACAGGTTAGCCATACCTACAATATGCATTGTTATATGTACCAATAATCCATACAAACTGTTAACAACCACCAGAATACACCCTGACACTATGAGCAACTGCAAAACCATCCTCTTGCATCCTACGTTGGCTCCCGGGACGTTTCTGAGCACAATTCTGAGTGTTGGTGCCAACCTTTAAAGCCCTAAATGGCCTCAGCCCTGAAAGAGTGTCTCCATCCCCATTGTTCAGCCCAGGCATCAGGGTCCAGCACCGAGGGCCTTCTGGCGGTTTCCTCACTGTGAGAAGCGAAGTTACAGGGAACCAGGCAGAGGGCCTTCTGAGTAGTGGCACCTGCCCTGTGGGACACCCTCCCGTCAGATGTCAAGGAGATAAGTAACTATACAGCCTTTAGGGAAGTTTTTAATGTTTTATGATGGTTTTGCATATGTTGGAAGTCTGAGGCTGCCCCCCCCCTTGCCTTCCTTGCAGCATCCTTCTCAAAGGGCTAAGGCATGACTACGCTCACAGAGTTTAAATCCACCATAAGGTGCAGCAATCAGGCCTCTGTTTCAACACAAAATACCAATGATCCTTATGCCAAGTGGGAGAAAGGTCATCAACATGATGAACACATAAACCTTGGAGAGAAAAATGTAAAACAAAAAGCATCAGCAATTTAATTGGACTAAATGGAAGTATCTGCTGATAAGAACATGTGAGCAACGCAGATTTTCCAGATCGATGCAAAACCTAGAGCAGGAAACCTTAGACCTTTAGATATTGCTGGACAGCAGCTATGCTGGGGCTGATGGGAGTCCAACAACATCTGGAGCGTGTGCTGAGCTAGGAAAGCCCTCTAACTGGGAAATTGCAGAGCAGTCCTACTTATTCCAAGGCAACCCTCCAACTTAATTGGGACTTGCTTCTAATTCAGGTTGCACAAACCTGCAACCTTAAAAAGCATTTGTAGAAGTCGCAGTCATCCTATGTTATAGCTACACTTTGCTCCTAACTGTCTGAAAGAGAGAAATTTTATTGCGGCCATAGGCCCATACAGATAAAAACAAGACATAAATAACAGTTTTTGCACGTGGGGAAAAACAGCCGCTAAAACACCACTATAACAATAAAATACTGTAGTATGGAATGGAAGGAAGGGATGACATGCTGCGCCTTAATTAACTTGTAGTGCTCCTTGGCAGCGCTTTTGGGTAAGGACAGCGACCAGGAACCTAGCCACTTTCAGTGTCGTATGGATATCCTTATCCTGCAAGATTTGGGCAAGGTGGAATTTTGGTGGGGTACCCTCTAGCTTCTGTATAATTAATCCCAACAAATTTGCCCGTGGCACATTGAACAAGGGGCAAGTGAACATAATGTGCTGAAGCGACTCCGGCGTCTCCTTATCACATTCGCACATGGCGGAGGCTTGGCCCTTTGAGAATCTATGTCTCAGGACATTTGAGGGAAAAACGTTAAACCTTGCCTTGGTGAAGGCCAGCCTATGGGCAACAGACGAAAGGGAGGAGAGGTATGATGGAACGCAGTAAGTTAAAGTGATACCGATGTTCTGGGGCGAACAAACACCTCCCCCCAGCGTATAATTTCGCTGTAAATCGATGTCGTCCAGTCTTTGGCGGATCAGTCTTTGAGCAGTGATTTGATCTAGTTTTAGGGAATCTAAGGGAGAGATTCCGTAGCTCAGGAGTTTGGCATGAATTCTACTAGTCCAAAGGCTGGAGAATTCATCTCGCCATAAGCATTGGACAAGGTAATGGTCTGGTAATCTGTGCCACAATGATAACCAATAATTGAAGACTTGCTTCCACAGGCAAGTTTCTAAGGATGCGATCTTCAATTCTAATCGGATGGCTGCGTTGCTTACGCACAGGGGGAGCATTAGGAGCCGACGTAGGAATTGGTTTTGCAAAGTCTCAAGAGGAGTAAGATCTGTCATCACGGCCCAGAGCGGGGCAGCATAAGCAAGCACGGGTACCACTTTTGCCTTGAACACCTTTAGGGCCGAGGGAACATGCAAAGCTCCATCCGAAAAGAAAAATCGGAGGAGCGCATATGACAGAGTTTTGGCCTTGTTAAGGAGGTGTTGAATTTGTGCTTTCCACCCCAAATTGTACTGAAAAATAACTCCTAGGTATTGAAATTTTAGGACTTGCTCTATTTTTGCTCCACCAAGCTTCCATTCGTATAATCTCCGACTTCTGGCGAAAATCAGAATCTTAGATTTAACATGGTTGATGGTTAATTGGTTGAGTTGACAATACGTGGCAAAGATCTTCAGAGCTCTGGTTAGTCCAACACGTGTATAAGATAGAATTACCGCGTCGTCCGCATATAAAAGGAGTGGACAGCGGGAGTCCACTAGTCTAGGCGCATGTGTACTTGGAGATGAGTTGACTAGGGGTGCTCGCATGTCGCTGATGAATAGATTGAATAGGCAGGGAGCCAATATACATCCTTGGCGCACTCCCTTGTTTATTGGTATCGAATTTGTGAGGTCGCCCGCAGGAGTAAGTCTCACTCTGGCAAGGGTACCTTCGTGGAGCTGACTTATAAGCCATAAGAGTCTTCTATCAATGCCCTGTTTCGCAAGTTTCTCCCAAAGAATATTTCTAGGAACGCTGTCAAAGGCTGCCTTTAGATCTAAGAAGGCAGCACAAAGGTAGCCCCGGGGGGGGGGGAGGAGTACTTCCGTGCCAGATGGTAAAGAACTATCGCATGATCAGTTGTAGAACGTTTAATTCTGAACCCTGCTTGTTTGTGGCCAATCTGATTAGTCTCATCTGCCAATCGCAATAGTTTAGTCAGCAAAAAGCTGGCATAAATTTTCCCTATAATCGAAAGGAGGCTGATGTTACGGTAGTTTTCCGGCTCCATTGGAGAACCTTTTTTATGAATTGGTACTATAATGGCCTCCTTCCATATTTTGGGGATGAGACCAGAGGCGTTGATTGCGTCGAAGGTTTTGGCCAAGATGTCAGCCCACCATTTTGGATGTAGTTTGATGGCTTCAGCAGGGATCAGGTCGGGCCCTGGGGCTTTGCCCGATTTCAGCTGGGCTATTAGCTTGGCTATTTCGTCCGGATCGGTGGGAGGCCAAATAGGTAGGTGGGAAAACAGATGCATCAGATGGTCGGAGGGAGCATCTGCCTGTGAGAAACATTTCTTCAGGAACAATTCCCATGTCGGTGCAGGGATGACTGCCCTTGGGTATTTCTTCGCCCTTCTGTTAATCAAAGACCAGAATTCCCTGGATCTATGTGATTTTGAAGCAGTAATCAAGGCCTGCCAGCGATTGTGTTGCCACTCGCGTTTGGCAGTTTTCTGCGTGCGTTTGTAAACTTGCTTGGCTTGTGCATAACTAGCTGGCAGAGTAGATGCTTCGGAGGTCTTGTATACATTATATATAGCACGGAGGCGCTGTCTTGCTTGTTTACACTGAGAATTATACCAGGGGGCACCGTAATTATACTCATTTCGATTTAATATTTTGGGTGGTAACCTGAAGAAGGACGTAAGATCAGTCGTATAGTGGTGGAAGCGTTTCAACACTATACTATACTCGTCTGAGGCAGAGTCTATGTAGGGATGGGGCCCGAGGATTTCTTTTTGAAAGAATTCCTGATACCTTTGAGCCTGGGTCTCCGACCATTTGATTCCTCTTACTTGGAGAGATTCGTTGGTTACCATCTGGGTCGCATGTCTATGAGCCTCCGACTGCCAGTTCAGGGAGAGCTTGGCTACAAGGGGAAGATGGTCACTAGATTGTACATTCTCGATCTTAAAGGTGGAGATACACTTAAGTAGATCACTGGAAACCAGCAGGTAATCGAGAACGCTGTTTGATTTAACGCTCAGATGAGTGAGATCCCCTGGAATATCAGGGTGGCATGTTCCATTTAGGGGGACCAGATTTAAACGGATGGCCATTTGGTAGAGGAATACTCCAGCCTCGTTAACTCGTTGGTCTTTAGAAGTTCTCCTCATGATATGTTCCAGCTCATAATTATCAAGGTTTGGGGTAACCCACCATTTGGCTTTGGTTAGCGAGTCCCAATTTGCTGCTGTGCGGGCATTAAAATCGCCACCTATTATGGCCGGGGTGTTAGGAAACTTAACATAGCATGAGAGCAAATGCTCTTCTAGCGAGCCCCATTTAGAGCCCAGTTCGGAGGAAGAACCCCCGGGTGGCAAGTAAACATTTGTAACTAGAAGTGAGATCTTTTCCCCCGCAATCAGCCCGGTAAGGGCGTAAGGAGGCAAGGCCTGTACTAGAGTAAGTTTAGAGTGTAGGTTGAGGGAGATGCCTATTATTAGGCCCCCTTTGGGGCGGCCTCCTTTCAGGGAGGGGCAGGCAGGGAGTTCTAGAAGCTCAAAGCCATTTAGGGCAATTCTCTCTACTTCCCACGATTCTTGGAACAAGATGATATGAAACAGGTTAATATACTCCAAGAATTCTGGGTCAAGTTTTTTCCCCCTCCAGCCCGCAATGTTCCAGCTGAGGACTGATAGGGGGGAGTTCCTGTTGTGACCAATTCGCTGTCATTTCAGGGAGAGATGTGGGTCCTTTGGAGGCAAGGCAGACCCCACGAAAAAGTCAGTTATTTTACTTTGCATGGCAGGCACCTGCTGAAGGTACCTGGTCTTGAAGTTGGTAGTGAAGTATTCTGACTGGGGCGACAAAACGGGTCTCCCGCTGGGTAACCCAAGGGCGGACACTTCAGTGGGAAACTCCACTGGATTTGCTGAGACTGCCCCACCGCGAGGGCTGAAGGTCGCCGATGAAACCATTTGATTTATATGACCGGCCGGGTCTTCAATCAAATCCGGGCCATTTTTTGATGTGGGTGGAGCACTCCCATGACCTGATGCTGGTGAAGGTACAGGGGATGCTTGGCGTACTGGTACCGTTCGTATGTCGGGTCTATGCCGCTCAGGGGAATAAGAGGACTCCAGTTCCGGCATTGATGGATCAGATGGTAAGGAATTGTTTTGGTGGAAGGAACTCTGAGCTACACTCCTCAGCGGGGGGCTCTTGGAGGGCGAGTCAAAATTTATCAAGAGTTGAGGTGAGAGACCAACTTGTGGGGCAAGACCTGGGTCTGCCAAGCGCCGGTGGGTTTTGCCCACAAATGGGGGAGGAATGGGTTTAGGAGCAGGACTAAGGTGAGGAAGACTTCCTGCTTCCTTAAAACACGACTCCGAAAAGCTGGCAGGGTAATCCTGAAAAGTGGGCAGAACTTTTCCGTTCTTCTGGACATGTATGAGCTGATGATTAAGTACTTCTAGTCTATCAATTATTTCTTGTTCTCTCGGTGGAAGGTCGCCAAAGGTGGCTAAAAGCTCTCTTTCCTCCGGCGGGGTCAGAGAATTACTTGCGCCAGTGGGTTTCTTTAGAGCTCGTGGGGACGTAGGGTGAGTCCAGTTTCGGTACGGATGGATATCCTCCGGGAGAGGAGGCTCGATGTCCCGAGGTACTCCCGACCTCTCCGACAGAGTCCACTCCGTGCCGTGACCGGCAAGTAGGAGGGGGTGGGTCATGCTATCCATAAAAACTCTTGTTGGGATGATATCGTACCTAGCCAAGAGTGGTTTCTGCCTGATGATAGCTGAAGGAATCCTTGGAGAGTAAAACGCAAGCATCACTTTCTGTTGCCCGAGGTGCTGGTTCAAAGGTAATACTGCAATGAGATCGCATTGTGAGATTTCTATGTTTAGGAGATTGCTTAGGTGCTTTTTAACCCCACTCAGAGTAAGCCACCTTGGTGACCCTGCCCCGATGTTTAGGCAGATTTTCTTAGGTTGCAGGGACAATGCTTGATGTTTCAGTGCAGGATTTGGTTTGTATTTAGGGATCACACTTCTTTTTTGGGTAGAAGGCAAGGACCTCTGGCACTTCAATTCCCCCGTATCTACAGTTGGTTTAAACTTTGACCAGAAGTTATCAATTTTCTGTTCGAGGTTACATAGCTGGGAGGATAGCACATCAATCTTCTTGAATATGCAATTAAGGGTTCTGACCACAAGATGGAGATGTTCATGTTGTTCTTGTCTTGCACAGTCCTCAGCTCCGGCGTCCTGCACCACCCCCAGTGGGACACACCCTCCTCCTCCAAGCTTGCCGTCCACAGATTTAATCCGAGGTAAAAATAATTCCTCTGGTGTTGACGTTGTTTCTGGAGATGTTAGAGGGTAGAAACGGTTCTGAGTTTTCACCCTATAGCAGCGTTCAATTGGGTCACTCCGTTTGCCAGGTACGGGGGGGGGTCGGTTTTTAATTGTTTGGCTCTTGGGGAGGGCAGAGCCTCGTCACAATCCCTTAGGCGTTTGCCTTGGCCCATCGTTATAAGTCTTTTAAAATAGCGGTGCTTAAAAGGTAGTAAAAGGTGGTAGAAATAAAAATAACAACTGAATGTGAGCTGGCGGAGAGCCAGTAAGTCGAGGGCTGCTACCAAGGCTGCCGGAGAATACAATTATCTGCTCATTAAAGCTGATTTACGATGCAGGCTTTACAGTTATCAACAATGTGAACTCCTGGCATGGGCTCCAACACCCTGATACAATCTTCAGCAAAAACTTGCAAGGCTGGGAGCCACAACACAGATTTTAAAGAGGATTCGAGATGAACTCCGGCAAATGCGTCTTACCTCATCGCCATCTTGACGCCGCCCGGAATACCTGTCTGAAAGTGGTTTCTCTAGCCTAGGCTGTGGTATCCCAGACAAAGGAAATAAACAGGGCAATATCCTAAACCACCACATATAACACAAAGATGTCTCTCACCTGGTCGTAGGTCAGAAGTCTCTGAAGCTCATTTTTAGTGATCAGATGACAGTGCTGGAAAAAAGCAAAGCAACCACAGCTACAGGCTAGCTCACGGGGGCGGGGAGCGGGGGGCAGCCTGCTGCCACTTCCTGCAATATGTAGTAAGACTGATAACTAGGATTGGGCAGTATGATCATATTAGGCTAGTGCTCTGTGAACTAGACTGGCTCTTGTACTGCTTCCAGGCCCAATTCAGAGCATCCCATTTGGCCTTTCAAGTGTTTCAAGGTTTGGGAAAAGGGTACCAGAAGAAGGCCCACTTATGTTTGCACTGCCTCTCCACTGACTAGAATCCCTTTCCCAGGGAACTCCTGCTCTTTCAAGTATGGCAGGGCCTTTTCAGTCATGGCACCCGACCTTTCAGAATAATCTCCCAAAGAGGTTCACCTGGCCCCTGATTTGATGTCCTTCCAGCAAAGACTTTTAGAATTTCCCCTGGTTCTTGAATTCATGGGCAGGGCGCTTGTGGCCCTCCAAACCCTGCTGTAGTACACAGGAACATAGGAAGCTACCTTATATTGAGGCAGACCATTGACCCATCAAGCTCAGGACTGACTACATGGACTGGCAGCAGCTTTCAGGCAGAGATCATGCCCAGCCCGATCTGCACACACTGGTGACTGAGCCTGGAACCTTCTCCATGTAAAATGGCCGCTCTGCTTTTGCGTTACTGCCCTTAACAAACTGCAACTCCCACCCCGGTCACTGGAGAAGTTGCCTACATTTGCTATAATCTAATCTAATACATCTCTGCCACTCGGTTTATCTTGCTCTCTACTGGCTGCTCTAGAAGAAACCTTAGTGTTGCAGCTGCAGCAGCAGGGATCGCCGACACTGCACCCTCCTGGTGTTGCTGAAGTGGAACTCTCATGAGCCCCAGTCAGCAAGGCCAATTCTTAGCAATTATGGTAATTTTGGTCTATCAACATTTGGAGAGCACTATGCTGCCTGCCATAAAGAAGGCTGATCACCGAAGAATTGATGCTTTTGAATTCTGGTGCTAGAGGAGACTCTTGAGAGTCCCAAGGACTGCAAGAAGATCAAACCTATCCATTCTGAAGGAAATCAGCCCTGAGTGCTCACTGGAAGGACAGATCCTGAAGCTGAGGCTCCAATACTTTGGCCACCTCATGAGAAGAGAAGACTCCCTGGAAAAGACTCTGATGTTGGGAAAGACACAAGGAGAAGGGGACGACAGAGGACGAGATGGTGGGACAGTGTTCTCGAAGCTACCAGCATGAGTTTGACCAAACTGCGGGAGGCAGTGGAAGACAGGAGGGCCTGGCGTGCTCTGGTCCAGGGGGTCACACAGAGGCGGACACGACTAAACGACTAAACAACAACAAATGCTGCCTACCCTGAGCTACACACAGGCAGGAAAGTTACAGAAACATGACTCAATTTGCTTCTCCAGATAGCGGAGACCAGCAAGTTACATCAGCCAAGGCTCTCTCCCTCCAAGCCCTCGAAACGCACTCGTTTTCATGATTGTCAGCTGCGGCAGACCCTGGTCAGGGGGCAGGAAGCTCATCTGGGCACAGATATCCTTGTAATCCTGGTTTCAGCGCCCGAAGTCTTCCACGTGGGCAGCAAGGTGGGAATTGACCATGCAGAAGCTGGTATTGTTGAAGACAAACCTCACGGCCACACACCCCTTGTTACCCTGCAGGGGCGGAGCAAAGATGCTTGTTAGTGAGCAAGCAGGAAAGAGGGGGAAACTGGTTGGCAGAGATTAGAAAAACAGATAGACAGACAGAAAGATAGACGTAGGGAATTCCGCTCTCAGGGTCTACTCCCCATCTTCCCCATGATGCCTGTGCCCACTGTCTCCCTCATCACTTCCTTGATGCGGCTGAGCTGGTCCTTCCGGACAAAGATGAGCAACATCATTCCGACTAGACGGACCAGCTGCACCTAGAAGATGCAAGGTACTGGGATGTCTACCAGCTCTGTTCATTGCTTGCTGTCCTGGGCCGGCTGGATGCAGATAGGAGTGGCAGGTGGCACCAACTGGGGATCCCCCAAGGGAAGAAGGCTCAGAGCCAGGGAACTGGTGGGGGGTCGTCCGAGGGAGAAGAGGGAGCAGACTGTGAGCAAGAGGAGGTGTTGGAAACTGAAGAGGCAGGAGGGCAGGAAGATTCTGTGGCAAACAGCAGCCCAGAATCCGAGGCAGAAGTGGAGGCTGGAGGCGGGGGTCAAGAGGCAGAGATCAGGCAGGCTGCTGAAGAAGCCAGGGGGTCTCCCCATCCTGCTGCGATCAGCTCCCCTCCCTGCTGGTCTCCCAGAACACAGAGAAATTAAGAGGAGGGAGCAAAGACAGGCAAGGTGTCAGAGTCTCAGGTTGCTTGGGAAGGACCAGGGGGAGGAGGAGACTTCAGAGAGTGGTGGGAGGGTAGCAACCTTCAGCCTTCACAACTACCTCACTGGGGCAAGAGCTGTTGGGAAAGGTTTCTGTGATCACGAGGCCTGCACGGTTTGGGTTTCTTTGAATGAAGAATGTTGGCTTCTTTTGAATAAAACACCACTGACACCAGGTGTTTTTTCTTGCTGACCTCCTCCTCCTCCTCACTCCAGCTCCTGACAGCTGTCTGGCTGCTGAAGAAATGGGTGGGGTTGGACTTACTTTTTTGTACTTGGATTTGGAACGCAAAGCCTTTTCCACAGCTGTCAGCCACTCTTGCTCCTTTGTCGAGTCCAAGTAGAAGAAAGCCTCTGTGCTCAGGTCCAGCTCCTGGAACCGAATGCCCAAGTGCCAAAGAGAAGGATGTGGAACTGCAGGAATAGGACTCCAATCGGAACAGACGTGCTGCTTAAATATGGAAAGACAACAGGAGTGTGTGGCAGGTAGGATTACAAGGGCAGGCAAGATCAGGACCAAGAACAAACAAGTAAGACCAGCCACTTCTTCCTCAGCTTAGCTATTCGGGGCCCCAAAGGAGCTTTGCTAATGAAAGAAAAAAAGCTTTTCCCTTGTATTTTTTAAGATGTGTCAGCCAGCCTGATATCTAAGCACTATCCCAGTAGCCACAGGCAACCAGAAATTCTTTGAAGGCAAGTGAGTTGGTTGGTCTCTCCATTCTTCCTTCACCTGGCAACCTGGTTTCCAGGCTGGCTTTCCGGGAGCAGAAAACCACCTCTCAGATCTGCTGTGCCAAGCTTGTTTGCTAGAAGATTACCCCGTAACACCCTTGTCCTCTTTGCAAACCTCCTAAATGGCTAGCTTTCTGGGTTTCCATGCTGGCCATGAAGGAATGGGCATTCCCGACTCTGAAAACAGCACAGAAATACAGCCTGTCTAGTAAAGGGGTAAAAAGAGCAAGCTAAACAGCCTCTGTAAAACAGATTGTTTCTATTCATGACAGTAGGAGGGCAGTTATATGCAAGACTGTATTCAGTACTGTTCGTGCCTGCAAAGCTTTCGGGACAGACATACTCCGACCCTTCCAACCAGTGCCCCCTAACTTCCAGCTGAAACCAGGTACCTTTTTCATACCACAAACGTTCTTCAGTGGTGAACCATGGCATCTCAAATTCCAGGGGAGCCCTGTACGATGCCAAAATTCAGTGCCCCCACACCTCTCAACGTCTATTCAACATCATAGTTGTGGTGTCCCCTGTGGGGCCCGCAAGGCTTCACGCCAGGGTGACCAAACCAGTTGCACTCCCCTAAATCCATCTAAATGTTATGGGGGGGGGGGATTTGTCCCACTTAAGTTGCACTTTATAGCTCAAGAGGGCCCCTCTGGCTGATAATAATATAGTTGCACAGGGGACGCATCACAGAACAAAATGATATGTAGTTGGTCCACCACAATTGCAAGATTATTGCATCCTTCAGGAATGGTGTGTCCAGCTCCATCTGAGTCATCATCCAGGCACGCTGAGAGATGGGCATCTTCGGCCAGTCAGGGGTGAAGAGCTGGCAAGATCCCCTGTACTGAGCAGAAAAGCAAACTCTTTGGCCTCCGAGATCTCTCCCAACTCTCAGCAGCCCTCACTGTGAGCCTTACTAGAGGAATTTTGTCCTGCTTTTGCTGAGCTACAACACAGGAGCGCACCCCCAGGGGGCCATGATGTGGTAACCCTGGCGAAGCATTGCAGAGCAACTGAGAAAGCAGAATGATGTTTGCGTGGACAGTCCATTAGAAAGCTGCACTATTATTGCATTGATAGCACATTGCAGAATACGGCCCCCCTCCAGGCAAAAAATCCGTCTGGAGGCACAGTAGCTTTCATTTCGGAGGTTGTGGTTTTACAGCTTCCTATTTGTTTGTTTGTTTGTTTATTTATTCAAAATTATTGATTTATTTCATAAAATTTATACACACCAGATGGTAAGAAACATCAAAGCCGTTTACAGAAAGATAAAACCATAAAATCAGGAAAAACCTACAGTACATTAAACGCTGAAGAAGTGAATACCAGAATAGATCAGAACTGACTCCCAAGGTAAGGGGAAGAGACAGCTTACTCTATGATGTTAACCCCTTCATGCACTAATTAGACTGAAGCATGTTGGTTATATGAGACTGGTTATCCCACATAATATGCTCTCACGCAACCCATTCCCTCCAACTGAAAACCCATTTCCTGGACAATATCAACATTGTGTTTCCTGCCTGTGAACTGCACAGTGAATATTTTTATTAGAAAAGAAAACAGCCCGGTATTTCAGCTTCTCAAATTTGTTTTATTCAGTGCGCTGCTACAGCTTGTCACACCCAAATCCTCCAAAGGAATCTGCCAAAGTGCTTTTCCAGGCAAAAGGGGGCAGAGGGAGAGAAACCAAGAACCTCAAATTCACTAGACCAGGGATGGGGAATTGTGTGGCCCTCTAGATGTTGTTGGATTACATCACCCCTGACTGTCGGCCATGCTGGCTGAGGCAGAAGGCCATTAGATCTGGCAATATCTGGGAGCCCACAAGATTTCCAAGCCTCCGCCCTACACAAACAACCAGGCACTCAGCTGTGAGGCATGCCTCTTACCGGAGGGAGGGTCACTCCAGAGGCAGCTGTGGCATGAGGGTGCTGGCTCATGCCTTTGTGGGCACATTTGGGGATTAAAGAGGACCCCCTAGGAAGCGTGCTTGGAGATCTTCCTTACCACGTGGCTCTCTGGCAAAAGCACAACAGTACTAACGGCCATATGGAACCACACCTCAAAGCTGGATCAGACTTCCCAGATCCTGTAGCCTGCATCAGGAGGAAGACTGGGGCAGAGGGGCCTAGAGTGGGAGTCAGAGCTGCTCTTAGGGCTGCATGTCTGAAGCATGGGCAGAAATCTTTGGGTGTGAGGTTGCATGGGGCTGTCTCTTTGTGTTTTGCTGGTGCCAAGCCGCCAGCCAGCCAGAGGCAGGCAACCAACTGGCTTCAGGGGCAAGCTCCTTTGCAAAGCCAGTCTGACTTCACCAGATGCAATGACAGAGTGACCATTTGGCCCGTGTTCTGCTTCGCTGTGAAATTGCTTGTGTTCCTCAACGCAGAGAACCTCTTTTTCAACTTCAAGCTGGTCTAAGGAAGAAAAGCATAAGAGTTAGTCTTGAATCCCCCCACACATGCGCTGGGAGATGCCTGCACACCGCACATGTAAAGCACAATTCCTCCCACCCACACCCAAAAAGTCCTGGGAACAATGGTTTGTTAAGGGTGCTGGGAATCGTAGCACTGTGAAAGGAAAAGTAAGGTTCTTAGGATTCTTTGGAGGGGGTGGAATGTGGAATACACAGCGGCCACATGGACGGACAGACACACACACACACACACACACACACACACCCCAGCATAGCTTCAACTTTTAGCACAAAAAGTCTTCAGCCAGATGTCATGCAACCCTTTGGCAGGGGCAACTTATCATTTTATTGATTTTCCATAACAAAGAATTAAAAAGGCGGCCAATCTTGCAAAGGAGTGTTGCCATTTAAACTGCTGGTGTGACGTAGGAACCCGAACAAAGAGAAGGAACCAACTACCCAGAGTCTGCTTCCGGTTGCCCTTGTTCTCCACCTCCCTCTATCCTAATCAGCCGCAAACAAGAGTTCAGATTCGAAAGCCTTGTTATCACCTCATTCCCTTCAATTGGCCAGCTGCTCTGGCAGATGACATCAGTTCCTTCCCGCTCCCAATATTCCTGCTCCTAACCTGGTTAGCCATAGCCCGGAAGCTGAATCTCAGGGGAACGCCTTTGGGCTGGGAAGGGCTCATCTTTTCTGGGCCTCTTCTCCCCCTCAGGAATCGGTGCTTGGCTCCTGGCCTGTGAAATGCGCTCAAAATGTAAAGATGCCTTCTTTCCACAGAGCCAAGGGAGAAGGGTGGAATTTGTTTTACCCCCAAACCTTCCCACGACAGAGATGCAGGAGTTGCGTCACCTCCAACTTCCTCAGGGATGAAGCAGCTATGAAAAACGAAACATCCCACCTGGGCACGGTTTCTGAGAGAGCAACAGCAGAAGACCCAGACTCTGGCAAGATGAGCATTTGCCCAGTGGATTCTTTTTTAAAAAAAAGATATTTATTGAGAAATATTTTTAAATATAAGAAAAAATGAAAAATAAACATGCAAAATAATAAGCAGTTAAAAACACACATTAATTTTCAATAACATAACTTCCATACCCTTATTTCCTCCAACCTCCTCATACTTCCCTTCTTTGTATTCCAGTTCAGTTTGTTAGTACAGCAAATCCTTACCATAAAATTTTTACCCATTTATAATCCTTTTTTTTTCATATCTCCTAAAGCATTACAGCTGGAAACCGCTTAATTTCTATCCAACATCTTTCTAACATTCATTAACTTTACAATATTTCTTTAAATAGTCTTTAAATTTCTTCCAGTCTTCTTTCACCGACTCTTCTCCCTGGTCTCGGATTCTGCCGGTTATCTCAGCCCAGTGGATTCCAGCCACTCCATGAGGGCAGACAGGGGATGGCTGTGGTGGCCGCCAGCCCCTTCCCACTCCATCTCAGATACAGAATGCATTTCCTCTGCCACTCCTTGGCTCTGGCGCCACCTACTGTTGGCCTCCTTGCCTTCCACCCTCCCAGTCCCAATGAGCACCATCCACCCCTGGTCCAGAGGCGCAGAGCAGTAGTTAGGTGATCTTGCGCCCCGACAGAACCGTCCAGATTGCGCCCCCTAGCCACGGACAAGTTAGCTCTTCTTTCTGCCTCTCCTCCACCCCCCCCTCCACCCATTCAATTCACCCTGGAAGTACAAGTATTGAAAAGTAAAATGTTAGAGGTTCCCCCCACCCCATAGCAATATAATTGGATTCAGCTAGCTGGTCAGTCTACTTTCGGTTTCACTCCTGGCTCCTTGTTAAATTAATACTGCAACAGAAAGTTCCCAAGCAGATATCCAAAGTTCTTTGGCATTTCTCCAGTTGTTAATGAGATGTCTCTTCTAGTCCAGGGGAGTCTTTTGATCTTCTTCCAGGAAACCAAGAGTAGAAAGCCTTGATTTTCCTTTTTTTCTTTTTCCAGTCATTTCCACAGAGTTAGTCATTATTAGAGTTATTAAAACCTTATTATATTAACAAATGCAATTTTTTTAGTCTCCCTTGCTTTCCCGGTGACCTTCAGCTTAAACACAAACTGCTCTGGAGTGAGAAAAACCCATCACACTCAAAAAGCCCCGCTGGAGGGACCTGGAAGTGTGAGGGAAAGAGCAGTTTTGTAGTGGGTTTGTTGCACAGGAGCACCAAGTTCACTAACTGGCTGATTCAGAGTGAATCCCATCCAAAAAGAGTGCAATGGTGTGTGTTTCAGCCAGCCATCCGGCTGCTGCAACTATTCCCTGGGTGCCACCACACTGTCCTGTCTGTGTGTTTGGAAGGGAATGGGAGCTATGCTCCCCCCGGAGACACTCCACTCCTTCTTCCTTAGCTGTGCTGCTCAACAGTTGAGGCAACCTTCACAGTTCTGGGATGCCGAGGAAGCGAACCAATAGTCATGTTCATCTGTACTGGCTCAGTATGCCCTATTCTGAAAGGTGCTGCCTTTCATATTCACGCCCAAGAGCCTTTCCGCTCCAGAGATCTGGGGCTGAACCCGGGATCTGCACGCCAAGGCTGGAGTAAGAAAGAGCCCCAGTTGACGCGCCGGGCATCCCTGGTTCCCCCTCGGCAGTGGCAGCGGTAGCGGCAGTCTCAGTAGCCCGGAGCCAGCCTGGTAGTGCACTTGGCTCTGGCTGGCTTCAGGAGCTGCTCATTGCCCTGGCACCCGCCATTTTGCCTCGCCGGAAGTCCCCATATGATGTGTCTTGTGCCGTTGAACCAATCACGCAACATTCATTCCCTACTAATAAATCTACAACACTTAAAATATAAATCTGGGGGCCTTATATGAAATCCGGGGACATTCCGGGGACGGATTTTGTTGGGGACAGATTTGTAAATCCGGGGACTGTCCCCGGGAGACGGGGACATCTGGTAATCATTCCGTAATAGGGCTTCTCCTGCCTTTGCCAGTATGTCATCCTTCTTAGCCTCCTTAAAGAGGGCGTTCAGAAGCACTTGTACGTCTGGCCATATGGGATTGTGAGTGGAGAAGGTGGCGCAGTCTGGATGAGTCCCTCTGTCTTGCTCTTTGGTCACTGTGACCGAGCACCATTTTGGGTCGATCAGGATCCATGGGGAAGGGGATCAACCCAGAAGTTGTGGAGGGAACGGGAAGAGAAGCTTGGTCAAGAGACTGGCTCATGTCAGAAGGAGGTCTGACTGCATCCTTGGCGAAGCCCAGGGCAGGGCAGGAAGGCAGCATTGCCCAGCGGGAAGGCATTCGGAGGCAAATCATCAGCAAGGAGCAGAAAATCCCCTCCCCTTCCCTCAAGAAGACTGAAGAATCTCTAGTCGGCCTTCAGGTGAGTTCAGCATCCCAGGTCTCTGGGGTGTTCCTGTCCATTACAAAGCTGACTCGAGGCTCCGTCAACTGAGCCCCTACACTCCTTGCGTACATGAAAGGGCCACAGAAAGGATGGGAGGCAGCCTTTTCCTGGAGCCGTCTTACCTGCAGCAGTTCACTCGCTGGCTGCTGACCCTTTTCCTCCATCACCTGGATGATCCTCTCAAGAGAGGAGAGTTTCCTGCAGAGTCTGACCAGCTGCTCATCCCTTCTCCCTGCAATCTCCTTCCCCACCTCTTCCACATGATTCAGCAGACGCTTTTCTTCTTCTTTTTCTTCCAGGAACTGGCACAGTTGTCTCAACTTCTCCACAGTCTTCAGCCTCTCCGGTTCTGAGGAGGTCGGAGTGAGGAAGATGGTCCGCCTTCAAAACATCAGCAAGAGAATTAGGATTTGAATTGAACTGCTTCCACCCTCTCAGCTCACAAGTCCTCAGGCTTCTCCTTGACTGCTTTTCACATAATAAACAACAATGGGAAATAAACTCCATTTAGCTGCATTCAAAGGCAAACTTACCTAATTCACAATTCTTGGGAAAATATGGAGACCAAAACAGCAATCTTTTGAAATTCACACATCTGAATTTCTCAAGGTTGACCCAGTCAGGTAGTGTTCACAAAAAATGTATTCATGAGGGCAAAGCACGTATCCAACTAATTATACGAGAAGGTAGCCACCCTAGCATTTGATTCATTTTCAGAATAATAAATACCGTATTTTTCGCTCTATAACACGCACCCAACCATAACACGCACGTAGTTTTTAGAGGAGGAAAATCCGTAGGCATGCCACCCGTAGGCATTCCCTCCATAACACGCACAGACATTTCCCCTTACTTTTTAGGAGGAAAAAAGTGAGTGTTATGGTGCAAAAAATACGGTAAATAACAAACCGATATGGAAAAAGGAGAGAGAAGTTGAAATGGGCAGATTTCCCCATCCCTCCTCAGTCCGGACTTGCTTCTTGAAGTGCTTGTTCCCTCACTAGTAACAAGAGTGACACTTCCAAGGAGGTCTTTGCTTTCTTTGTCTAGGTCTGCTTGATAGGCTAGAATTTCCCCTCTTTCTTTCCTCCGAATCTCCAGGCGGCGACAGATCTCTCCCCGACAAGAAAAGGGAAAACTCAGCTTTGATTGAGACACAAAGAGAGGAGATGAATGTTATACTGGCTTCTTGGGTCCAGTGGCCTTGCTATAATAGCAAAGTAATTGACTGGAGGAAAGAAAAGTACAGAACACATACATAAATACCGTAAGTAGTTCTCATCACAAAAGAATATGCAGGTAAACCCATGAACAGCCAGGTAAACCCATCAAGAGGTTTCCTGGCAGACAGGAGTCTGTTGTAGGCCGCCCCTTCTGTGATGTATGTATGATGTATGGAGGAGTGGTCTTGGGCTCCAGGGTGGGCAATTTCAAATGTCTATATAAGGACTTGGTTCGGGGTCTCCTCCTCCCTCCTGCGTGGGGGTGGGGGGGTGAGCACCAGTTAATAAAGATCTGGCTTACTAGCTGCTTTGCTTCTCAGTATTCTCTGGTTGGCCTCTGTTATTTTCTCCTACCGATAGAGAAGCTACGAAAGGACTCTATATGGGCTCTGAGGTACCCCAGAAGGGAAAAGGAGCCTTTTTTCCCTTAGAACACTGGCCCCCAGTCCCCACCCCCTTGCAGCTGACCCCTTGCTGCTCTCTGCTTGGCAGGGTATTGAGGAGGCATCCTGCTAGCCCAAGGAGACATGTGCAATTCACATTTGTAGTGTTCTAAATATGTTCAAAGCAACCTTGCTGGGGGATGTGGATGAGGTTAACCCTTTCTCTCCCTGCCATGGTCCCATGAAGCTGCTGTATTTCAAGGGAAGATCCCTTGACCCCCCTGGCAGAGAGAAAGACTTCGACTCCCTCCTCCCAGCCATCCCAGCAGCCCTCAGGCTTCCCCTTGGCTGCTTCTAAGGTAATAAACAACCACCAATGAATACCATGCCTACTTTGGATCTGAGAATTAAAAAGATAACCTGCCAAGAAGAATACACAGCTATTTCTCCCCCTCAAGGTACCTTGTATTCCTCGACAGCCTCTTCCAGAGGAATCACCTCGTGGTGTTGGTGCTTCTTGGATCTGCCCCAAACCACACAGATGGGGGCTTCATCCTCCTTGCAAAAGAGTTTCAGGGGCTCCTGGTGCTTCTCACAGACTCCTCCTTTCCCTCTGGAAGACTGAGAGTCTTGGCTACTTCGACAAAGGTAGCCAATTGCCGATTGCGGACAAGGCTCCTTCTCTGGACTCCAACTCGGCCTTGAGGACAGGAAGCCAGCCTCCTTTTTGCCCCGCTGCACTGGATCAGGCCGGACTGGCAGAAGTTGTGCCCACACTCTGGGATGGTCCCTGTGTCGTAAGAGAGTCAGGATCAGAGAGGGAAATGAAGGAGAAGGACCCTACCAATATCAAATAGATCGTATTCTGCCTTCACACCCTACAAGAAGGTCAACTGTGCCTTTTTGCTGTATCTTTCTCATTGACTTTAAGGATGGATATGAATGTATTTTTCGACTGAAATGTATTTTTCCTCAAAATGCTGTACTTTTCTAAATGTATCTAAATGGGTTTTTGTATTTCCCCCCAATCTCATCGCCTAGAGAATGTTCCGTAAGTGTAACAATCACTTGTTCCAAATGTATTTGATACAAATGTATTCAAGTGTATACTTTTATGGGGAAACGTAGCTAGGAAAATGTGGAGCTATATATATATATATATATTGCTTATAGTGCCTTTGAACGGTCAGCGTTCCACCCTCTATCCTTTCACGAGCTGCCAAAAACACTCTCCACACCACACTGCCATCTACTGGGTCTACAAATGATACCACGAATACACACAAATACAAGCTCTAAAATAAATTAGTTTTATTTTCTCATAAGTATGCAAACATAAGACTATCACACCCGAATTGATAGCTATGCAGAACAGGATTCCCCCCCCCCTCCCTCCAACGGATAGCTCCCTGTGCGGCTGTCTTTGAGGGGGGTGGAGGGAGGAACGGGTGGGATCGACATCCGATAGCTGCCTGCCTGCCTGCCTGCCTGCCTGAACATGCCGTGCACCTGGGGGGCGCTGCGACCGGCGCCCATTGGGAAGGAACAAGACAGGAAAAGGAAGGAAATGGGAGAGGTTTTTGTAAGGCCCCACTTTTCACATGGTGTCCTGTTGTGTGGTCGGAAAGTACTCTTTATTTTTTGATTTGGGTTAATGTCAGAATAAAAGCGAGTTCCTTCAAAATAACAAATTCCTTTTTATCTTACCAATTTCTCATATTGTAAGAAGCGGAAGAAGAAACCATAGAGAGCATTCATATTTTCCTTCTCATCAATGAAGTCAAACGTTACAATTATCCATTTTAGAATGAGCATCTATAGGGAGAAGACAGATCTCAGTAAGCCAAAGCAAGGCCAAGACAACAAACCCCTTCTGGAATATGGTCAGCGTGTACAACATCTAGCTGAATCATCACCAGGATAACGAAGTCAGACTGGGGAAAATATCATTCTTCAGAACCAAGACATCATTACCATGCTTTCCAAGTTACCTGAAAGTCACTAGAACACTTGTGAGCACAGAGCCAAGACACAGCGGAAATAAGAGAATCCTCTGTTATTACGGAAATGGGAATCAGAGTCTTCAGTAGCCTAGTGCTTATCACTGTGCCTGCAAGACCTTGAAAGACACTGCTTAACATTCTGAACATCTTCACTCTTGATAATTTCTCACAAGCTCAAAGCAGCCCCGGTTCTTGTTAAGGGAGAAGGCAGGGCAATGCAGCTCCGTTGACATACTTTGCTGCCAAAGGGAAAGAGAAGAAGCCAAAACATGTTTTGTTTACCAAGCTTGGCACTGAGTGCGATGTTCAGCAAGTTCTGAATTTCTTCTGGTGCCAAGCCTCTCTCTTGCGCAATCTTTTCCACAGTCTCCAAAGGACTCTGCAAAGCTCCCTGCTTCCGTGAGGCACTATCCTGAATTAGGAAAAAGTCCAAGTGTGATTCAAATCCATTCGAAAAATCGTCCTCATGCATGATGGCCTGTCCAATGGCTTGCTTTACCATCAATTGGCAAGGGAGCCCCATTGAGATGCCATGGCATTTGTGTGGGAATGTTCAGGGGTGCAGGAGAGGATATATTGTGAGATTATATCCTAATCCAACTTGTGCTAACAAGTTTCCAAAATATCAGCAGAGTTTATAAACATTCCCCCTTTAAGTTCGCAACGGTAACGTGTGCACAGGTTCGCTAGAACCTCTATAATAATTACTCTGGTAATTTCCCCCTTTTGATCCCTCTTAAAATACAAGACACAACACAGTCTTTATAAAAGCATAAAAGAGTTTACTCACGTTCTGTTCACAATATGATCCCAGAAGGCAGACAGCCTTAAAAAGGTTACATACATTCAGAATCTATCTTATAGCAAGATAGTCCTTTCCTCCTCTCTTGGCTGAGAGTCAAGAGAGCATCTTTAGATGCTTCTTCTTCGAAAGAAAAATGGCAGAGAGAGAGAGATGGCTGCCTGCCCTGTGCTTTTGTCATTACCTGCACAGGTGAGGCCACACCCACCTCTGGTCACATGCGGAGGAAGTCCGTCCCCAGGAAGTTTACCTGCTTGCTGGACAGACATCCCTCCCCATATTCTAACATGTACACTCTAGGAATGTTGTCATTGACTGCTCCTGTGTTTACATCCCACAGATGGTACCTGCAGGAAGCCGTCATCTGCAGAGCAGAGCCATCCATTGGGTATATAAGGGGTGATATGATTTTTCAGGTGCCTTAGCCTCAACCAATACCTCAAACTATCAATCAACCTTCTCAGTCTCCTTTATGCTTCTGATGAAATAGGCTATGCCTGCATAAGTTATTGTTATGTTGTCCTAAAATGCCACTACTCTTTTGTCTCTTCCTTCTGTGTTTTTTTTATAAAATATTTATTAAAGTTTCAAAAAAAGGAATTACATAAAAACAAAAAATACAAAGGTAAAAGACAAAAATAAAAATACAAGAAAGATACAGAATAAAAAAGTAAATACACTTACAGAAAAAAAGGGGAAAAAAATAAAAAAATCAATCTTTCCATATCTTACATTCATATCCTTGTTTCCCTGACCTCCTCATACCTCCCTTTTTTGTGTTCCAATTCAATTAATTAATTCAGCAATTTCTTTCCCTCCTTATTATCCTAATCTTTAATCTTAATATATTGTAACATTAAATTTTTACCTATTTAGAAATCCAATTTTCCATATTCTTTTATATCATTACAGCTAGAAACCACTTAACTTCAATCAAACATCATTCTAACATTCATTAATTTTGCAATATTTCTGTAAATAATCTTTAAATTTCTTCCAATCTTCTTCCACCGACTCTTCTCCCTGGTCTCGGATTCTACCAGTCATTTCCGCCAATTCCATGTAGTCCATCACTTTCATCTGCCATTCTTCCAAAGTGGGTAGATCTTGTGTCTTCCAATACTTTGCGATGAGTATTCTTGCTGCTGTTGTAGCATACATAAAGAAAATTCTGTCCTTCTTTAACACCGATTGGCCGACTATGCCCAGGAGAAAGGCCTCTGGTTTCTTCAAGAAGGTATATTTAAATACCTTTTTCAGTTCATTTTATATCATTTCCCAGAAAGCCTTAATCCTTGGGCACGTCCACCAAAGGTGAAAGAATGTACCTTCAGTTTCTTTACATTTCCAACATTTATTATCGGGCAAATGATAGATTTTTGCAACTTTTGTCTCTTCCTTCTGAAGGATCCCGGTGAACAAGCAATAAGCCCTTGAAACACACACACACACACACACACACACGAGGACAAGACAAGACAGGGCTGTGCTCACAAACCATCCCAAAATAAGCCTCCATTCCCCATCAATCAATATTGGGCTAAAAGCTATAGAAAACAAAGCTACATGCACCTAAAAACTGGTTTTGAAACAGCCTTGGTCTTGCCTAGTCCCTCAGCCTTGTGAGTTTGGGAGCTAGTCTGCAAGGGTGAAAATCTAATGGAGGATTCCATTGTTGAATTCCATTGTTGAATTAACCAAGCAAGGGCCATAGTTGCCATGCCTGATTTCTTCTTCATTCGAAGGCTGTAACTGGAAGTAGCAAGACCTTCTGGGGCATTAATGCTGTGAGCCTCTCCATCTTCAGTTCAGGTTGTATATGTGTGTGAATAAACCATATATCATAAAGACACCACAGTCTCCGCTGAGCCTCATTCCAAGGAAACTTGCTCTAACAACCTCACTAATGCAGCCCCTTCAGTCCTTTATTCTAGTTCCCCTTTCCATGCCGTACCATACAAGGCTTTGCCAGTATTTTCAGGGTCATCTTCCACCACAATTTAGGGTTGCCATATGTCTGGGGAAACCCGGACATGCCCGCTTTTTGGGGACCAACATGCCTATCTGGGCGATTTTTTACATTTTAAAGGAAATGTCCAGGTTGAGGGGGAGGTGTTGGGGTCTCGGGCTCAGGTGGCTCAGGATTGGGCTGCTCTGCCCGTCATGGCCCCTGCCAGCCCGAGCTGGGGAAAGGGGCATAGCAGTGGCGACCCCGCACACCTCTTTTCCCAGCTCGGTCTGGCAGTGCCTCAGGCTGTCCTCTTTTTTTGCTCTTGTACCTTCGTTTTCAAACAGCTTAGTTCGTGAACGTTTTGGCTCCCGGAACTGATTCCATTCAACTTCCAAGGTACGACTGTAATCAAAATAAAAACAACAACCACCCAGTAACCCATAATTGGATGGCCCCATTGGGTTCTGGAATTATGGAGGGATGAAAAACTGATCGCATTCCACTTTCATAACACTATGCGTATACCCCTGACCGTGTCCTCCCTTACTCATTTCCCCCCTAAACTAGAAAGCCCCAAATGTTTTAGCTTCTCATCTGGGAGTTGCTCCAGCCCCTTGATAATTTTGGTTGTGACGGACTTCCGGGTTGGTGCCTCCGACAATGGCGGAATTCCTCTGATCGGGAGGAATTTGCCCCGTGGGAATTTGGGTCTGTACTGCCACGGCGAAGGCGGAGACCCGTAAAAATCACAGGCGGGAGAAACCTGTGAACGTGGGATTCGGTGGGCACCTTTTGCGCCTCCCCTACTTGCGGGGAAACCCAGTTTCGGGGATCCGGAGCGATGTGGGGTGAGTGGCGCGGTGCTTCGAATCGTCTGCTTCTTCCACGGAGTGAAGCCACATAGCTGTTGTCGGAGAGCACTGACTTTTTCCTGTGGACAATTTGACTCTAAAGTAATTACCCGTGAGTAGAGCTGAATTGGGAAGAATTGGATTTTTAAACGTTTAATCTGGCATCGAAACGGGGAGGAAGTCCGCCTCCCCCTTTTGTAGATAAACTGAAGCAAGGAGGCTGCAAGCTAAAGTCTTGGAAAGCCTTTTGTAAAAGACTAAATTTCCATCAGTAAAGAACTAAACCCCCCCTTTTTGGAGACAGGAGAAGAGGGGGGAAGTGGTGGACTGAATATGCCTGTAGGAGAGAGTTAAGAGAGTTAAAATACCGCCACTCTGACCCTGGAAACGGGTTGCTAGCAGGATTGATGTTTTTTAGAACGTCCATTGACAGCGTTTAGAACGTTCATTGACAGGTAGCTAAACAAGAGAATACATTGTTTCTACTGTCCCCCGTTGTTTTCAAAAAAAGGAGGAAAGTAACTGAAAATTGAAACTAACTTTGGATTATTGAAACTGTGTTTAAAAGAGGACATACCGACCGATACAAATAGAAACTGTTTTCCCCTAGTGGAAGCTTTTGAAATTGGTTACTTTACAGGAGCTGGGCTAGGGGAATTTCCAGCTGCAAGTTAAAAAAGTGTGAGACTTCGGAATTGACCTTGAATCTCTTAAGTGTTATGGCAAATGGAAAGGAAAAAACAGTCGGGAGATCGACAGAAGAGGCCTTAGTGGCTGCATTATTGAAAATAAACGATTCGCTGGAACAACTTCACAAGAAAACAGACGTGATAAATGTGAAAATGGATGCTGCAAATATTGAAATTGACTTAATCGTAGAAAGTTTAAGTAACTTGGGACAAAAGGTGAATACCAATTTAGAAACCACCCAGAAACACAGGACACAGGAATCTACTCTGATACGGCAAACTGCAGATGAAGTCAGGGGGAAAACCCTTGCTGCTGAATCTAAAGCAATACAACTGGAGAGGAGAGTCCCATCCATACAAAGATGAACATAAGCTGACATTCGTTATGATTGAACTTAAAGAACAACAGATGAATTTGAGGACCAGAGCCCTATCTGAACTGGAAAAGGGGAAAGCTTGACAGAGTTTCAGGAGGCGACAGGACTAACATTGGTTGAGAAAGAGAGGTATTTTGGGGTTAGTATGACCACCAAAAATGTGAATCTGTTTAAGGATAACTGTGAAGGATGTTGGATTGAAGAGAAGGGGAATTTGGAAATATGGACAAATCAGAAGTTGTTACTGTTGGGCCGAGTTGTTGTGGTGGGGATGAGGGCTGCTGTGTTGCTGGGGATGTTGCTTTTGTTTCAAACATTGCAAGCTTTGGATGGGATGGAGTGTTTCAGGAGGTGGCAGAGGGATGCTCCTAGAGTTGTTTGGCAGGGCAGGAAGCCGCGAGTAAAACTTAAGATATTGATGGATGCCAAAGAAGAAGGTGGACCTGCCCTGCCAGACCTGTAAATTTCGTTGTGAACCATCTGCTTTTTGCTGGTTGAGAGAATGGTTGCTTCTTGAAAGCACTGAAGTGTTGGACAATGGCAGACGAAGTTGATGGACTATATGGAATTGGCGGAAATGACTGGCAAGATCCGAGACCAGGGAGAAGAGTCGGTGGAAGAAGATTGGAAAAAGTTTAAAGACTATTTATAGAAATATTGTAAAATTAAGGAATGTTAGAAAAATGTTGGAATGAAGTTATATGGCTTTAGTAGAAATGTCATAAGGAATTAAGTATAAATAGATTAATAGAAAATTAAAGGAAAAATAAGGCAAGAATGTGTTAAGATAATTATAGGATAGAAAACAGAGTAAGATGGAAAGGAATTGCTGAAACAATTAATACAAGTGGAATACAAAAAGGGAGGTGTGAGGAGGTCACTGGAAATAAGTGAATAAAATATAAGATATTGAAAATGTTTGAGGTGTTTTTAAATTGTTTTTGTTGGTTTTGGCTTTGTTTTGTTAGCCCATGTAGCGTTTTTGTATTGTATTTGTATTGTTTTTTCTCTTTTCTTTTTTGTTTGTAGTGTTGTGTTGGAAATGTTGAAAAAGTAATAAATATCATTTAAAAAAAACAACATAATTTTGGTTGCCCTCTGCTGAACATTCCTGCCCCCCCAAGCTCTGCCTTCAACTGCAAACGTGGCAGACAATGCCTTCCCTGCAGTTGCACTGCCAAAAAAAGTTCAGTTTTACTTTTAAGGACAGGAAATTCTCCTGCAGGCCATCTGTGCTAAAGAGAGGGTGCAGATATAAGTCTCCTTCTTTTGGACCACCCAATTTGCATAAAAATAAGACAAGATTAAAAGTGTTGAGTTTTCCCTGAGCTGTGGCTGCTACTTCCTGAGCATGAGAGATGAAAAGGGCCTGTATGGATTTGGCAAAGTCAGCATTCAGAGTTCGAGAATCACACTTGGCTCATGACCAAGGGTGTCCAAAAATAGCAAAAACCATCCGTTCAATCACCTTGCCCAGGAATGGAAAGTTTGAGACTGGACGATAATTGGACATAATGGCCAGGTCCAAATATGTCTTTTTAATAAGCAGTTGAACAATCACTTCTTCAGGTGGTAGGTTTCACTCGTTCAAGTCTGTCCACATCCTCAGAGGCAACAGGTTGTAATGGATCCCATCCAACTTGACTAGACCCAGTGTTGTAGTGGGCTGCGGGGGCACAGGGGCAGTTGCCCCAGGCACAAAATTGTTAGAGGTGCCTCAATACAGCTGCACGCTTCCATCACTGGGGTCCGATGACAACGGCTTGTCCATGCGCTCAGGTAAGTGACCTCTCCAGACAATGGGATGGCTCTTCTTTTCTTATCTCTGGGGCTGTGATCCCCTGGGTGATGTGGACGCCATTAGGCAGTCGAATGAGCATGCATACTCCGTCTGCTTCCCTCCCTCCTACCCCCTCCTCCACGTGGCCCCGGGAACTGGCAAGCCATCCTATGTCTCTGACTAGGCAGAGCTCTGGCACCCTCCTACCTTGGTGGAGTCTACCTCTCTTTATCTGCAGAAAAACTCATGACAGGAGTCATTACAGGAGATCTTGGACTCTGTATCAGACCCTGATGGCAAAGGTGGTTCTGTTAGACTATGAGCCACCTGAAAGAGGCTCCTGGTACTGGTTTCACCAACAGATCCAGCAACAATGGTCCTCCTCACCGTCGCTATCGCCACTTGGTAGGCTCGACGTTGAGCTCTAACCCGTGTTTGGTCTCATTTGAAGTGGGGTTTTCACCACCAGCACTTTAGCTGTCTCAGGAATTGTTTCATCACCCTCAGCCCCAGGGGTAGAACCACAGGGTCATCCAAGTGCCATGCCATTGGAGAGGGTGCTTTTTAAGGTTTGTGGAGCAGCACCCTTTTATTCCCCACCACCAAATGTACTTTCCATGTGTTTGGCCGCCGTCTATCGGGTCTCCCCAGATGAATTTGCTATTAGAAGGAGGCATGTGAAGCCATAATCCTGGAAAGAGATTCTGGAGAGAAGCACTCGACCCAATTTTAGCGTTTGATTCTGTGAGAGGCGCCCAGTGCTTGGTCTTACTAGCTGCAGCTCAACTTTAACTATGTTTACAGCAGAGGAGCAAGTCCTGGAGGGCTGGCTTCCTCTTCTGCCTCTATGGGTGAGTTGGCATTGATGAGGAAAATTCCGGGGTGTGAGGCTACTCAACAGCCCAACTCGTCGGGCAGAGCCCGCGGGTACTTGTGGTCAGAAATGAAGGAGATCCCAGCCACAAATTGGAGCAAAACAGCGGTCAGGAGACCAAGATCTTTTTTTGTTGCGCAACAGGTTCCCACAGGAGTAAGAACCCCGAACATGGGGTGACATTGACTTTTAAAACTTCCCACATTGCGTACAGACCCAATCGCCTTCTCAATCCAGCCCACGGATGGTCCAGGAATCAGCGTGTTTTAACATGAGTAGAATGTATCCTCTTGCTCAAAATGCATCTCTGGGTTATTTGTGGGGCATAGGAATCCGTTCATTATTTTTTTCAAAATATAGTCTGGCCCACCACATGCTCTTGTGGGATGTGAAGCACAAGAGCAGTCAAGTACAACATTCCTAGAGTGCACATGTTTACACATGGGGAGGAATATTTGTCCAGCCAGCAGGTAAACTTCCTGTTTCCTTCTGGGCTGGGACAAACTTCCTTTACATGTGACTAAAGGTGGTTGTGGCCTCACCTGTGCAGGTAACGACAAAAACACAGGGCAGGGCAGCCATCTCTCTCTCTCTTTCACCACATGCATCGAAGAAGCAACATCTGCTTAGCCAAAGATGCCCTCTTGGCCTCCAGCCAAGAGAGGACAAAGGGACTGTCTTCTTATGGAATAGTTTTCAAGTGTATGTTACTTTTCTAAGCTAAGTCTGCCTTCTGGGATCCAATTGTGAACAGAATGCGAGCAAACTCTTTTTATACTTTTATAGAAGACTGTGTCATGTCTTATCTTTTATGAGGGAAAAAGGGGGAAATACCAGAACAGTTATTATAGAGGCTTTAGCGAGCCTGAGCAAACGCATCCACTGCCAATTTTAGAAGAGGGGAATGTTACTCTGCTAAATTGTGGAACTTGTTAAGACAAGTTGGATAAGGATATAATCAGACAATATATCCTCTCCTGCATCCCTGAACATTCCCACAGGTCTGAGGGACGGTGGACAGGCCATAGGCAAACATGTCCAGACTTCTCACTCAGTACAAGCTTAACACAGGCAAACATGTCCAGGCACCTCTTAAGTAAAGCTAAAGGTAAAGGGAGCCCTGACCATTAGGTCCAGTCGTGACCGACTCGGGGTTGCAGCGCTCATCTCGCTTTACTGGCTGAGGGAGCCGGCGTACAGTTTCCGGGTCATGTGGCCAGCAGGACTAAGCCGCTTCTGGCGAACCAGAGCTGCGCACAGAAACGCCATTTACCTTCCCGCCGGAGCGGCACCTATTGATCTACTTGCACTTGGATGTGCTTTTGAACTGCTAGGTTGGCAGGAGCAGGGACCGAGCAACGGGAGCTCAGCCCGTCGCGGGGATTCAAACTGCCGACCTTCTGATCAGCAAGCCCTAGGCTCTGTGGTTTAGACCGCAGCGCCACCCGCGTCCCTCCTGCACATCCATACCCTGGTGCAAGTCTGGTGATGGGCTCTTGGTTTCTTTGGCCAAGTAACTGCTCAGTAATTGTCACCTTTGGGCACTTCCCTGGGTGGGGGGGGGAAGGGTGTACACGTGTCCTCACGTGTTATGTACTGAGTTGAATAGGATCCAAACTGAAGCAGTCTGATTGGTCCTAGAACAATAGGATCCAAATTGCAGCAGTCTGATTGGTCCTAGAACAATAGGATTCAGAATGCAGCAGTCTGATTGGTCCTAGAACAATGCAGTGGTATGATTGGTTGGCAGGAACCACCCAATCATGCTCCAGATATAAGTGAATCATCCACAACCTGATTGGCTTACAGTAGAATTACAGAATTAGCCAATCATGTGCAGCCCATTGTGTAAATAATGTGTATAAAGCAGATACTTTGAGGGGACTTTCATTCATTCCTCCTCACCACTATGAGCTGAATAAAGAGCATGAAATCACTTTGCGACTCTGAGTATATTTCACTGGCGACGAAGGTGGGATCCCGCTGAGCTGACTGCCACACAGAGCACCGCAGCACCGCCACCTGCCGCAACGCTGCCTCGCACCGTGTATCCAGGCTTCAGCTCTGGGACACAAGGAACTCAGAATGGCAACCAACAGCAGCTTCTCGCCGTTCAACCCAGCATCCGGAAACTGGGAAGCGTACGTGTCAGGGGTTCAGGAGCAGAGACGCAGAGAAGGGAGGAGACAGAGAGTGAGGGGGAGGAATACGAAGGAAGGATGAGTGGGGATGACGACCCGAGATCACCGAGCCTGTCCAGTGAGTCCGAGGATTCCCAGAAGGGAGCGCCAGCGGTCAGAGCAAGGGGGGGAAGCAGGGGGACACCCCAGGAAGAAGGGTCCAGAGAGGGATCAGAGAGCAGCAGTTGGAGATCGGGACCCACGTGCCCAGCCGGGAGCAGCGGGCAAAAAGGGGACCAGACATCGGGTTCCGGAGGCTTTCAGCAGGAGGGAGGGCATGAGTCAGGAGTAGTCACGCCCACCTCCGGGAGCGACGAAACGATCAAGAGGAAGGTAGAGAGTTGGGCGCGCGCGCCAAGTTCAAATGCAGCGGAAGCTGGTGCAGTAAGCAGCCCGGAGAGTGAGCCAGGTCCCAAAGCCCGCCGCAAGGAGGCGGAAGGGTCAGGGGGGTCCGCGTCAGAAGAGAGTAGGAAAGAAGAGACCACGGGGGGCAGAAGGACCCAGAGACGGAAGGAAAGGCGCAGGAGGTGGAGCAAGGCTAGGGTATTAAGCTGGTGTGCTAGAGGCGGAGACTCAGACGGGTCTTCGCCGGTCTGACATAGAAGACGTGGGGCTGCACATTGCAGTTTGGAAATGGAACCTGTAACCCAATAAAGACTCTTTTAACGTGAACGCTGGCTAACGTGGTCCTATGTGAGCTGGGACTGGGTAGCAGCCCTGACAGTACGCCTCCCGTTTCACCTTCCTCCTAAAAGCCAAAGGGGTCACCAACGAAGAAGACGCCAAGAAGAGGGCGATATTCTTCAGCGTCTGCTGAGAAGAGACATTTGAAATCGCCCGGGCTCTCCTTGCGCCTGAAGACGTCGCTACTGTTCCATACAAAACAATAATGGAACAGCTGAAGGGGCACTTTTCGCCGCAGCCCTAAGTGGTGGCTCGTCAAAATGCCTTCTACGCAAAGCGGCAAGCCCCTGGGGAAACCATAACTGGGTTTGTGACCTCTCTCCGCCAAGCCGCCCGGTTCTGCAACTTCTCAGAGCTGGAGAACATGCTTCGCGACTGCCTCGTCAGTGGCCTGAAGGATGAGAAGCTGCAACGACGCCTCTACGCTAAGAAGGACCTAACGTTCCATGTCGCTCTGGAGGAGGCCCTGGCAACGGAAGCTGCCGAGAGGTCGACGCAAGAGGCACGGCCGAGCCTGCCATCCCAACCGAGGGTCCACCACGAAGACCTCACCGACGACTCAGGATCCGACAGGGAGGACAGGGAGGAGGTGCACCGAGTACAGCAGCGCACTCAAGCAGCGCACAGACCACAGCTGCCTCGACGAGAAGGAGGAAACTGCGCAAGCTGCGGGGAGAGTCACGAGAGGAGGACCTGCCGTTTCCGCAACGCAGAGTGCAGGCAGTGCAGAAAATCGGGACACATCGCCCGGGTGTGTCGGGCTCGGCCCACCCGACACCAGACATCAGATGACCAACCCAAGAGCCCCAGGTCCCGGGGCCCAACGCACCAAGGCAACTCGACGGAGCTCACGGACTGCCAGGTATACCAGTTGCCCCACCCCAACGTAGAGAAAATTTATGTAGAGGTACAGATAGAGGGGGGCCCGTGCCGCATGGAGCTTGACACGGGTTCAACTCTATCCATAATCTCAGCAAGGACCTTAAGGAAACTGTGTCCTACTGGGGGTCCCAAACTCAGGCTGGCCCCATTCACCCTACGGGACTTCCAGATACGTAAGGTCCCCACAATGGGGGTGGAGACCTTTAGGGTGCAATACAGAGGGCGGACACGACAACTGGACTTGCTTGTGGTCAAGGGCCCCTACATTAGCTTACTGGGATTGGCATGTGTCAGGGCCTCAGGAACAGAGGCACAGGGGAGAGAGGAAATGGAGAGCGAAGGGGAAGAATCGGAGGGCAGCGTAGGGGGGTATAGCAGTGACCCGAGAGATTCCATGAGCTCCTCCAGCGAATCAGAAGATTCCCAGAAGGAGGCGCCGATGGTCAGGGCAAGGGGGGCCAGCGGGGACTCCCAAAGCAGCAGCTGGAGATCAGGGCCAGCTTCCCCACCAGAGCGTAGTGGGGGGGAGGAGTCCCAGGTGTCAGAGCCAGCGTCTCCTCCAGCAGGGAGAGAAGAGGAGTCGAGACTGACCACACCTCCACTGGGGAGTGGGGGAACGGAGGGGAGGTCAAGTACAGCCAGCCTCCCCGAAGGGGGAAGCAGTGACAGGAGCAGTGTAGCGGTCAGGAGGAAGGTTGCCGGCTGGGCACGTGCGCCAAGTTCAAATGTACAGGCGCGCGGGACAGCAGAAAGCCCGGATTGGGAACCAGGTCCTAAAGCCCGCCGGAGGCAGGGGGAAGACTCAGGGGACTCAGCGTCAGAAGAGTCTAGGAAGGCCGAGACCCCAGCTGACAGGAGGACCCAGAGGAGGAAAGAGCAGAGGAAGAGGTGGAGCAAGGCTAGGGTCTTAAACTGGTGTATGGGGGGAGGAGACTCAGACAGAGCTTCAGCGGTCTAGAGTTTCAGACGTAGAGCTGCACGCCGCGGCTGTAAAAACGAAAATGAACTTCAATAAAGACTTTTATATATAACAACGAACTGGCGTTGGTCCTTTGTGAGCTGGGACCTAGGGCAGCTCTGACAGCATGGTTTGGACCACTGGGGCTAGCCATCACCGGGGTGAACCACACTACCTTACAAGTGGACGTGGACGCCATATGCAAGGAATTTCCAGGGGTTTTCGATGGGAAATTGGGACAGTATACGGGCCCCCCCCCATTGCTCTACAGCTTGACCCCGCAGTACGACCGGTCAGGCTCAAGGCCCGCCGGGTCCCGTTCGCCCTGAAACCCCGTATAGACGAGGAACTGGACTGGCTTGTGGAGCAAGGAGTGCTGGAGCCGGTGCCTAATGCCCCCTGGGAAACCCCAATCGTCACACCCGTCAAGCCTAATGGTTCGGTCCGCATCTGCGCAGACTACAAATGTACCATAAACAAGGCCCTCACGGCCCATGCATACCCAGTGCCAGTGGTCAGCCATGTCCTTGCCACCCTGGCTGGGTCGAAAATTTTTGGCAAGCTGGACTTGGCCCAAGCATATCAACAGCTGCCAGTAGATGAGGCCACAGCAGAGGCACAGACGATTGTGACGCACAGAGGAGCGTTCAGGGTAAAGCGGCTGCAATTCGGTGTCAGTGTGGCACCAGGCATATTCCAGAATCTAATGGACTCGCTCCTTAAAGGGATTCCTGGCGTCACCCCCTTCTTTGATGATGTGTTGATTGCCGGGCCCACACCAGAGGAGTTTGAGGACCGCCTCCGCACCGTTCTGCACCGTTTCCAGATGGCGGGTCTCAAGGTGAAGCGGAAAAAATGTCTACTAGGAGTGCCTCAGGTGGACTTTATGATTTATGGTGGACGCAGAAGGGGTCCACCTGACTGGGGACAAGGTACGGGCCATTTGTGATGCCCCAGCGCCCAAGAGCAAGACTGAACTTCAGGCCTTCTTGGGACTATTGAACTTTTACCATTCCTTCCTTCCCCATAAGGCGGCGGTAGCGGAGCCCCTACACAGACTCCTGGACAAGCGGGCCCCTTGGGTGTGGGGCCAGCGCCAGGAGGCCGCATTCCAGGCAGTCAAGGACTTGCTTGTCTCAAACTCTGTCTTGGCACACTTCGACGAGAGGCTGCCGGTGGTGCTAGCATGCGACGCCTCGCCCTATGGCATTGGCGCTGTCCTGGGACACCAACTCCCGGATGGAAGAGAGGTACCGGTAGCATACTTTTCCCAGACACTCAACGCAACCGAGTGGAACTACTCGAAAATCGACAAGGAGGGTCTGGCAATCGTGAAGGGAGTAAAAAAATTACATGATTTCTTGTACGGGCGGCCCTTCACCGTGGTGACTGACCACAAGCCGTTGCTTGGCTTGTTTGCCCCCGAAAAGCAGACCCCCCAAGTGCTGTCTCCTCGCATCCTCAGGTGGTCAATTTTCCTTGCCAGCTACCAGTATGCACTGATTCACCGCCCGGGGAAGGCGATGGGCCATGCGGACGCCCTCAGCAGGCTACCACTACCGGAAACAGGCCCCGACCCAGCACCTGCACAAGAGGTTATGAGCCTGGAGCTGCTTCCCGACCGCCCCATTCAGGCACAAGAAGTTGCACACCATTCCAAGAAAGATAGGGTCATCTCCCGGGTCCTGGACTGGGTGTGGAGGGGATGGCCCAGCAGCAGCCCCGGGCCAGAATTCGCCAGCTACACAACCCGCAAACATGAACTGTCGGCCCACAAAGGGTGCCTGTTATGGGGAAGCAGGGTCGTTGTTCCCCAGCCCCTCCGCAAAAGGGTCCTCACAGCCCTACACGAGACACACCCAGGGGTAGTAAGAATGAAGGCCCTGGCCAGGAGTTATGTGTGGTGGCCGGGGATCGACGGAGAGATAGAGGCCTGGGTCAAACACTGCCAGGCCTGCCAAGAATCCCGCCCAGATCCCCCAAGGGCCCCAGTCCAGTCCTGGGAGTCCGCCCGAGCACCATGGTCACGCTTGCATGTGGACTTCGCTGGCCCCTTTCAGGGGAAAACATTCTTCATAGTGGTGGACTCCTACACCAAATGGCTGGAAGTCGCACTGGTACCGTCCACTTCTACATCCGCAGCCATCCGGGTACTGCGCAGGCTGTTTGCAACCCACGGGCTCCCTGACACTCTTGTCTCAGACAACGGGACTGCATTTGCGTCAGGAGAATTCCAAACCTTCACAGCGCAGAACGCCATCCGCCACATCCGTTCGGCACCATTCCACCCTGCCACCAATGGCCAAGCAGAACGCATGGTGCGGACCACCAAGGACACCCTTCGCCGCATGACACAAGGGGATTGGGAGTAGAATCATAGAATCATAGAGTTGGAAGAGACCACAAGGGCCATCGAGTCCAACCCCCTGCCAAGCAGGAAACAGTACTGCCTTGCCACATTCCTCCTAGCACAGCACAGCACGCCACGCTCAACGACTGGCCGGAGCCCCGCTGAACTACTAATGGGTTGGCGCCTTGCAATCAGATTGGACCGCCTTCACCCCGATAGAGCTCAGGATGAGGTAGTGGTGGGGGAAGGCAGGAACCCCCGGACCTTCGAGGCCCAGGACCCAGTGTACGCAAAGAATTTTGGGGCAGGCCCAGCATGGGTACCCGCCACAGTCACCAGGGTCACTGGCCCCGTGTCGTACGAGGTGCTAACGGATGAGGGGCAATGCTGGCGCCGCCACTGCGACCAGATACTGCGACGATTCCCGGGAGAAAACCAGGAGGAGGAAAGGTCAGAGGAGTCCCAAAGGAACAGAGGGGCAGTGAGGCCCATAGAGCAGGAGGGGCCAGCAGGAGAGGCAGAATCAGTAAATACAGAGAGGACCCGCGAGGCCGAAAGGACACCGGAACCAGAACCACGACTGAGCGAGCCGGTTGCACCAGACCAAACAGCCCCATCACAGCCAGCATCCTTGGAACACGAGCCAGAACCTGAACCCCGGACCAGGGAACACCCCAGGCCGCAACGCACACGTAGGCCGCCGGCGTACCTCAAGGACTATGAATGCGACCTCCCGGGCAGGACTGGAACTTAGAGGGGAGGGGTGTTATGTACTGAGTTGAATAGGATCCAAACTGAAGCAGTCTGATTGGTCCTAGAACAATAGGATCCAAATTGCAGCAGTCTGATTGGTCCTAGAACAATAGGATTCAGAATGCAGCAGTCTGATTGGTCCTAGAACAATGCAGTGGTATGATTGGTTGGCAGGAACCACCCAATCATGCTCCAGATATAAGTGAATCATCCACAACCTGATTGGCTTACAGTAGAATTCCAGAATTAGCCAATCATGTGCAGCCCATTGTGTAAATAATGTATATAAAGCAGATACTTTGAGGGGACTTTCATTTCATTCCTCCTCACCACTATGAGCTGAATAAAGAGCATGAAATCACTTTGTGACTCTGAGTATATTTCATCACGCTTGAGGCATTATGGCGGGAGATAGAGGGGGAAAGAGTCCTTTCCTTAAAGGCAAGAATGGCGTTGGAATGGAGGAAATTGATGCAGGGGGTGGATTTTCTGAAGTGAGGGGCTTTTCCTAAGCCGGCAGTCCATGAGGGAAGTGTCTTGACAGATTTCTTGCAACAAAGGATCACTTTTGGCAATAGAAACCAGTTAATGGGCTTTTGATGGACTGAGTCCATTGTTCTCTCAGCCGGCGGCCACTCAGGAGCTCAGTCAAGCTGGCGAAGCTCCGCTGCTCCGCAGAACGGAAACAGGCAGTGGCACGAGAAAGATTCTGTCCACTAGAGGCCGCTATCCGCTAAGCCCTATTGGCTAGCTGTCCAAATCCGATGCTTTCGATTGGGCTATACGCAGCAGTATGTAAATACAGAGTTCATTCCCAAGTCCCCGTTCATATTGAAATGCTTTCATACCAGAAAGAGGGAAGCAGGGTCTTTCATTGATAAAAAAAGATGTGGTGCTTGGTGCGACAGGGGAAGGAAAGGGCTTTCTCGAGCTCATTGTCTCGCGCCCTAGCTATGTGGAGGGGTTTCTGGGGAAGGCGAGATCCCTAGCGAATTTCCCCCTCGGAAATTCCGTATAGCATATTCTTAGAAAAGAAAGGGAAAAGGGAAAAGGAGGGGGAGAGTAAAGACTGAAAGGGAAGAAAGGTTTTCTCTGTTCCCCTCCACTCTTCCAAAAGAATTCCGAGCTGAGGTGCAGAGCTCTTTCCTCCCTTGTGACCTCCCCACCCTCCTCCTCCTCCCTTCCACATAACTGGCTGTGTCACCTTGCCTGCCAATCATACCTCCCTTTGAACTGAAGCAGAGTTCCATCCCTGTTTGTGCCAGTTCTGGAGTCTAAAAGCCGAGGACCTAAATCAGCCAAAGGAAAATGACACCCTTCCTACCCACGCAAAAATGCAACTTTCATTGGTCTGTTTGCTACTGGACGTGGTCGCCAAGCTTGGCAAAAGGGGTTTGTTTTTTTCTTTTGGTTTAAGAAGTGAAGCAATAGCTCATTTGCTTGTGAGTGTGGGAGTCTGCAATTCTTGGTGTTCCAGGGCTTTTTGCAAGTTGGAGTTGCCTCCAGTCCAGCCCGGATGTCAGAACAGTCCTTCTGGATTAGACCAATGGATGATCTAGTCCAGCACCTTGTTCCCCATAGTTGCCCAGCAGAGGCTCACAACAAGCCCATAAGCAGGACCTGAGTGCAATGGCCCTCTCCCACTCATATTCCCAAGCAGGGCCGGACCTCTGATGAGCCAGAGTGAGGCAGCTGCCTCAGGTGGCCGATGCTGAGGTGAGGGGATTGAGCTGGGAGTGGCCTGTGGCCTGGCCGGTACCCCTACGTTAGCTGACTGCTCTCAAGTGCAGGGAAAGCTCCTGTCCTTTCCAAAGTACTTGGAAGAAGATTCAACAGTCAATCCAATTGGCTTCGGCACAGGAAAGATTTTGGGGTGTTTTACTGTTTTGGATGTTTCAATTTGCTGGCAGCGCCCAGAATGGCTGGGGCAACCCAGTCCGATGGACAGCATAGAAATCTCAACGTTGAATTTGTCTGATTTCCTTTCAGAGCCATTCAAGTTGGTACTTTTCAGCACCTAGGGGTGTGGTGGCATCTGGACCATGGACCTCTCAGCTGGTGACTTGTGGGAGTCAGTCTGCAGCTCACCACACCTCAGCCAGTGGGATGTATCACCAGAGATTACAGAACCCCAGCCGAGTCTTCAGAGATGTCCTGCTCTCAGCAGAGCAGCTTCTTCCAGAGCAGTGGTGGAGCAGGGTGGGGGCGGTCCGCACTGGGTGTCATCCTGCGGGGGGGGGGGGGAGGAACATTCACTGGTGGCTTGGGAAGCTGGGGGTCGTGGGTGGGCGCTCCCGGCTGGAGGAGGCAGGCAGGGGAGAGGACGGGAAGGAGGCAGGTGAGCAAAGAACGGAGGGGGGCAGGAAGGGGAGAGGAAGGAAGCGGGATCGGTGGGTGCGCCTTTCATTCTGCCTGGAAGACCAGCGCCTACAGCTGGACTATCAAGTGGATTGAAAGGGTCACTTTGGGGGCAGCGCTGCAAATGCAGAAGGGATCTTGGCCGGTTTCCAAAAAGGGAGAGTGAGTTTCCCTCTGACAAACGCTTTCTGCCTCCCCTCTGCAAAGCTCCACATGTTTCCGCCCCACCCTGTCCTCAGCCAACCCCCCACTTAGAAGCCACTCTTGGGTTATTGACTTCTGTGGGCTTGTGTATCTGTGTCTCCCGTGTGGGGTTCCTCTCTGCGTAAAGTCTTCAAGCTGTGCCTGTGTGCGCCTGACAAATCGGCCCCATTGCCTTTCCCTCGTCAAAATGTATCTTTCCCCCCACCTCCAGTCTCCGTTGTTGTGGGTCCTGGCTGAGAGGAAAAACAGAAGACGGGGGCCATCGGTCAGGGATAGTCTACTTGAGATTCCTGCATTGCCCCAGGGGGTTGGCTTGATGACCCTCAGGGGTCCCTTCCAGCTCCACTCTTCTCTGGTGCAGGCTTGTGCAGAGTACAAGTTGGGTGCAAGGGGTGCAGCCCATCTTATGCACCGCCGGCTCGGGAAGAAGTCACACTGATCATGATGAAGCTCGCAGGGGAGTAGATTGCTGCTGTGCAGGCCTGCTGTTGAAATCAATGTTTTTCTTTTCAGAGCATGGTGAAATCCCCATGACTAAAACCTCCCCTTCCGTAGTTTCTGTCAGGAGTTCAGCCTACACTCGAGTAGGACCCTGGCAGAGACACGTGCCCGACTGGCATGTTCCCTCCCTCCTGGTCGATCGTTTGGGAGCTTCATAAGCTTGCTTCAGCCCGAACATCACAGCGACCGATGCCAAGCGACACCGGCACACTTAGGGATCCGCAGAGTTTGTGCATCATGCGTGACAGACCTCAGCAACTCAGCATTTTGGCTAATCGACTTTATTTACATGTAAACACACACACGGAGCACTGCAACATGGCTCCCTCTCTCTCTAGCATCAGACAGCAAAGAGAAAAAGAACTAAGGACAATAGTCCCACTTCACGGAACACAGGAACACAAACATCCTGTCGCTGTCACTTCCCACTCTGTGGAGTCAAAACATAGACAACAGTCCCGTGACTGGAATCATGGAGCTGGAATTCTAACAGTTTCAAGCGCTACCACAGGTTCCGCAGAATATCTGTACTGCATGGTTTACTGTGGCAGCACCTGCCCTTTGGAACTCCTCGCCTCTTGCAACAAAGCACGTGCCTTTGCTAGACGCTTTTCAGGCACCTGCTAAAAGCATTCTTCTTGAGGCAAGCATACCTAGAAGCTTAGGAAGTTGAAGTAATCTTCATCTCTTTTAATATTTTAGCTTTGTGTGTTTTAAAGTAGGATTGTTGATTTTTCTTGATTTTACTGCTGTGGTGGTTTTTTTGTTTTTTGTTTTGGTAAACCACGTTGCAGGCTTTTAAAAATAAATTTTATTAAATAAAGAAGCAATAGTAAAGGTAAAGGGACCCCTGACCATTTGGTCCAGTCGTGACCAACTCTGGGGTTGCGGCGCTCATCTCGCTTTACTGGCCGAGGGAGCAAGTGTACAGCTCCCAGGTTATGTTGCTAGCTTGTCTAAGCCGCTTCTGGCGAACCAGAAGAGCAGCGCACGAAAACGCCATTTACCTTCCCGCCGGAGTGGTACCTATTTATCTACTTGCACTTTGACGTGCTTTCGAACAAAGAAGCAATACATAGAACTAATAATAGAAATATATAGGAAAATATGTACTCCCCCCCCCCCGTTTTCTTTATTTTTCCTTCTCCTCCTCCTCCTGCTGCTGCTCCTCCTCCTCCTCCTCGTGTTCCTCACCTGAAGGAAAAGCCAAAGAACCACCATTAACATTGGTGCCTGGTATGTGCAACCATATGCTGTATTTTTATTCTTTTTGGCAAGAAAATGGGCACACAAGGAGGCAGCAAAGCTTTGTGCCCTTCAGAGGCACATGCGCAGTCTGCTACTGGCCTCTGGTCTCCTGCGCATGGGGTGGGGGTGGGGGGGAGGCCACCCCTTCCACGCAGCGAAGGCGACCCTGGCATGGCTACCAGCTGCCCACAAAGGGGCACTGAACTGGGCTCCAGACTGTGGTGGGACTCCCCTAAGCCCCAGCCAACATGGCCAGCGCTCATCAGGGATGATGGGACTTGAAACCCATTGGGAGGGAGGGCCATGTGAAGACAGGATTCTCAAAAATACCTCTGGCTTGCGGCTCCTGGAGTGTTTCTGGCAACGCCTGGAGTTTCTCTTCAAGCTCCCGGAGCTTCACACGGAATACTTGAGTTTCCTTAAATACTGTTTCAGCTGCATGCCACACCTCAGCCAAAAGAGCTGCTATCACTGAGAAAAAGAAGGGAGCATCTGTGCATGTCATTCCGGTCAAGTTGCACCAAAGTGGGACTTGTTCATCTGAGCTCCACAGGCTGGTTTTTCTCATTGTTTGACTGGGGTTGTTTGTTGGTTTTTCTTTAATTTGGGGCAAGGCCTTTTTATGTGCCCTTTCAATCCCCAAGAGCCGGCACTGTAAATCAGTTTTAAGGGAGTCTTAGAAGCACAGCTGCCGCCACCCCGAACATCATCAGCAGTTACACATACAGGCTTTTAAAACTTATTTAATATATTTTTTAAAAAGTTAACCTTGTAATTCCTAAATCATTTTAAACACTTTGAAATACTTTCTAAAATTCTGCTGTTTAACATTTATGTAAATGATGTAATAAAGGAACCCAAATGGCCAGATATTTCCCTGTTTCAGTTTTATCCCAGAATGTATCCATTTTGCTACATGCTAACAATACGGTGTTGTTAGCACAAATGCAAGTGGCTATGAGGTGATTACTAAAGAACTTTAGGAGACTGTGTCGTAACAAAGATTTGAATACAAATTATTCCAAGACAAAAGCCGTAGTATTGGGGGCACAGCCCAGGAAGCAGAAATGGCTCCTAAATGGACAGGCCATTGAACAAGCCAGGCATTTCAACTACAGTGGTACCTCTGGTTGCAAACGGGATCCGTTCCGGAGCCCCGTTCGCATCATGAGCAGAACGCAACCCGCGTCTGCACGTGTGCGGGTCGCAATTTGCCGCTTCTGCGCATGCGCGTGACGTCATTCTGGGCATCTGCACATGCGCAAGCAGCGAAACCTGGAAGTAACCCGTTCCGTTACTTCCGGGTCGCCGCAGGACGCAACCTGAAAAGACGTAACCTGAGCCGAGCGGAACAAGAGGTATGACTGTATTTGAGGATTTGCTTCTCTGATAGGAGTACTGGGTCACATCAGATGCCTCGGCCTTGAGGGCATCAAGATCTGCACAAGCAATTCTTAGCTTTACCAGAACTGAAGGCGACAATGGGATTGCCCCTGCTCCAAGAAGATATACAGTGGTACCTCGGAAGTCAAACGGAATCCATGCCAGAAGTCCGTTTGGCTTCCAAAACATTCGGAAACCAAGGCGCGGCTTCCGATTGGCTGCAGGAGCTTCCTGTACTCAATCCGAAGCCGCGGAAGCCCCGTCGGACATTTGGGCTCCAAAGAACATTCACAAACCGGAACACTCACTTCCGGGTTTGTGGCGTTCGGGAGCCAAAACATTCGAGTCGCAAGGCGTTTGGGATCCAAGGTACGACTGTATTGGTAAGGATAGGAGGGGATCGGGATAGACAGGGAGCCCGGAGGGAACCCCCCACCTAGCCCAGCTCCGACCCCAAGCCTATATCACCAGCGGGTGGAGCAAAAGAGCAGAGGAACCGCGCACCGGGGACTGGCTGGGGGCTAGAAGAACGTGGACCCTCCCCAGTGCAGGGGGGCACAGCAAAAACCATGCTTTATGTTATTGAGTTTCTTTTCAGTCCATTTCTTATCCGAATTTTAAAGCCCTATGAACCCAGGTAGGCGGCCTGAACCACTGGAGCCCATTTCCTGGAACCGCCACCTCAGCCCTGATCTTGGGACCCGACACCAAGCCCTGGGGGTCCCACGGGAGAATTCAAACTGCCCCTTTTTCTTGTTCCCTTCTCTCTCTCTCTCTCTCTCTCTCTCCCCCTCCTCCTTCTTCTTTAGTTATACACACAACCCTCCTTTTTTATTAATACATTATTACTCATTATTCATCCATTTCTATTCACTTCTTTTTTTAAAAAAAGTTTTTTTAATTTCTCATTAAAGAATTCTATATATATATCTACTTTTCCATCCCCACTCCCCCCCTTTTCTATTTACTTATTACAATGGTTTTTCCCCCCTTCTCTTTTCTGAACAAACAAACCAACCATTTTCAGTAGGATTTTTTGTGTTTTCTTTTTCTTTCTTTCTTCTTTTTCTCTCTATCTCTTTTCTCTTTTCCTTATCTTTTCTTTTCCATCTTGTCTTTTGTCTCACACTATAACTTGAACCACCACAGCGACTTTTGATTTTTAAATAGAATTCCATTAGCCTTTACATTTTTAACTTTTGACTCTTATCTGCAACTCGCAGCCCCACCTCCCCACCTTAACACTGGGAGGGCCATGTCCCCGGAATTTGTGAAGACAGGATTCTCAAAAATACCTCTTGCTTGCGGCTCCTGGAGTATTGCTGGCAACGGCTGGAGTTTTTCTACAGGCTCCTGGACCTTCATAGGCAATGCTTGATCATCCTTAAGTACTGTTTCCGCCCCCGTCTTCGGGCTATTGGGCGCCTTCTTCAGTATTTCAACATCCTGGAGAGGACAGACACTTCCTGCTAGACATTTACTCCAGACATTTACAGAAGGCACAGAGGCACTGGTTGAAGAAGTTGGGAATGAGCAGACAGTGCTATTGCTGAGAAGGAGCTCCACCCCAGGGTGCTAAAGAGCTCTTTCCCTAGCCTGCAGGTGCCAGAAGGCCAAGCGCTGGTGTTGCAGTGGTGGTACTTCAGAGGAGTAGGAGAAAAGGCTGCTCTGGATTCTGGCTATATAAATGGCCTTGCCTGAAGCTGTGGATTGTGCTCTGCATTAGCAGAGAGGCTCTACTTAGTTGCAAATGAAGCACATTTCAGTTATGATAGAAACCGGTGTTTCCATGCAGGCTTGTTCAGGAACTCTGTGAACTAGACAGCCGCTGTTTTAAACTGGCCCTTTTTCTGGCAGGTTAAACCATTAAAGTTTACTTGATTAACTTCATCCGCCAACTACCCTTCTAAGCAACCAGAGCAATTACAAATAAAAGGATCTCTAACCGTGCGCTATCCCTATCTGCTAACAAGCTCTCCCACAAAGTGTTCTATGAGACACATGAGCCAAATAGCCGAGGAGACAGTTTTTTAGCTGCCTGTCATTCATACACTTTATACTGAAAGGATTTCAGGGGCAGATGCTCTTTTTCTGCATGGAGGGTGGGGGTTTCCAAAGGAGCACTATTCAGACCTGCATTCATGGCTTATGAGTCGTAGCCGTGTGACAACTGCACCTCATGCTGATGTGTTTAAGGGCTGATGTTGCACTTCCAGGTAGAAGAGCTCGTTGGCGAGACTTCCGGTCGGCACCAGCGTTAATGGCGGTCCTCTTTCCGAGCTCCGGAGGAGGACTGCTCTGCGAGTTCGGGTCTGACCCGCTACGGCAAGCGGGGGACCCCTAAAATCACAGGCGCTGAAGCCTGTGAACAAGGAGACTCGGCGGGCACCAGAAGCGCCCCCCTTTACTGCAGAAAGAGCCTTTTTAAAGGCTCTGGAACGGCATCGGGAGAGCGCGGTGCTGAGAGTCGTTACCCAGCCCGCAGAGTGAAGCCGCGTCGCCATTGACGGAGAGCGCCGATTCCTTCCTGTAAATCTAGGACTGAAAAACCTGTGAGTAAGACTGAAAGCTAATTTGGAACCCTTTAAAATTGAAAATTTGGCTGAAAACGGGGAAGGTAAAAATTAAGGAAGTCTGCCTTCCCCCGACTGTATGACAGCTAAAGCAACGGAAATTTAAAGCTGCATCTGTATGAAACATTCCTTGACTATTTAAACCTGACATTGGACTTAGATCTCCCCTCTAGCAAGCAGGACAGAGGGGAGGAAAAAGGGACAATAAGAACTGCATGACTTATCTAAAAGGGAAAAATCTTCTGCTGCCTTAATACCCTGAAACGGACTGCCAAACAAGATAATAGAGCACTGATTCTTGGGAAAGTTACAGTGTGGTGTAGTGGTTAAGAGCGGTAGTCACGTAATCTGGGTAACCGGGTTCGCGTCTCCGCTCCTCCACATGCAGCTGCTGGGTGACCTTGGGCCAGTCACACTTCTGTGAAGTCTCTCAGCCCCACTCACCTCACAGAGAGTTTGTTGTGGGGGAGGAAGGGAAAGGAGAATGTTAGCCGCCTTGAGACTCCTGAAGGGGAGTGAAAGGCGGGATATCAAATCCAAACTCTCTTTGCTACAAAGTTTTTAGACCTTGTTGCTACAGTATATTGGAGCATGCTGAAATAGTATCCACTGGAAAAAGTGCTGTAACATATATTTACAAGCCTCCTGATATACTTGTTTTTAACTTCTTTGTCTCCGTACTCGGACATTTTGCTTTGCTCCCCCTAGAGGGCTTAAGTAACGGTTGTAACAGTCTAGGACAGTGGAATTTTCCATCAGAGGACTGTTTTCGTGGGAACGTCCTTGGGACATGAGTGGCCCAGCAGAAGAGATAACCACCAGAGCCAAAGCTAAGCAGCAACAACACCAGCAACAGCAACAAAAGAAAAGAGGTTCAATTACAGGCATAACTCCTACAGGAACAACAGGACAAGAAAAAGTGACAGCTGCCTCTATGGAGTCAGTGACACAAGCGTTACTCAAGATAAATCAATCTTTGGAGACCTTAACAAAGCAGAGTACAGAAAATACACAGAAATTAACAGAACTAACAGCAAGACTGGACTTGAACACAGAATCTATAAACAGGCTGGTTCAAGAAAATTCTGCAACACGTAAGATTGCAGAGGAAGCTAGAACTATTGCTGAAGAGACACAAGAGAACTTAGAACCGATTGCTAAAAAGGTTCATGAACATGATGCAACTTTGGCTTTGTGGGAACTACAGAGAAAGGAAAGAAATCTGAAATTGAGATTGATTCCCGAGAGCGAAGGAGACAACCTCGTGGAGTTTTTAACACAAGAGTTTGCTGATTTCTGGGAAGACCTGGAGGAGGAAGAATTTAAGATAACAACAGCATTTAGACTGGGCAGAAGACTGAACAGAAAGACCCCGAGGGATTGCCTGATTACCCTTAGATCTAAGGAAGAAAGAGATAAAATATTAAAATTACACTACCAAAAGGCTTTGCAAATTGAAAATTCATCTATACAGATTTTTAAAGACATCCCTAAATATATCTTGGAGTTGAGAACCTTCTATAAGGATCTGGTCTACCTGCTGAAGAAGAACATCATTCCTTTCAGGTGGGAGTTCCCACAGGGGCTGTCCTTTGACTACAAGGGAAAGAAGGTGAAAATAAAGACAATACAAGACAAAGAGAGGTTCCTGGAAAGAAACCAAGAGGACCTACAGAAGGGAACTGTGGACCCAATCGCAGAACAAAGGAGAGCACTAGATATTTTGAACTTATCGTTTGGACTTAATCCACCACCATCAGAGGAAGAGCAACAACTGGGAGCAGTTGGAGGAACAACGGAAAAGTAACAAGATGGCCCTGCAATTCCTTAGTTGGAATTGTAATGGGCTCAATATGCCTTTGAAGAGACGTCAAGTTTTTCATATTTTGAAAAGAGAACAATTGGATTTGATATGTCTACAAGAAACCCATGTAACCAGAGCACACAGGAAACTACTCATAAATAAAAGATTAGGACAAGAATTCATTTCATCGGACAAAGTTAAGAAAAGAGGAGTTGTGATTTATGTAAAAGAGAAATGGGTTCCAAAAATGATGTTTAAAGATGAGCAAGGAAGATATTTGGCAGTTGAAATACAAGTGCAAGGAGAAAAATTTCTAATAGTTGGAGTTTATGCACCAAATGAAGGCAAGGCGGAATTCTTCAAGAAGCTCCATGAAACTTTGATGGACTATTTGGATTATAATGTGATAATTATGGGAGACATGAACGGTGTGGTTTCTACAAATATGGACAAAGCACAAAGACTGACAATCTCAAAGGAAGGGAGACTTCCGAAGACCTTCTTTGAAATGACTGAAAACATGGACTTAATAGATATATGGAGAACGAGGAACCCTCTTGAGAGAGAAGGAACATTCTTTTCTCAAGCAATGATGACCTGGACCAGAATTGATCAAATCTGGATCACTAGTGGGATGGCTCCAAAGATTAAGAAGATAGAAATCTGTCCAAAAACTTGCTCCGACCATAACGCCGTAAAGATGGAAATGAAACTTACAACAACTGGTCAATTTAGATGGAGGATGAATGACACCCTGTTTAGAGACAAGGAGATCCACATGAAGGCCCAAAAAACTTTAAAGGACTATTTTGAAATAAATCTAAAGGCCGACGTGGAAAAAAGAGTGATCTGGGACGCAAGTAAAGCTGTGATGCGAGGTTTTTTGATTCAACAAAACTCAATAAAAAAGAAAAAGCAGAATGAGAAGAAGGAAAAGATCCTGGAAAAGATAAAAGAAGGAGAGAAAAAATTAAGATCAAAACCAAAGTCCCAGGAGATTTTGAGAGAGATTAAGCTATACCAGACGCAATATATGGAATTGATGAATCAAGAGATTGAGTGGAAGTTAAAGCAAATGAAACAAAAGACATTCGAATCGGCAGACAAATGTGGCAAACTTTTGGCATGGCAATTGAAGAAAAGGCAGAAACTAAATACAGTTGCAAGCTTAGAAGTGGATGGGAAGAACATATCTAAACCCAATGAGATTAGAAACTGTTTTCTGAGCTACTTTAAAAAACTTTATTCTCAAGGACCACAAAATGAAGAGGACATAGATAAATTCCTTAATAAATATGGATTACAAAAAATCTCTCATCAAAGCAAGGTGGATTTAAACCAGAGAATAACAGAACAAGAGATAGAGGGTGCCATTCAGGACATGCAACTGGGCAAATCTCCAGGACCAGATGGACTGACTTCCAGATATTACAAATCTTTGAAGGAGTGGTTGGTTCAACCGTTAAAGGAAGTATGTAACGAAATCTTAGAGGGAAAAAAGGCACCAGAATCGTGGAAAGAAGCGTATATTTCACTCATACCAAAGACAGAGACTGAAAAGACTCAACTTAAGAACTACCGCCCAATATCATTACTTAATGTGGATTACAAAATCTTTGCAGACATTTTAGCAAAAAGATTTAAAAGAGTGTTGATGGAGAAGATTCATAAGGACCAAGCAGGCTTTCTCCCAAAAAGGCATTTATCAGACAATGTAAGGAATATAATAGACATTTTGGAATTGTTAGAGGTGAACATAAACACCAAAGCAGTGCTGATTTTTGTGGACGCGGAGAAAGCCTTTGACAATATTTCTTGGAGTTTTATGAAAAAGAATCTTCATGGGATGGGGGTAGGCCAAGGATTTGAGAACGGTATGGGTGCGATATATTCTGAACAAAAAGCCAAGCTGATTGTAAACAATGTGATAACTGAGGAACTTAAGATAGAAAAAGGAACACGACAGGGGTGCCCAATTTCCCCATTGCTTTTGATTTCTGTTCTGGAGGTGTTGCTGAATATGATTAGAAATGACCAGCAGGTTAAAGGCGTACAGGTCGGAGCTAAACATTACAAGTTGAGGGCTTTTGCAGATGACTTAGTATTGACTTTACAAGAGCCAAACACTAGTACGAAAAGGGTGTTGGAGATAATTCAACAATTTGGCCAGGTAGCCGGATTCAAACTGAACAAACAAAAAACTAAAGTCTTAGAAAAAAAATTAACAGTCATGGAGAAGGAGAAATTTCAAGAAGAGACAGGTTTGACAGTGGTTAAGAAGGTGAAATACCTAGGGGTTCATTTGACATCTAAAAATTTGAACTTGTATAAAGACAACTATGAAAAATGTTGGTCAGAAATTAAAAAAGATCTAGAAATATGGTCAAATTTGAAACTGTCAATGTTAGGCCAAATTGCAGTTATTAAGATGAATGTATTGCCTAGAATGCTATTTTTGTTTCAAACTTTACAGATTCTCGACAAGATGGACTGTTTCAAGAGGTGGCAGAAAGATATTGCAAAATTTGTCTGGCAGGGCAAAAAGCCCAGAATAAAATTTAAAGTACTTACAGATGCAAAAGAAAGAGGGGGATTTGCCCTGCCGGACTTAAAACTGTACTATGAAGCAGCAGCGTTTTGCTGGCTGAAAGAGTGGATGCTCCTCGAGAACACAGATATCTTGCATTTAGAAGGTTTCAATAATACATTTGGTTGGCATGCATATCTATGGTATGATAAAATCAAAATGCATAGGGCCTTTAAAAATCACATTGTCAGAAAAGCGTTGCTTAATGTTTGGATAAGATATAAAGATTTGTTGGAAAACAAAACCCCTAGATGGTTGTCACCCTTGGAGGCTAAGGCACTGAAGAAACTCAATATGGAGGCCGGATGGCCAAAGTATTGGGAAATTTTGGAACAAGATGGAGATAAATTGAAATTACAGAGTCATGAGAAATTGAAACCTAAAGTACGAGATTGGCTCCATTATTATCAAATAATGGAGGTTTACAAACAAGACAAGAAAATTGGCTTCCAGGTGGAGAAATCAAAATTAGAAACTGAATTGTTAGAACCCAATACCAAGAACTTGTCAAGAATGTATAATTTGCTGCTGAAATGGAATACACAAGATGAAACAGTTAAATCGGCTATGATTAAGTGGGCACAGGATATTGGTCATAACATTATGTTTGCTGACTGGGAATGGTTGTAGAACACCGGTATAAAATTTACGGCATGTAATGCCTTAAAGGAAAATATTATGAAAATGATCTACAGGTGGTACATAGAATCATAGAATCATAGAATCATAGAGTTGGAAGAGACCACAAGGGCCATCGAGTCCAACCCCCTGCCAAGCAGGAAACACCATCAGAGCACTCCTGACATATGGCTGTCAAGCCTCTGCTTAAAGACCTCCAAAGTAGGAGACTCCACCACACTCCTTGGCAGCAAATTCCACTGTCGAACAGCTCTTACTGTCAGGAAGTTCTTCCTAATGTTTAGGTGGAATCTTCTTTCTTGTAGTTTGGATCCATTGCTCCGTGTCCGCTTCTCTGGAGCAGCAGAAAACAACCTTTCTCCCTCCTCCATGTGACATCCTTTTATATATTTGAACATGGCGGCTTCCGGAGGCGGCGCGTTCAGCAATGGCGGTCCTCTTCAGCTGCTGAAGAGGGGCTCCGCGGAAAAGGGTCGTGCGCTGCGGCACAGCGACGACCCACGTAGAAAAACCACTGGTAGAGGGAGCCAGTGGCCGTGGGATTCGGCGGGCACCAGGAGCGACCTCGGAAACGCAGAAGGGACCCCGTAAGGGGTTTCGGAACGTGGAGGGGGTAGCGGTGCTGTGAATCCATCGCTCTTTCCGCGGAAGTGAAGCCGCGCGGCTGCTGCTGATCGGCGCTGACCTTTCTTCTTTGAACAAAAGAACTGAAACAACATACTCGTGAGTAAGAAATCCGAGGCTTTATTTGGACCTAATTTGAAGAATTTTGGCTGAAAGCGGGAGACGCTAAAAAGGAAGTCAGTCTTCCGGCTCTGTTTAAAGTACCCAGCAAAGGCTCTTTAAAGCAGAAGCGTTGAAAGGAGTTGAAACAAGCTGGATTATACCTCGCAAATTCGGATTTGCTTGATTAAAAGTTAAGGAAAGGCTAAAATTGCTATAAGTGGACAGAGACTGTGAACCCTCTTTCTTTCTTATGTGGATTACAATTTTAAGATACCCTATTCTCGGGCTGACCGGATACAAGGTAACACCAGACTGCGGTAACTGTGTACAAAAGTTAAATGTCACACAGGGCTACTTTGTAAGCTGTAAAAAGGAAACTGTTGCATGCACCTTTGTAAAGAACTTTTACTCTCTGCAGCTAAATTTGAAAATAGTGGGCTCCCCCATTGTTTTGGACTTTATTTAACTTTCTTGTGGAAACTTGACGGTGGAAACTTTTCCTTCTTCTCCTCAATTTATTGGGGAGCTCCCCCTGCTGGATTTTGGAATTATTAATCTCTGGGAACTGCCGGTTGTTTTGGAATGGATGTTTATTTTTCCTGGATTGCTTTTCCCATGGGATTTACAATTTGACCTTGACGCCTGGACAGCTGTGGAATGAGTGGCGTACCAAAAACAAGGGCTGCTAAGAAAGCAAAACAAACTGAACTTTTGCAATTAACTTTGCCTGTGCAGGCACGAAGATCGTCTGTCCCTATTGTGACAGGCCTACAAGAAGGACAACCCAAGCAGCCAGCTTTTGGGGATATGGCTGCAGGAGGGCTAGACCCTGTTTCTAAAGAAATATTGGACCAGCTGGCAGCATTAAATAAGAAAGCCGACGAACAAGCAGCTAAATTTGAGGAACAAGCGGCTAAATTTGACCAGGTAACAGCTACAATTAATAAACTGACAGATCAAGTCGCTCAAAATACACAGGCAGTTGGCAATATTGAAAAGATCACAACAGAAAACCGAAAACTAGCACAGGAAGCAAATACTAAAGCAGACCAAAATAAAGAGAAGATAGAGGAACTAAGAGGAGAAGTAAGGCCACTGAGCAGACAGGTCACTGAACAGCAAGCGTTTCTGTCCATGGCGGAATTGAAAAACAGGGAATGCAATCTCAGGATTAGAAATATCCCAGAAACAGAAAAAGAGGACTTGATCAGCTTTCTGACATCAGAAATATCCAAGTTCTGGGGTTTGGCTGAAGAGAAAGACTTTAAAATAGTTACCGCCTTCAGATTGGGAAGAGTGGTGAAGAAGGACAAACCAAGAGATTGCTTGACCATTTTGAGATTCAAGCAAGAAAAAGAGAACATACTCGGCCTACATTTTAAAAACCCATTGGTGATTCAGGGAAAGAAGGCAGAAATCTTCAGAGACATCCCTAAACAGTTACTGGACTTAAGAGCTACATATAAAGACTTGGCAAGTTTACTGAGAAACAACAAAATCCCTTACAGGTGGGAATTCCCTCAAGGACTATCTTTTACCTTGAAAGAGAAGAAGGTAAGAATCAGAACAGCAGAGGAGCAAGAAAAGTTCCTAAACGACCACGGGGAGGACCTTCGGAAGGGAGTAGCAGGAGCCTGGCCACCTCCTTCGTTTGGTTTCAACCCGGTTCCACCTCCAGACAAAGATGACAAAGGAGACACCCCTACAGGCCAATAAATTAGCCCGAGATGTCTCTGCAGCTCCTTAGTTGGAACATCCATGGTGCAAATTCTCCCGAGAAAAGGAAAAAGATTTTTCACATATTGAGAAAAGAACAATTAGACGTCATTTGCCTTCAAGAAACACACGTGACTAGGCTCCACAGGAGAGTGTTAATCAACAAGAGACTAGGCCAAGAATTCATCTCATCAGACAAGGTTAAAAAAAGAGGAGTAGTGATATATGCAAAGGAGAACCTAGCACCAAAGTTGGTCTTTAAAGATGAACAAGGAAGAATTTTGGCGATCGAAATACAATCACAAGGAGAAAAATTTTTGATAGTAGGAATCTATGCACCAAACGATGGAAAATCGGAATTTTACAAGAAGCTGCATGAGAAAATGTTGGACTATATTGACTATACTAACATCATCTTGATGGGTGATATGAATGGAGTTGTCTCTACATACATGGATAAGTCACAAAATCAGAATTTGACCAAAGATGGCAGACTTCCTAAGACTTTCTTCGAACTTACAGACAGTATGGATTTGATTGATATCTGGAGGACAAAGAACCCTCTGGGTAAAGAAGGAACATTCTTTTCTGAGGCCCACCTATCGTGGACAAGAATCGACCAAATTTGGACATCTAGAGGACTGGCACCTAAGACAAAAAAAGTCGAAATCTGCCCTAAAACCTGCTCCGACCATAATGCCTTGAAAATAGACCTGAGACTCACACCAGCTGGATCTTTCAGATGGAGAATGAATGATTACTTGCTTAGAGACCAGGAGATTGTGAAGAAGGCCCAAAAAACATTGAAAGATTACTTCGAGATAAATTTGAATACTTCGGTGGAAAAGAAAACAATCTGGGACACGAGTAAAGCTGTTATGAGAGGGTTTCTGATACAACAGAACACTATTAAGAAAAAACTCTGGAATGGCAAAAAGGATAAGATTTTGGAGAAGATAAGAGACGAAGAGAAAAAGTTGAGACTAAACCCAAAATCAAAAGAAGTTTTAAGAGAAATAAAATTCCATCAAGCACAATATGCCAAACTGATAAATCAAGAAATCGAATGGAAAATTAAACAGATGAAACAAAGATCATTTGAATCTGCAAATAAATGTGGGAAGCTGCTGGCATGGCAGCTGAAAAAGAGACAGAAATTGAACTTTGTTACCAATCTGGAGGTGGAAGGAGAATGTATTCAGAAACCAGAAGACATCAGAAAGTGTTTCCAGAGATATTTTAAAAAACTGTTTACTCAAGGACCCCAAGTAGAGACTGAGATAAACAAGTTTCTAAAAAGTTATGGCCTACAAAAACTAACACAAGATAAACGGACACTCCTGAATTATAATATAACACAACAGGAAATGGAAAGTGCCATTCAGAATTTGCAGTTAGGCAAATCTCCAGGCCCAGATGGACTTACCTCCAAATACTATAAGATACTGAAGGAATATTTGGCCCAGCCATTATTGGAGGTATGTAACCAAATTATGGAAGGGAAGGGGGCACCCGAATCGTGGAAAGAGGCATTCATCACTTTGATACCAAAACTGGAATCTGAAAAGACTCAACTTAGGAATTACCGTCCCATCTCACTCCTAAATGTGGATTACAAAATTTTTGCTGACATTCTAGCAAACAGACTGAAAAGTTTTAATTGAAACAATCCATAAAGACCAAGCAGGCTTCCTTCCCGGCAGGCATTTGTCTGATAACACCAGGAATATTGTCGATGTTTTGGAGTTACTACAGACGAATTTGAACACGAAAGCAGTTTTGATCTTTATAGATGCCGAGAAAGCCTTTGACAATGTATCTTGGAAATTTATGAAAAATTTTTTGGAAGGGATGGGAGTGGGAAGGGCGTTCCAGAATGGTATTGAAGCAATATATTCAGAGCAAAAAGCTAAACTGATAGTAAACAATGTGGTGACAGAGGAGTTTAAAATTGAAAAAGGGACACGACAGGGATGCCCCCTATCACCCCTGTTATTTATTTCTGTCCTGGAGGTGTTGCTGAACTTGATTAGGAAAGACCAGCAGGTGGAAGGAATACAGGTCGGAGAAAGACAATATAAATTAAAGGCCTTTGCAGATGACTTGGTTTTGACATTACAGGAGCCAGAGGCTAGTGCAAAAAGAGCTTTAGAATTAATTTCTGAATTTGGTCGGGTGGCGGGATTCAAGCTGAACAAACAAAAAACTAAGGTTTTGGCAAAAAACTTGACACCTTCAGAAATAGATGGGTTCCAGAAGGAAACAGAACTAAATGTGGTAACAAAGGTGAAATACCTGGGGGTTAACTTGACTGGGAGAAATTTGAATTTGTTTAAAGATAATTACGAAAAATGTTGGTCAGAAATTAAAAAGGATCTAGATATTTGGTCAAGATTGAAACTTTCCTTGTTGGGAAGAATTGCAGCAGTTAAGATGAATGTATTGCCAAGAATGTTGTTTCTGTTTCAAACCCTTCAGATCGTGGACAGAGTGGAATGTTTTGGAAGGTGGCAGAAGGACATTGCGAAGTTTGTCTGGCAGGGCAAAAAGCCCCGAATAAAATTTAAGATACTAACAGACGCAAAGGAAAGAGGGGGGTTTGCCCTGCCGGACTTAAGATTATATTATGAAGCTGCATCCTTCTGCTGGATGAAAGATTGGTTTTTGTTAGAAAACACTGATGTCCTAGATCTGGAAGGGTTTAACAATGCTTTTGGGTGGCATGCATACTTGTGGTACGACAAGGTAAAGTCTCACAGATTGTTTAAAAACCATATTGTCAGGAAAGCTCTATTCACTGTCTGGACCAAATATAAGGACTTATTCGAAAACAAGACTCCGAGGTGGCTATCACCAATGGAGGCAAAGGCCCCAAAAAGACTCAACATGGAGGTCGGCTGGGCAAAATACTGTGAAATAATAGAAAAATGTGGAGATAACTGGAGATTAATGAGTTTAGAAAAATTAAAAAATAAGGTGCGAGATTGGCTACATTATGCCCAAATCCAAGAGGTTTTTAAAAAAGACAAAAAAATTGGTTTCCAGGTGGAAAAATCAAAATTAGAGACAGAATTACTTGAACCTAAGACGAAAGTGCTTTCAAGAATGTATAACCTGTTGCTGAAATGGAACACTCAAGATGAGACAGTTAAATCAGCTATGATAAAATGGGCACAAGACATTGGGTACAACATAATGTCTGAAGACTGGGAAAGGTTATGGACCACCGGTATGAAATTTACGGCATGCAATGCCCTGAAAGAAAACATTATGAAAATGATATACAGGTGGTACATGACCCCAGTCAAACTAGCAAAGATATACCATTTGTCTGACAATAGATGTTGGAAGTGTAAAGAGGCCGAAGGGACATTCTTTCACCTGTGGTGGACATGCCCTAGGGTGAAGGCCTTCTGGGAAATGATCTATAATGAGCTAAAAAAGGTGTTTAAGTACACCTTTCCTAAGAAACCAGAGGCCTTCCTCTTGGGCATCGTCGGCCAAAAGGTGTCAAAGGTGCATAAGTTTTCTGTATAACTTGTTGAATAATCTCTATCTGGAAAAAACAATAAAATATTATTATAAAAAAAAAAAAATCGCGGACGAAAAAACCTTTCGTCTAGCGAGTTTTTTGTCTTGCGAGGCATTCGTCTTGCGGGGCACTACTGTATAATCTTTTTTTCTGTAAAACCGCTTTTGATGTGCTGTTGGAGATGTATTTGACCCTGGAAAAAAAGCAATAAAAATTATTAATATATATATATATATATATATATATATATATATATATATATATTTGAACATGGCTATCATATCACCCCTTAACCTCCTCTTCTCCAGGCTAAACATGCCCAGCTCCCTTAGCCGTTCCTCATAAGGCATCGTTTCCAGGCCTTTGACCATTTTGGTTGCCCTCCTCTGGACACGTTCCAGTTTGTCAGTGTCCTTCTTGAACTGTGGTGCCCAGAACTGGACACAGTACTCCAGGTGAGGTCTGACCAGAGCAGAATACAGTGGGACTATTACTTCCCTTGATCTAGATGCTATACTCCTATTGATGCAGCCCAGAATTGCATTAGCTTTTTTAGCTGCCGCGTCACACTGTTGGCTCATGTCAAGTTTGTGGTCAACCAAGACTCCTAGATCCTTTTCACATGTACTGCTCTCAAGCCAGGTGTCCCCCATCTTGTATTTGTGCCTCTCATTTTTTTTGCCCAAGTGCAATACTTTACATTTCTCCCTGTTAAAATTCATCTTGTTTGTTTTTGCCCAGTTCTCTAATCTGTCAAGGTCGTTTTGAAGTGTGATCCTGTCCTCTGGGGTGTTAGCCACCCCTCCAAATTTGGTGTCATCTGCAAATTTGATCAAGATGCCCTTGAGTCCATCATCCAAGTCGTTGATAAAGATGTTGAATAAGACCGGGCCCAAGACAGAACCCTGTGGCACCCCACTAGTCACTCTTCTCCAGGATGAAGAGGAACCATTGATGAGCACCCTTTGGGTTCGGTCAGCCAGCCAGTTACAAATCCACTGAGTGGTAGCATAGTCAAGACCGCATTTTACCAGCTTCTTTACAAGAATATCATGGGGCACCTTGTCAAATGCCTTGCTGAAATCAAGGTAGGCTACATCCACTGCGTTCCCTTCATCTACCAGGCTTGTAATTCTATCAAAAAACGAGATCAGGTTAGTCTGACATGACTTATTTTTCAGAAATCCATGCTGACTATTGGTGATCACAGCATTCCTTTCTAGGTGCTCACAAACTGTTTGCTTGATGATCTGCTCCAGAATCTTCCCTGGTATTGATGTCAGACTGACTGGGCGGTAATTATTTGGGTCCTCTCTTTTCCCCTTTTTGAAAATAGGGACAACATTTGCCCTCCTCCAGTCTGCCGGGACTTCGCCTGTTCTCCAGGAATTCTCAAAGATGACTGCCAGTGGTTCTGAGATCACACCTGCCAGTTCTTTTAATACTCTTGGATGCAGTTCATCTGGCCCTGGAGACTTGAATACATCTAAACTAGCCAAGTATTCTTGTACTATCTCCTTAGTTATTCTGGGCTGTGTTTCCTCTGCTGAATCATTTGCTCCAAATTCTTCAGGTCGGGCATTGTTTTCTTTATCGGAGAAGACTGAGGCAAAGAAGGCATTGAGGAGTTCAGCCCTTTCTGTGTCCCCTGTTTGCATTTCACCATCTTCTCCTCTGAGTGACCCCACTGTTTCTTTGTTCTTCCTTTTGCTACGAACATACCCATAGAAGCCTTTTTTGTTGCTTTTAACCTCTCTAGCAAGCCTGAGTTCATTCTGTGCTTTAGCTTTTCTGACTTTGTGTCTACACGTGCTGGCTATTTGTTTGAATTCCTCTTTGGTGGTTTCCCCCATTTTCCATTTTTTGTACACATCCTTTTTTAATCTTAACTCAGTTAAAAATTCTTTAGATATCCACCCTGGCTTCTTTAGGCACCTTCCATGTTTCCGTCTCACTGGTATTGCCTGACGTTGTGCTTTTAGTATCTCCCTCTTAACAAACTCCCAGCCATCATGAACTCCCTTTCCTTTTAGTATTACTGTCCATGGGATCTCACCCAGCACTTCCCTAAGTTTTATGAAGTCGGCTTTCTTAAAGTCAAGAAATTGAGTCCTAGTATGCTTGGCTGCTCCTTTCCGCTGTATAGTAAACTTCAGAAGAGCATGATCACTCGTGCCTAATGATCCTTCCACTTCTACCCCACTAACCAGGTCATCAACATTGGTTAGGACCAGATCTAAAATGGCTGTTCCTCTTGTTGCTTCTCCCACTTTCTGGACAATGAAGTTGTCTGCAAGGCCAGTGAGGAATCTGTTTGACCGTATGCTCTTGGCTGAGTTTGACATCCAACAAATATCCGGGTAATTGAAGTCCCCCATTACTACTATCTCCCTTCCTTTTGCATGCTTGGCCATCTGTTCCAGGAAGGCATCATCTATGTCCTCCGTTTGGCTTGGGGATCTATAGTAAACTCCCACAATGAGGTCCCTGTTATTCTTCTCTCCCTTAATTTTGACCCAAATGCTCTCACTTTGGCTTTGAGGTTCTAAATCTTGGATCTCTTCACAGGTATACACATCCCTGACATATAACGCCACTCCTCCTCCTTTCTTGTCTGGTCTGTTTCTCTGAAATAGATTGTATCCCCCCATTATTACATTCCAATCGTGGGACTTTTCCCACCAGGTTTCAGTGATGCCTATTATGTCATATTTAGTTTGCTGTACCAAGAGCTCAAGCTCATCTTGTTTATTTCCCATGCTTTGCGCATTAGTGTACAGACATTGAAGTCCATTAATCATTCCCCCGTGTCTCTTATTTAAGGATTTTTTCCTCCCACCACTAGGTCTGCGTGCTGTTTGCTCCATTTGGTCTATGACATTTGGATGATCATCTTCATCAATCGATAGGCTCCTACCTTCAGGAGCACTGTCTCCCTCCCCCACATTAATCAGTTTAAAGCCCTCCTGATGAGGTTTCTGAGATTTTTGGCAAAAACATTTCTCCCAACCGTTGTGAGGTGCAGCCCATCGCTTGCCAGAAGTCCATCTTCAAGAAACTGCAGTCCGTGATCTAAGAATCCAAACCGTTCCTGTTTACACCATCTACGAAGCCAGCTGTTCACTTCCACTATTTTTTCCTCTCTCCCTGGGCCACGTCGTTCAACTGGGAGGACAGATGAGATGACAATTTGTGCATTTAGTTGCTTCAATTTCCTGCCGAGAGCCTCGTAGTCTCTTTTGATCTTCTGGAGGCTATTGCTTGCAGTGTCATTGGTTCCCACATGAACCAAGAGGAAGGGGTATTTGTCAGTGGGTTTTATGATTCCTTGCAGTCGTTCAGTTACATCTTGGATCTTAGCCCCGGGCAGACAGCACACTTCCCGAGACATCTTGTCAGGCCCACAAATCACTGCTTCTGTTCCCCTCAGTAGGGAATCCCCTATCACCACTACACGCCTCCTCTTAGGTTTGGTCGGGGTTCTTCCATGAGCTGTCCGTTCCAAGGTCGCCTGCACATTCCCTGAGGACTGACTTTGCTGCTCGTCTTCATTTACCTGATCGACAGAAATGAGGGAGAGATCCTCAAATGGAATCTGCTCTTCGTCTTCCATGCTAGGGGAGAGGACCTCAAAGCGATTGTGTATTTCTAAACAATCAGAACGAACCCTGGGCCTCCTACTTCTTTGAGTCACGTTTCTCCATATATCTGGTTCCTGTGTTGGTGAACTAGCCTCCTTCTCAGGGGAGTCCCCTGTCTCCTCCTTGATGGAGCCGGTGTGGTCTGTTGCTTCCAAGAAGAGCTCCAGCTCTCTAATTCTTTGGAGCGTAGCTACACGTTCCTCCAGTTGCTGGACTTTGTCTTTTAAGAGGGCAATCAACATGCAATTGCTGCAGGTAAAGCTGCCTGCAACCTTTGGCAAGATGGCAAACATTGCGCAGGAACCGCAGGCGACAGCAGCTGTTCCCTCCCCCTCCATCTTGAGAATGTGTCGTTGGGGGTGGCTACAGTGGTCCTCCATCATAAAAAGAGTGGAGACAGGACAAATAACTCCCCCCCCCACAAAAAAACACACACAAAAAAACTAGGTCTCCCCCAACAAACGTTAGAGACTAGCTCCCCTAAATCTAAATGATGGATCAAACTGTGCGCGCCGCTACCCTGCTAGGTCTGATAAGCTCCTCCCACAGCTAATCACCTTCCTCAACAGAAACCCTGCCCCCTCTGACCTTTGCACAGGGAGAACAGCTAATCAGCCACAAAGAAACACAAACACACAAGAGAAAACCCTTTTTGCTCCTTCTTCAACTGCTTCCTTGCTAGGTCTGATAAGCTCCTCCCACAGCTAATCACCTTCCTCAACAGAAACCCTGCCCCCTCTGACCTTTGCACAGGGAGAACAGCTAATCAGCCACAAAGAAACTACATGACCCCAGTCAAGCTAGCAAAAATTTATCATTTGCCTGACAATAAGTGTTGGAAGTGTAAAGAAACCGAGGGTACCTTTTATCATCTTTGGTGGACGTGCCCGAAGATTAAGGCTTTCTGGGAAATGATATATAATGAAATGAAAAAGGTACTTAAATGTACTTTCCCTAAGAAACCAGAGGCCTTTCTCTTGGGCATTGTCGGCCAATTGGTGTCAAAGAAAGATAGAATTTTCTTTATGTATGCCACGACAGCAGCAAGAATACTCATCGCAAAGTATTGGAAGACACAAGATCTACCCACACTGGAAGAATGGCAGATGAAAGTGATGGACTATATGACACTGGCTGAGATGACTGGCAGAATCCGCGACCAGGGGAAGGAGACGGCGGAAGAAGATTGGAAGAAATTTAAAATCTATCTTAAGGACTATTATAAACTTGATGAATGTTAGAATGTCGAGGTTTTGAGAAAGAAAGGGTTACAGCGATATAAGATTAGATTAAAGGAAAGACTAAGAGGACAGAGGTTTGACAGAACTATTTAGAACTTGCTGAAAAACTTTGGACATTGGGATACAGAAAGGGGAGGTATGGGGGAGTCCGAGAAACAAGGTTTATGAAAAAAAAAGGGTACGAAACTATACATGTTTGTATGTCTTTTTATATGTTTGTATTGTTTTAAAAATTTTGTAAAACCAATAAAAAAATTTGGGAAAAAAATATAGAAGAGCTTGTTGGCATTATTCTAGGCTCTGTGTCAATTGACTTTGTGACATGATGGGGGGGGGAGTTCTTATTTTTAGAGTATTTGCCTGCAACCTCTTATGTGGGAATCTCAAGGTACTTTACAACTAGGTCCGAAAATAGGCAAACATTGAAATGCAGCAGAATAAACAGGCCTACAGTAAAAAAAAATCCCTCAAAGCCCATATTGGCTGGCAGCAGCATCCCCCCAAGTCCGTGATGGATAAAGACTTCCCCCACATGGAGCAGAATTGCACCCATGTTGGCAAAGGCCTCCTTTCTAGAAGGGGGAGCAGAGGCTGCCCCCACCCACTGCTCTCTTCTCCCAGGCATCTGAAGAGACAAACGGCTCCCCTTCTCTACCTGTGTGCCACAAGCCTGAATTGCAAGACAGTTCCCACTTTGGGGCAACAGGGAACAAACATGCAGAGGACGAGTTCGGAGGCTCCCCCAACAAAGCCATTTCCCTGGGCCCACCTGCCAGCCCACAGGAAAACGGCACGATTCTCCCCACCAACAGGACATAACAAGAAGATGGGGACTATAACATAGGACTTCCTAACTTGTGAGTTCTGATGAGCCGCTGCTGCTTCCCCAGTTTAAAGGATGACGGCTCAGGTGAGCCATTAAGCTAGAAGGAGGAAAAGGACCGACCCCGGGATGGGCTGTCTGCCTTCCTGTTGCCTTCCACCCCACGACATCCTTCCCCAGCCTGGTGCACTCCAGGTGTTCTGGGGCTCCATCTCTCACCAGGCCCAGGCGGTATGGCCAGGGGTCAGGGATGGGGGCAGTTGTCCAAACCAGCTGGAGAGACTCAAGGAGGGCATTACAGCCTCAAAGCCCTTTCCCTACCTCTCAATCTGGACTTACCTGGCCTTGCCCCTGGCCGCCTTTAGCCAGATCAGCTGTGCTCGGAGCTGGGACAGACCCCTCTGGAGACTTGGAGGCAGAGGAAACAGCCTGGGTCCCCGCAAAGGTGATCACACTTTTCCTACTCCCAGACTGCAGGCTAGAGAATGTCGCTGCAAGCTGGTGACCCATTCCCTGGGTGGTGCACTGGGAAGAAGAAACCTCATCCAGAGATGGGAGGGAAGCACTTTGGCCAGTGCCATGGGGCCTTTCTTCGGAAAGCTGCTCGGGGACCTGCAATGGAGCACTGCCCAAGGAGGAGGAAATGTGGGAGGCCTGCTGGGAAGGCTGCTGGGACGCCGACTCTTCCTGGCTAAGGGAAGCAGCTCTTCCAGTGGTATCTCTGGGAACAGAGGGCATCGAAGTGAGCTGGCAATGAGAAGACTCAGCCAGGTGGCAGCCGGAGGTCTCTGGGGTCACACCCCGGGATGCGTTGGGCGAACTTTTCTTCTCCATTCTGTGGACACGAAGGCAAGTCTTCTGACCACTGTACCAGCTGGTTTCAAAGCCTATTTTTTATGAAAGCTTGAAAAACAAAGAAAACACAATATACAGAAATCAGTGTCAGATATCAAGCATTTTGAAAACATAAAAATGAAAAGAAACAGAAGACGAAAAGCTTCCTTCTTTGTTGCAAAGTGATTCCCAAGAATAAGCCCAGAGTAGGTAGGCCTTTTGACTCCTGGGGAAATCACCGGCAACTTCATGCCAAATGCAGCAGAGGGAAGGGCCACAGGAGCTGCTATGAAACAGACGATCCTCAAATCACAGCTGTTTGATACAGGGATGGAATCAATCCTTTTGCTTCAGTCAAAACCTCAAGGGTCGTAGGTTGTGGTTAAATGAACTGGATGGTGTTACAAAGGATCTCAAAAGGAAACACCGTTTTTCGATTTGAAAACTGTTGAATGATCTTTACCTATCCTGGGAACAGTACACCGCAGTGGTGGGCAGTTCCACAGACCCTCCTCCTCTGCTCAAAATGCATAGAAACCCATCTTTGCACGGGGAAGATCCAGACAAAAGGAGTCTGTTTTCAAAGTACCCGCGGAGGGGTTTAGAGGGCTCCATCTTCTTGCCTCCCCCGCCCCCTGATCACTGTTTCACTCTGGAAGGTGTCTCAGACCTGGGTGGAGCAGCCACAAAGGAAAGGCAAAGAGACAAGGTCCTGCCCAGATTCAGGCTTCCTCATGATCGGAATGCCTGCCCCCAGCATTCCTCCTCTGCAAGGCCTGCCTCCTCCCATGACAAAGTCTGCTCACACACTCTCAAGCTCCCATGGATGGCTGAGGCAGGTAAGGTTGTGTGTGTTGGAGGAGGGCAGGAGGAGGGCAGGAGCAGAGGGCAGGAGAAGAGGAGGTTAAGGGGTGATATGATAGCCATGTTCAAATATATAAAAGGATGTCACATAGAGGAGGGAGAAAGGTTGTTTTCTGCTGCTCCAGAGAAGCGGACACGGAGCAATGGATCCAAACTACAAGAAAGAAGATTCCACCTAAACATTAGGAAGAACTTCCTGACAGTAAGAGCTGTTCGACAGTGGAATTTGCTGCCAAGGAGTGTGGTGGAGTCTCCTTCTTTGGAGGTCTTTAAGCAGAGGCTTGACAACCATATGTCAGGAGTGCTCTGATGGTGTTTCCTGCTTGGCAGGGGGTTGGACTCCATGGCCCTTGTGGTCTCTTCCAACTCTATGATTCTATGATTCTGTGTGGAATCTGTACACGTTTCTGTTGGCGCTTCCACTAGTGATTTATCTGTACAGGATCGGACTTCATTTCAGCCAACCACATCCTTCCTCTTCCCCCGACAGCATACTAGAGTTCATATGGATTTCAAAGCATGCTTTCAGAACTTGTATGCTTAGCTTTTAAACTCCACAAAATTAGCCTATGGCTAGGATGCTATTTATCAAAGTCTGTGCCCATTAAAATATGGTCAGATACAAGTATGCTTTCCCCCTTGCTATACAATTATTATTTTTAAAATTGCATTCAACCATTTACTATTTAAGCAGCTTATACACCACTTGACTATAATCATCTCTGAAGTGACACACGAGAAATACATTGCAGAAAAAGTTAACATGGATGACATCAGACTTCCGTTAAAAAGACCTGCTGGAATAAAAAAAGGATTCGGTAGGTGCTGGGTGCTCTGCCTGATGCTCTCAACTGACAAGATGTAGGTGTGGTTGAATCAAATGGGAACAGTGACCACAGTGCTATCAGACTCAACATACACAGTATGGAAGTGGACAATTGCTAAGGAAATCCAGAACAGTCACATTTGACTTCAAAAGAGGAGACTTCCTCAAAATGAGTCAAGGATGGCGAGCCCTTCTGTGCTCCAGAGGGCCTGGGTGGCCTCATTCCCCTCTTGTTCTGAGCACTGCAGAGGGAGGCAAACATGTCCTTCCTGGGGGCTGGTCCCTCCCCGCCCTGTTCCTGGAGGGCAGCAGGAGGAGGGGGCTGCTGCAGCTGCCTCCTTTGGGGGCATGGCTCACCTTGCCTGCTCCTGCCCTCCTCCAACACAGACAACCTTACCTGCCTCAGCCATCCATGGGGGCTTGAGAGTGCCTGAGCAGACTTTGTCATGGGAGGAGGCAGGCCTTGCAGAGGAGGAATGCTGGGGGCAGGCATTCAAACTCAGCCCTGAAGCTCACTGGGTGACCCTGGGCCAGGCACTCACGCTCAGCCTAACCTACCTCAAAGGGCTGTTGTGAGGATAAAATGGGGGGGGGGGAGAGAGAGAACTCTGCACACCAACTGGACCTCCTTGCAGGAAATGGGGGCTATAAATGTAACTGTGTCATTTGTACCCCACCCACCTCACTGGGTTTCCCCAGTCCTAAAATCCACAATTTCTCTGAATACTTCAAAAACCCAGTGGTGCAGGACCTCCTAGCATGCCATCTGCTGGGGAACATTTCCTAGCACTTGGCTGGGAGCTGCTGCAGCGCTATAGTCAGGAAAGGCTTTCTGTATATCGGTAAGTCCCAACAGTTGAATAGGAACCTTCAAAAACAATGTATGTATTTGTATCTCAGATGTTTTAAGCTATTTCACATGTCCACCAAGCACGAGAAAATGTCCCTTCATCTTCCTGACATTTCCAACAAACATTTGGTATGTTTTCATGTATTCTAAATAACTTCTCGGGAGTTAGATACCAACCATACTTAAATATATATAAAAGTCTATTTTAAGTCATAACTCAATGTATATTTTAACTCTTTAGTCCACATATGTTACCACTATTCCAACTGTACAATATAACCAAAAAAAGAGAGAATCTTGCCCCTTTAATCATGCACTTTTTAGTTTGTTCCTCTTCCATTTAGGATTTCAACAAAAGTTTGTACATTTTTGGTATCACATAATGTGCACAATTGTATCTCAAAACCCGTCTTCCACTCTTCCATACCCCAAGTCTTCATTTCCAACTAGAATCTCTCAATCAATCAATCAATAATACATTTATTTGTATGTTGCCTTTCCAAATTTCAAACCATGTGCAAGGCAGCTTACAAAAAAATAAAATATTACATAACTGCGAACGTAACAAAACTAGTCGTAAATAGTTGCAAATTATTGATAAGATGGACTGTTTCAAGAAGTGGCAAAGAGACATATCTAGATTTGTCTGGCAGGGCAAAAAGCCCAGAATAAAACTTAAAATTCTCACCGATTCTAAAGACAGAGGGGGGTTTGCCCTGCCAGACTTAAAACTTTATTATGAGTCAGCAGCTTTTTGCTGGCTGAAGGAATGGCTACTTCTTGAGAATACAGATGTTTTGGATTTTGAAGGGCATGACAATGTATTTGGGTGGCATGCATATCTATGGTACGGCAAGATAAAAGCACATAAGGCATTTAAAAACCATATTGTCAGAAAAGCACTGTTCAATGTCTGGATAAGATATAAAGACTTTTTGGAGAGCAAAACTCCAAGGTGGCTATCACCTATGGAGGCGAAAGCCTTAAAAAAACTCAGCATGGAAGCTAAATGGCCAAAATACTGGGAAATTTTAGAACAGGAAGGTGATAAAATGAAATTGCAGAGTTATGACAAGCTTAAAGAGAAGGTGCGAGACTGGTTACACTATTTTCAAATAAGAGAGGTTTACAATTTGGACAAAAAAAATTGGTTTCCAGGTGGAAAAATCAAAGTTAGAAACAGAATTGTTAGAACCCAATGCTAAGATACTTTCAAGAATGTATAATCTGCTGTTGAAATGGAATACTGAGGAAGAAACGGTAAAATCTGCAATGATAAAATGGGCACAAGACATAGGTCACAATATCATGTTTGCTGACTGGGAGAAGTTGTGGACCACCGGGATTAAATTTACGGCATGTAATGCCTTAAGAGAGAATATTATGAAAATGTTGTACAGGTGGTACATGACTCCAGTCAAGCTTGCAAAAATATATCACTTGCCCGATAATAAATGTTGGAAATGTAAAGAGATTGAAGGTACATTCTTTCACCTTTGGTGGACGTGCCCAAGGATCAAGGCCTTCTGGGAAATGATATATAATGAACTGAAAAAGGTATTTAAATATACTTTCCCAAAGAAACCAGAGGCCTTCCTCCTGGGCATAGTGGACCAATCGGTGTTAAAGAAGGATAGAACTTTTTTTATGTATGCTACAGCAGCAGCAAGAATCCTCATCGCAAAACATTGGAAGACACAAGATCTACCCACCTTGGAAGACTGGCAGATGCAACTAATAGATTACATGGAGATGGCGGAAATGACTGGCAGAATCCGAGACCAGGGAGAAGAGTTGGTGGAAGAAGATTGGAAGAAATTTAAAACTTATTTGCAGAAGTACTTTAAAATTTTTGAATGCTGATGACATTGAAATGAATTGCAGGGGCTCTAGCAACAGGGTAAAATGTAAGATTGGATTAACAATTGATAAACTAATAGGACACGAATTTGCTGAATTAATTATTAAAAGGGATACAAGAACGGGAGACGTGAGGAAGTCAGGAAAATAAGTTAACTAAAGATGAAATTAAGAAAGAGGGAATTTTTGGGTTTTTTTGTTTTTCGATATGTGTTTTTCTCTTTTTTTCTTTTTTTGTGTTTAAAGTGTGTATTTTTGTATTTTGTAACTTTGTATTTTCTCTGCCTTTGTATTTTTCTGAACTTTTTTATTGTTAAAACTTAATAAAATATTGATTAAAAAAACTAGTCGTAAACAATGAACAAAATATCAAAAAGTACACAACGAAATTGAAAAAAAATCCACATAAATAATAAGATTCCACGTAAATCATATAATCCAAACTAAAGAGAAAAAAAATTATCATCAGCAACAGCAACCCCCCCCCCCGGAAAAAGAACCCATAAACAACACCCCAACCCTCTTTTATCAAGTGTAAAAGAGAAACACCTTGTTTAAATTTTACAATCTCCCCGTTTCCACTTTAAGAACTCTCAATAGATTAACCATTTCTCTTTATCCGTCACCCTTTTGTCTATATCTATAAAAAGTGTCTTCTGGTGAAACCCAAAATAGAGTCTTTGTGTATAAACTAACTTTATATCTATTTTCAGATTCTTAATACGCCACACACGTCTAATACAGTGGTTCTCAAGGTGCGCATTTACTCTGACTTGATCTACCACAAATATCCAAGCCATCTAACCCTGAAATCCTAACCTTCTAATTGCAAGTCTCTTCTTTCTCAATATCCCCCATTCCGTTAACCGCACCAAGCAACAAACTTTAAAATGCAAGTTTAAAACGCAAGCTTTCCTTTGCATCTTGCAGAACTTTAAATGTAATTCGTGGGTTTTTTCACCTGTTCTCCAAACTTCGGTCTTTTTGCCATCCTTTAAATGGGAAATCCGTAGTTGAGCCATACTTTTTGGTAAAACGTTCGTCTGGATCCCGGAAGTCCTACCTGAGAAGAACAATGGGAGTTCCCGCTAGCGCCAGCCACTTCTCCTTCTGCAAGCAGCGCCACTCGAATTCCCACCTGGGATGAGCCGCTAAACGGAGCCGCCGGAGAAAGACTGGGGAGGGCGGCAAGTGGGAGGGGGAAGTCGTGCGCTTCTGTCCCGTCAGAAAAGTGCTGCCCCTCCCAGGAGGTTCGCGTCTCCGCTCCTCCACATGCAGCTGCTGGGTGACCTTGGGCCAGTCACACTTCTGTGAAGTCTCTCAGTCCCACTCACCTCACAGAGTGTTTGTTGGGGGGGGGGAGGAGAATGTTAGCCGCTTTGAGACTCCTTAAAGGTAAAGGTAAAGGTACCCCTGCCCGAACGGGCCAGTCTTGACAGACTCTGGGGTTTGTGCGCCCATCTCACATCTATTGGCCGGGGGCCAGCGCTGTCCGAAGACACTTCCGGGTCACGTGGCCAGCGTGACAACGCTGCTCTAGCGAGCCAGAGCCGCACACGGAACGCCGTTTACTAGTGATAAAGCGGGATATCAAATCCAAACTCCTCCTCCTCCTCCTCTTCTTCTTCTTCTTCTTCTTCTTCTTCTTCTTCTTCTTCTGGGCTGCCTCAAAGCCCATCAATTCAATTCAATTCAAAATCCTTTATTAGGCATAGCACACCACACATTAACAGAAAGACATCATATACAGACTGTATAAAATACGGGCTCAGCGAACACAATTTATCCCAGACCTATTCTTGACTCCAGGAAATAAATCGATGTACATAGATAATATAACACAACACAGCAACATCACCTACCATTAAAAGCCACTAAGTCTCTTTATCATGGCCCATTCTCTCTTCATGGACAGCATTTAAAAATTCAGCCGCTATTAAAGTAATTTGGTCATCGCTGTCCGCCAGCAGGTCCTGAACAGTTGGTTGTGTAAAAATCTGTTTATTCAATTTTAGGGCCTCAAATAATTGTTTTCTGGCATGACTGCCAAAATCACAGGAAAAGAATATATGCTCCAGAGTATCGGGTTCCTGTTTTCTGCATTTACAGAGACGCTCTGATTCTGGGATAGCTAAGTATCTTCCTCTCACTACCACCGAGGGAAACATGTTAAATCTGGCCAACATAAACAGCCTACGCGATTCATGTTTCTTCAGATTTGTCATGTATCCCTTTTGGAAATCTCTACACAAAGGGAGATTTAAGTGGATAGGAGAGCAGGTGCTGTGCTTTGCAACCTCAAGCATGGCGAGAACACTTTTTTCTGTGAGAGTCTTCCTGATAATTTCCCATGTTTCTTTGGGATCAGAGATTTCGAAGTCAGTTAGAGTGAGCCCTATCGAATCCAGTTTTCTCCTACAGATCAATGATAGATTGTAGATTACACTATCACTTAAAAGATCGTAAAGTAGAGAATTAGGGGATAGGGCTCTATAATGGAGGAAGATCCAATATTTCAAGGTCCTCAGCCATGCTCTTACTGATAAAGGCAATATTCCCAGCTCACAACATATTGTTTCATATTTTACAGTGTTTGCAAGTCCTAATAATGACCTCAGAAGGGATGCGTGAAATTTATCCAACCTCTTGAGGTCACCTAAAATCCACACTGGTGTGCCGTATAGAAGTTGGGCACAAATTTTCATGTCAATCACTTGCAAAGCCCATCAAGGCCACGGGCTGCTAGCATGACTCATCCCGGCTTTCTCATCTGAGGGGAAAGGATGTGTGGTCGTAAACGCTGGCCTTGGCAACTTGGCTGAGCTACCTTGGGCCAGTCCTTGGGCCAGTTCTTGGGCCAGCTTAGGCTCCCTCACCGAGGGTTGTTCTGAAGATACACTCAGGAAAACACCCGAGGCATGAAGAAGGAGAACGAGGAGAGTGGGGTCTGGAAAGGGGGGTGGGGAGCGCTCCCACCCCAGCCGCTCCAGGATGGGAAGTGCGTCCCAGGGGAAGCGGGATTCAGGCGGAGGAGGACGCCGGGTTGGGTGGGGGTTGCCAGGAGCAGCACGATGTCCTTCCACTCTCCAGGCAGGCGCCCAACGTGGCCAGCTGGCAAGGGCTCTTTCTTACTCCAGCCTTGGCGTGCAGATCCCGGGTTCAGCCCCAGATCCAGGTTCTGATATTATGAGGGAGAAAACATTGCTCTGCCCCTTTCCCACATCATGCATACTTCTATGATGTCCCCACTTTCCCCCCTCTCGCAAAGCCCCAAAGCCTCCTACATTGTAAGCCTTCCTTACAGGGGAATCATCAGAACCACCTGTGCTGCAGAGCTTCTGGCTGAAAGGCGACTCAGGGAGATTTGCAATGACTGCTGCAATGCACCCCCTAATGATTCAGATTGTGTCATTATAGCCTCATTGTGTTGATTTGTTGTTGATATTTTAAATTTGTATAACCTTAGAAGCGGTGTGGCTGTGAGTACCATGAAGGGAGCCTGCACTTTGTGATTTGCCAGGGCACTACTGCAGGTTAGGAAGGAGGAAGAGGCAAAGATCCTTTCCCCAGTAAAACATGTTTGCACCCAGGGTGTTTCCAGACTGTCAGGATTTTGTGGGAGGGATTCAGGTCCAGCCCAGAACTTCAGCTTTTCCAATGAGAATGGATTAAAGCACTCTGACCATTCCCTTAGCAGAGTCTAACTACTGTTGTAAGTTTTGGGCAAGGAAGACATGAATGCAAAACAAACAAGTGGTCGTCTCCTCCGGAGGAACCCCTGCACTGTAAATATATTGACAGCACACTTCCAGGTCGTTGGCATCGGCATCCCAGAACTGTGAAGGTTGCCTCAACTGTTGAGCAACACAGCTAAGGAAGAAGGAGTGGAGTGTCTCCGGGGGGAGCATAGCTCCCATTCCCTTCCAAACACACAGACAGGACAGTGTGGTGGCACCCAGGGAATAGCTGCAGCAGCCGGATGGCTGGCTGAAACACACACCATTGCACTCTTTTTGGATGGGATTCACTCTGAATCAGCCAGTTAGTGAACTTGGTGCTCCTGTGCAACAAACCCACTACAAAACTGCTCTTTCCCTCACACTTCCAGGTCCCTCCAGCTGGGCTTTTTGAGTGTGATGGGTTTTTCTCACTCCAGAGCAGTTTGTCTTTAAGCTGAAGGTCACCGGGAAAGCAAGGGAGACTAAAAAAATTGCACTCTTGGTTTCCTGGAAGAAGATCAAAAGACTCCCCTGGACTAGAAGAGACGTCTCATTAACAACTGGAGAAATGCCAAAGAACTTTGGATATCTGCTTGGGAACTTTCTGATGCAGTATTAATTTAACAAGGAGCCAGGAGTGAAACCGAAAGTAGACTGACCAGCTAGCTGAATCCAATTATATTGCTATGGGGTGGGGGGAACCTCTAACATTTTACTTTTCAATACTTGTACTTCCAGGGTGAATTTAATAGGGGGGGGGTTTGGAGGAGCGGAGGAAAGAAGAGCTAACTTGTCCGTGGCTAGGGGGCGCAATCTGGACGGTTCTGCCGGGGCGCAAGATCACCTAACTACTGCTCTGCACCTCTGGACCAGGGGTGGATGGTGCTCATTGGGACTGGTAGGGTGGAAGGCAAGGAGGCCAACAGTAGGTGGCGCCAGAGCCAAGGAGTGGCAGAGCAAATGCATTCTGTATCTGAGATGGAGTGGGAAGGGGCTGGCGGCCACCACAGCCATCCCCTGTCTGCCCTCATGGAGTGGCTGGAATCCACTGGGCAAATGCTCATCTTGCCAGAGTCTGGGTCTTCTGCTGTTGCTCTCTCAGAAACCGTGCCCAGGTGGGATGTTTCGTTTTTCGTAGCTGCTTCATCCCTGAGGAAGTTGGAGGTGATGCAACACCCTTCTCCCTTGGCTCTGTGGAAAGAAGGCATCTTTCCATTTTGAGCGCATTTCACAGGCCAGGAGACAAGCACTGATTCCTGAGGGGGAGAAGAGGCCCAGAAAAGATGAGCCCTTCCCAGCCCAAAGTCGTTCCCCTGAGATTCAGCCTCCGGGCTATGGCTAACCAGCTTAGGAGCAGGAATATTGGGAGCGGGAAGGAACTGTATTAAAAAAGCCTAAAAACACTTGGAAATTCATAGAAAACCACTGGTTTCACCGATTATCTTCAATCCACCGCCAGTCTGCGTCGTTGGCCAAGGACTTGGGAACCCCTCGGTCCCCACCAGAATTCCCCAAGTGGGAGATCACCTACTCACAGGAAGGTACTTTACCCGTAGGTGACAATCGCTGGGCAAAAACTCTCCTCCGGACTTACCCAGGCAACAGACTATGCAAACCAGTTCTATTGTCCTCTTGCAGTAGGTGCTTAGAATGTACTTGGGTGTCGAGACCCCACAGCCACCCCCTCGTTGGAAATGACTCACACAAGGACACGGATATTAGGTTTATGTTACTGGGCAAATTTTGGCCACAACTTTATTGAAATTAAAGAATGTGAGCGGTATTGGCTTAGGCATTGGTTGGACCTGACTATATCTGACTCCTGCCCATTGTGCAGGAAGTCCCAGTAAGGGTAAGCCACTGGTAGGGGGAGCCCTGTCGATGCGATCCAACTCAAGCTCCCCTTGGTGTTTCCGTCGGGGTCGTGTCAAGGCCTTAGCCCCCCCAGCCGGGCTTCAGACTAGATCAACACCCCCGGATTCCTTTAATGGAATACCCTTAAGCATGGAGGGGCAGGTGATGGCCACACCTCCCCTCCCCCACACAAGGTCAAACAATGCCTAACCGCAACCCTAACAAAGTTGTGACGATTGCTACGAGGTAGGCGAAAACCAAGTGGCCAGTGCCAATTTGCCAAGTGGTAAAATTCCTACCAGGCCCCTCGGACAACCAAGGCGACCAACCAAAGTCCATAGCAAGGCCATTGCCTAACCTGCAAAATAGGGAGGGAGGGCGGGTGATTGAGGAAGCGAGCCAAAGAGGAAGTTCTCTGGGGGTTGGCTGGCTGGGCTCTGACGTGGCTGGGATCCCATAGGCAACGGGGGACAGAGTCCCCCGCCCCTGGTGGGGAGTGGGTGGCCCCGTGGTCCACCGCAACTCCTCCCCACTGGGAAGTGGAGCGGATTTCCCAAGACATATCCTGTATTTGCATGTTACCCCAACACATTCCTCCTATGTTAATCATGTATAACCCTCCCCTTTTCTGATGGAGTGGTGATGTTTAGCGAACTGTCTGGTGGGATAAGATAGGAACTTTTAAAAGTCCTTGTCAACCCGTTCTCGGGGTTCAATTCATCTCTAAACCTGTTGCACGATAAACTTTGGTCTCCGCTATTTGCTCCGGTTGGTGGCTGGACTCCTTCTTTGTTCCGCAGGGACCCACGGGCTCTGAGCAGCCTCCCACCTGGATTTTTCCGTAACAACAGAAACTCGACTAACCCTCTTGAGAGAAGAAAGGTGGCTTTTGCTCCCACTGCAATGTTGTAATCTAAATAAGCACATCTTCCTACAAGTGAATAGTAGCCACCTATCTGGGGGGAAATAAAGTGGTATGCTGAGAGACATGGTTACGGTGGAGAGCAAATCTGTGTTCCACGATCCGAACATCCTGAGAGAAACCAGATGGCAGCTTTTTTTTACTGTGTCCACAGAACTCAATGAAAGCCTGTTGGGATGTAAACACAGGAGCAGTCAATGACAACATTCCTAGAGTGTACATGTTAGAACATGGGGAGGGATGTCTGTCCAGCAAGCAGGTAAACTTCCTGGGGACAGACTTCCTCCGCATGTGACCAGAGGTGGGTGTGGCCTCACCTATGCAGGTAAATGATAAAAGCACAGGGCAGGCAGCCATCTCTCTCTCTTGCCTCTCTCATCTTCATCTTTCGAAGAAGCAGGATGCCCTCTTGGCTCTCAGCCAAGAGAGGACGATAGGACTATCTTCCTATAAGATAGATTCTAAATGTATGTTACCTTTTTAAGCCTGTCTGCCTTCTGGGATCATATTGTGAACAGAACGTGAGTAAACTCTTTTATACTTTTATAAAGACTGTGTCGTGTCTTGTATTTTAAGAGGGATCAAAAGGGGGAAATTGCCAGAGTAATTATTATAGAGGTTCTAGCGAACCTGTGCAGACGTTACCGTTGCGAACTTAAAAGGGGGAATGTTATAAACTCTGCTGGTATTTTGGGAACTTGTTAGCACAAGTTGGACTAGGATATAATCTCACAATATATCCTCTCCTGCACCCCAGAACATTCCCACAAAGCCAACCAATGATTTTGCAGTTGCTTTCCATGGACATTTTGCAACCAAGCACAGAATTCCTTGAACCTCGGAAACGCTTCTGATTTCTGCCTGAGCATGAACACATGAATGTACCTGGAAAAGGCATCAATCAATACCATGAAGTGCTTTGCTCCACCTAGAGAGGTTGCAAGTGGACCAACAAGGTCTGTGTGGACAGTCTGGTAGGCTTTAGATGCCCACCTGCCAGAAACCTCCCCCTGCAAGCCCATTCTCCACCTTGGGCCTGGGGGCGGGCCCCAGACTCCACCTCAGCATATAAGGCCCCAAGGAGGCCTCGGGACATCGCTGCTGCCGCTCTGCCGGTGAGTCTTGGGGAGGACCGCTCCCCCTGCAAGCCCATTCTCCACCTTGAGCCTGGGAGTGGGCCCCAGACTCCACCTCAGCATATAAGGCCCCAAGGAGGCCTCGGGACATCGCTGCTGCTGCTCTGTCGGTGAGTCTTGGGGAGGACCGCTCCCCCTGCAAGCCCATTCTCCACCTTGGGCCTGGGAGTGGGCCCCAGACTCCACCTCAGCATATAAGGCCCCAAGGAGGCCTCGGGACATCGCTGCTGCCGCTCTGCCGGTGAGTCTTGGGGAGGACCGCTCCCCCTGCAAGCCCATTCTCCACCTTGGGCCTGGGAGTGGGCCCCAGACTCACCACCATCACAACTCGAAGGACACTGCTGCTGTGGCAGCAAATGTTTAATCGTGTTATATATTTTAAAGTGTTTTAAAAGTGTTTTTATTCTTTACTTTGTTGTACCACCAGAAACGGTGGTTTTTTATCCATGTATTCTTATTTGTTTTGTTTTATTTGGGGTTGGGGTGGGACGGTTTGTTGAGTGGGGTGGGGATTGGTTTTGCTTTGGTGTAATTGTTTTTTTTCTTTTTTTTCTGTTTGTTTGTTTGTTTGCTTTTATACTTTGTAAATGGAGGCGAGTATGAGGCCTGGGATTCCTACTGTGGAGGGGCGAGGGAGGTATGGCGGTGGGGGCAGATGGCATAGGCGAAGGGGATCGAGATACGGATATGCTCGTACCCCTTCCAATCTGCGCCCCATCCCGAGAGACGAGGGTAGGGTGAGAAAGGATTACTCACCTCCGTCACTGGTGTTGTGCAATGCCAGGTCTATAGGCAACAAAACCGCCACCCTGCGAGATTTCATCATCTCGCAGGGGGTCGACCTGGCTTGTGTGACGGAGACCTGGGTGCGCGAAGGGGTAACTGTTACCTTACGAGAGATGGCGCCCCCGGGTTTCTCCGTCCTCCACCAGTCACGGACTGTGGGCCGGGGGGGAGGGGTGGCATTATTAATCCGGGAAGACTGTTCTTTCAGGGCTCTACCACCGCCATCGATCCCCGGCATTGAATGTGTTGGCCTAGTGTGGGGCTCCGAGGTGAGCTTGGCTGTCTGGCTGGTGTACCGGCCACCTAGCGCACCAGCAGCCACCCTGTCAGGCCTGCTGGAGGCGGTGGCCGGCTGGGCCTTGGAGTTCCCTAACCTATTGGTATTGGGGGACTTCAACATCCATGCCGATGCCACAGGCTCTGGAGCTGGTGTCTTCCATGGCGACACTAGGGCTCTCCCAGTTTGTTTCGGGCCCCACACATCAAGCAGGCCACACTCTGGATCTGATCTTTGGCGTCGGTATAGATGTGATCCTGTCTCCTTCGATGAAGGTGCCATGGTCGGATCACTATGCTCTGAAAGCCAGGATTGATGTTCCACCCCCACCCTGCTTAGGTGGTGAGCCGATTTGGGCTCGCCCGCGGAGGCTGATGGACCCTGATAGATTCCGTCAAGCCTTGCGGGACCTTTCTCCCCCTGGCGACTCATTGACTGAGCTTGTTGAGGGCTGAAATACCCAGCTCCTGGCAGCCATCAATGAGATCGCACCTAAGCGCCCTCTGCGACCCCGCAGAAACCGGGCTCCCTGGTTTACTGAGGAGCTCCGGAAAATGAAGCGGGACCTCAGACGGCTAGAGCGAGTATGGCGGGGTGCCCGTGACGGAGCCTCAAGAACATCTTATAGGGTTTTTATGAAAACCTACGAGATGGCAGTGAAGGCCGCCAAGAAGTCCTACTTCTCGGCCTCCATTGCATCCGCTAGCTCTCGCCCGGCACAATTATTTAGTATAATTCGGTCTTTAACGTCCCTCGAAGGACAGCCAAATTTAAATAACAATTCGACACATAGCTGTGAGGCATTTGCGAGCTTTTTTGCGGAGAAGGTCCTGTCGCTCCGCCATGACCTCCCTGCCAATTTGGATACAATAAAAGAACTGGAGGCCCCTCGACTGTCCTCGGGTCCAGTATTGGACCACTTTGACCGGATATCCCCAGCCAATGTGGACAGACTCCTCCGAGCTGGAAAGCCCACCACTTGTCCTCTCGACCCGTGCCCGTCTTGGCTGATTAGAGCATGTCCAGACGAGGTGCGGGCCCCCCTGGGGGATATCATCAATTTGTCCCTTGGCACCGGGACATTCCCAGGGGAACTGAAGGAGGCAGTGGTGCGTCCGCTCTTAAAGAAAACATCATTAGATCCCTTAGATCTATCCAATTACCGCCCAGTTTCGAATCTTCCATTCCTGGGCAAGGTGATTGAGAGAGCGGTTGCTGAACAGCTTGGTAGGTTTCTGGATGAAACATCGGCTCTGGATCCATCCCAGTCCGGCTTCCGCGCTGGTCATGGGACCGAGACGGCTCTGGTCGCCCTAACAGATGATCTCCGTAGACAGCTGGATCGAGGCGGGTCGGGGCTGCTGATTCTTCTAGATCTGTCAGCAGCTTTCGACATGGTCGATCACGAACTTTTGGACCACCGCCTCGCCGACGTGGGGATCCAGGGCGCAGTCCTTCAATGGCTGCGCTCGTTTCTCTCTGGTCGGGGACAGAGGGTGGCGCTTGGGGGGGAACTGTCATCCCGCCACTCCTTGGTGTGTGGAGTGCCTCAGGGTGCGATTCTCTCCCCGATGCTTTTTAACATCTTTATGCGCCCCCTCGCCCAGCTTGTCCGGAGTTTTGGGCTGGGCTGCCATCAGTATGCCGATGACACCCAACTCTATCTGTTGATGGATGGCCATCCTGACTCGGCCCCAGACACACTGATCAGATGCTTGGAAGCTGTGGCTGGATGGTTACGTGGGAGCCGGTTGAAGTTAAATCCTTCGAAGACAGAGGTCCTCTGGCTGGGACGGGACGATATGGGATTGAGGGGGCAACTCTCATCTCTTGCGGGGGTGCAATTAGTGCCAGCACCGTCCATTAAGAGTTTGGGTGTAATCTTCGATACCTCCCTCTCTATGGAGGCGCAGATTGCAGCTATAACAAAGGCGGCATTTTTTCATCTCCGCCAAGCTAAGCAGTTGGCCCCTTACCTCTCTCGCCCTGACCTAGCCACTGTGATCCACGCGACGGTCACCTCCAGACTGGATTATTGTAACTCGCTCTACGTGGGGCTGCCCTTGAGACTGACCCAGAAACTCCAGCGGGTGCAGAATGCCGCAGCGAGACTCCTTACGGGGTCTTCGCTGCGGGATCACATTCATCCGGTGCTATACCAGCTGCACTGGCTCCCAGTGGAGTACAGGATCAGGTTTAAGGTGCTGGTTTTAACCTTTAAAGCCCTATACGGCCTAGGACCCTCGTATCTACGGGACCGCCTCTCCTGGTATGCCCCACAGAGGAACTTACGGTCCTCTAATAAAAACATCTTGAAGGTCCCAGGCCACAGAGAGGTTAGGCTGGCCTCAACTAGAGCCAGGGCTTTTTCGGCTGCGGCTCCAACCTGGTGGAACGCTCTGTCACAAGAGACAAGGGCCCTGCAGGACTTGACATCTTTCCGCAGGGCCTGCAAGACAGAGCTGTTCCACCAGGCCTTTGGTTAGGGCACAGCCTGACTCCCTCCTTCAGCAATCTTTACAATACTTTAGTTTATGGTTGCCATTAATTTTGATTTTAATTAATTCTTATGATGTTTTTATATTGTTGCACTTTTTTAGTGTTGTTAGCCGCCCTGAGCCCGGCTTCGGCTGGGGAGGGCGGGATATAAATAAAAATTTATTATTATTATTATTATTATTATTATTATTATTATTATTATTATTGAACTGTGTGTCATCATGATGGCCTTGGCCGGTTGTGAGTTGTGAAGGCCGCTTCCTGCAAGGCCCTTTCCACCTGGCCTGGGGGGCAGGGCCCAGACAACAGCTCTACTAAAGAGGCTCCTGGTGAGACCAGAGGGACATCGCTCGGCCTGACAAGAAACCCAAACTATTGGATTCTTTTGCCCCATCTTTTTGTGCCTGCTCAACAGCCGTGTCATGCTTATGATCATATTTTATTCTCTTGGGAATTCTGCTGTTTTAAATGTGCATTTTATATTTGACTTTACTTAGCAATGTTGGTTTTTTTGGGGGGAACGCTTAAGTTTTTGGTTTTGTTTTTGTTAACTTTGTGTTAAATATGTATTCTGTAGTTGACTTCCTTTGTAATGTTTTATTTTGAAATCTTTAATATTTCAGTTTTTGGTTAACTATGTTGCTTTAACTGTATACTCTATATTTGACATTCTTCAGATTGTTTTATTTATGTTTTAATATGCTGTAAACTGCTTTGAATTTTTTCTTGAAAATGTAAAGTGGTATAGAAAGGAAATTAATAATAATAATAATAATAATAATGATGATGATGATGATGATGATGATGATGTTCATTGAAATGTTGTGTCCAAAGACTGCAGCCGATGGAGAGATCACCCCTCCCTCAATTTTCTATCATATTATTTAGATTTGGTAAATAATTCTTATTGCTGTTCTTATTGTATTGATTATTATAATTGATTTCTGTAGTTCTGACGGTTTAGCTGCCTTGAGCATGAAAATAGAAAGGCAGGATACAAACCTAATCTAATAAAGAGCCCTCCTCCTCCTGAGCCTGGGGCAGGACCGTAGCCTGAGAGGGAGAGGGTTGCACAGTTCCCCGATTATTTTGGAGGAATTCCACACCACACATTTAAAGCTCTTACACCACTTGAAAGAGTCCAGGCTTTCCCTGAAGAATCCTGGGAACTGTAGTTTGCCAAGGGTGCTGAGAGATGTTAGATCTGTAGCAAACAGAGGTTCCCAGGATGTGTTGGGTGAATCTGTGACTCTTAGTGCAATGCTTCTTGAAATGTGTGGTTGTGACCATTGTCCTCATAACAGCACTGGGGTTCGGATTGCAGTGTGTGTGTGTTGCAGAATGGTTTAATTAGCTCGTTCTCCTCCTAGCACATCGTCTTCATTCAACTCTGGCTGTTGAATGAATGCTTTCTTATAATCATTCTTATGTTTAAGTGGGCTTTGGCCTCCTTCCAGACAGCAGCTTGAAAGGGAAGCAGAGGAAAGCTCAAATGATGACAGAAGGCAGGGGCATCCAACAAGCAAGAGTTCTGGTTTGGATGTGACACTTTTAGACTTCCCCAAGCCATCCCGAAGCCCCAATTTCACTCGGCCCCATTTCACTCTGGTCCATCTGAGTATCTCCTTTCCACCTATGCCTCCCCTCCCCGCAAAATATTCACAATTAAGAAATCAGAAAACAACCCCCACCTCTCTTTCGACAGAACTAGATGGAATGATCAGGCATAGCAACTCCTGCAGAGAGGATAAAACCAAAATGTTTCCAAGGGACACATTTATCAAACAAGATATCTGCCCATAGCTCAGTCAGTAGAGTGTGAGACTCTTCATCTCAGGGTCGTGGGTTCGAGCCCCACGTTGGGCAAAATATTCCTGCATTGCAGGGGGTGGACTAGATGACTCGTGTGGTCCCTTCCAACTCTACAATTCCAGGATATCCTGTGAGGAGTAGTCTGAAGTGAAGGCACAAGACAGGAGCTGATCACCATGTGAGCTGCGCACAGGTGGGCTGAAGCGAGCTGCTGACCAGTCCTGTGGAGCCTCCTTTTATTGAGACAAATATGCAAGCTAGGCAGATACATTTTGGGCTGTGACCTTTACACACCTTTGGTCCCAAGATCGTGGGGTGGTACAAAGTTATTTTGGCACCTGTTTCCACCGCGTCATTTTCCCCTTGCACAGTGTATGACGAAGGAGACAAAAGGTCTCGGGGACAAAGGTTACAGACAGGACACCGCAGACTGCTGAGACCGCAAAAGGTCAGACAGAGGGAACGATGTTCCAGACAGCCATGACTTTGTCTGTGAGGGGGAGTATGCTACGCACCCCAGGGTCACGCGTGCAGGCAGACTGTGGCTGCCTGCTGGTGGGGAGTGTGCTCCCTCCGGACCCCACTGCCCACTCCGTGATTATCCCTACAGTAGTCAACTGAGTTTTACTCGGAAGAGATGCGTCAAAATCAACACAGCCACGTAATTAGTGCCCATCAATTTAAATAGGTCTGCTGTGGAAAGGACTGGTGTTGACTACAACCCTGATGTTTTCTGATTATTTTATAGAGCGTTTCCCTCAATACCAAAAAATGGAGGCAGAGACAATTTACTGAATTTCAAAACCACCAAAGCTTTATTGAATGAACGAATCAATTTATTACAGCCACAAACCAGAATATGGACTTCTACAGAGATAGAGAACATGTAGAAGAAGAAGAAGAGTTTGGATTTGATATCCCGCTTTATCACTACCCTAAGGAGTCTCAAAGCGGCTAACATTCTCCTTTCCCTCCCCCCCCCAACAAACATTCTGTGGGGTGAGTGGGGCTGAGAGACTTCAGAGAAGTGTGACTGGCCCAAGGTCACCCAGCAGCTGCATGTGGAGGAGCGGAGCGCGAACCCGGTTCCCCAGATTACGAGACTACCGCTCTTAACCACTACCAAACACTGGCTCTCATATATATGTAGGTTAAAATCAAAATCTATAAGCTAGAACACAGTAAATAATAGACATGTGAAACTACTAAAATGTGTATTTTAAGACCTTAACCGCTAATTTAAAATATGCATGTCAATGCTTTATTATAATTAAGGCAGGTAAAGTAATTATTACTCTTAATATTATTCATTGCTATGAGGCTTCTTGAAGCAATTCAGAATACAATCAACATTAGCAGAACACTTTCCTTTACAAGGAAAATTTAAAAAGCAACAATTTAAAAGCAATAAAAAAGTAATATTGCATAGGAAAGAATTCTAAAACAACAGCAATGATCACAATTAGCAACAACACACAATGAAACAGCAAGCAAAACTTGCCACTCGATCATCGCTGAGCCTTGAAACTTGTGTCTTATCCCCATAATCGAAACTGACATCAAGTCTTATGTCATCTGGAAGAGAATGAAGGAGAAGAGAGATGAATTTCTGCCACATTTACTGATTCACCAAATTGACCTGGCCCCCATTCCACCCTATTTACAAGGAGGATTTATGGATCCTGTCTTTGGTGGCAACGACTCCTTCCAAGCCTGCAGTTTGGCCATCTTGGTGCTGTGGCAGGATTTCACAGCCACATGACCCAGGAGGTCTGCATCAAGCAAGGATGCCGCAGCTACTGAGTGGGCTCTCCTTAGTCTGGAAAGTGCGTCCCATGTCCCCAGGCTGTGGGTGTTACCTTCTTTGGGGCAGAAGTGAGCCAGCTCCAGAGGGACGAGAGCATGCTGTAGAGAAAAGACAAGACCGTACTGGATCAGATGACTGATCTGATCCTCAACCCTCCCCCCCCCCAAATAATGGGTGCAAGAGAACATGGAAGCAGACCCAAGCCAGGGAAGACTTGCTTCCATCATGGGATGAGTGAGTTCTATTGCCTGGCCCCAAGGTGGAAGTGTAAGATCAAGGAAGAGGGCAGGAAATGTCTCCAGCCTTGTCCGGCCTCCCAGGGACACACATTGTGTTGTGCGCCTGATACCAGACTGTGATTCCTCCTGTGGGAATCCTTTCACAAGCCACTCTGGGAGCCTCTTGGGGCTGTGAAGGTGCCAAAGGTGAGAGACTTACCTTCAGGCAACTGAGCCTTCTTGCACAGGACATCAGCCAGCTAATGCCACTGGCTGCCAGTTGCCTCTCCGCTGCAATCGCACTTGTTGTGTAACCTCTCAGTTCCTGTGGGAGGAAAGGGGACCTCAGGATCAGGAGGCTGGTCTGGGGGAAAGAGGCAGACCACTGTAAAGCCCTTTACACTCTCAGAGAGAGATCCGTTTCTGTTCTAAAATGCAAGCCTCTAGGTCAGGGGTGTCAAACTCAAATTCATCGGGGGCCGCATCAGCAGTTTGGTCACCCTCAAAGGGCCGGTTGTATCTGTAGGACTTTATCAAAGTTATTTTTCCTTAGGCACTGGTGTGTGTTGTCTTGAACCTATACACCAGGGGTGTCAAACTCAAATTCATCGGAGGCCGCATCAGCAGTTTGGTCACCCTCAAAGGGCCGGTTGTATCTGTAGGACTTTATCAAAGTTATTTTTCCTTAGGCACTGGTGTGTGTTGTCTTGAACCTATACACCAGGGGTGTCAAACTCAAATTCATCGGAGGCCGCATCAGCAGTTTGGTCACCCTCAAAGGGCCGGTTGTATCTGTAGGACTTTATCAAAGTTATTTTTCCTTAGGCACTGGTGTGTGTTGTCTTGAACCTATACACCAGGGGTGTCAAACTCAAATTCATCGGAGGCCGCATCAGCAGTTTGGTCACCCTCAAAGGGCCGGTTGTATCTGTAGGACTTTATCAAAGTTATTTTTCCTTAGGCACTGGTGTGTGTTGTCTTGAACCTATACACCAGGGGTGTCAAACTCAAATTCATCGGAGGCCGCATCAGCAGTTTGGTCACCCTCAAAGGGCCGGTTGTATCTGTAGGACTTTATCAAAGTTATTTTTCCTTAGGCACTGGTGTGTGTTGTCTTGAACCTATACACCAGGGGTGTCAAACTCAAATTCATCGGAGGCCGCATCAGCAGTTTGGTCACCCTCAAAGGGCCGGTTGTATCTGTAGGACTTTATCAAAGTTATTTTTCCTTAGGCACTGGTGTGTGTTGTCTTGAACCTATACACCAGGGGTGTCAAACTCAAATTCATCGGAGGCCGCATCAGCAGTTTGGTCACCCTCAAAGGGCCGGTTGTATCTGTAGGACTTTATCAAAGTTATTTTTCCTTAGGCACTGGTGTGTGTTGTCTTGAACCTATACACTATTTAATATACCTATTCCAGTACGATTTTAAATAAGAATAGAAGAAGAAATAATAATGATTTTTTAAAAAGATGACGAGATGGGCTTCCAGGCAGACTGGAGCTCCAATGGGGAGGAGACAGGAGCCTGTCCCAACAGAGCAGAGCAGAAGCAAATGTTGCCTCCCCCCACCCTGCCGCCGCACTCAGGAGTCGGAGGATACGGAGCTGCAGTTTGGACAGCAGCAGTTTCTTCCTTCCAGCGGCACTGCAGGCGCGGGTGGCCAGGATGTCCTGCTGGGGCCTGAGCTGCTGCAGTTGCTCCCGGGGAGGGGGCTATCCGCCAAGTCCTCCGGCCTGGAGAAAGCCGATGTGTTGGCGTGGGGAGGGGGGCGGTGTTTCGTAGCCAGGCTCCCGCAGCCAAGTTGCTGGCAGGTTCCCACTTTGCTCCAGCCGCCCAGATGCCGGCGCGGTCCTCTTCGGGGTGGCGCCTCTGCTTTGCAGTGTGGCACACCGCCCGCCCGCCCGGCTCCCTCCACCCCACTCTGCGTAGCTGAACCGGCAGCAGCTTCGCCTCTCCCAGCCCAGCCGGGGCGTGCCGCCTGCGGCAGGACCTGCGCCGGGTCCCCGCTCTCCACTCGCCTCCGCCATTCCCTTCCCCGCCTGCCGGCCACGCTACTTACCCACCAAGGTGACCCCCAGCCAGCCCCTGGGCCCGCCGCCCGCGCCCCCGGCCATCTCCTCACCAGCTGCAGCGCCGCAGTGGCCTCTTCTTGCGGCCCGAGCGAGTGAGCGAGCGGCGTCCCAAGCGTGGCTCTCGCTCCCTGCCCTCGCTGCCAGCCTCCGCGGCTCTCTCGGGCTCCAAAAGTTGCCGCGCGCGCGACCTGCCCCCTCGAGCAGCCGTGCCTGGGAGGCTCCGAGGGACGGAGGCAGCCGGCTCCGAGCTCGGCTTCGCGGGGCCGCCTCCTCCACAGCGAGCCCCGGGCTGGACCAAGCGAGCAGAAAGCCTCTTTGCCTGGCCCACGAGGCAGGCGAAAGTTGTGGGACCGGCCGGTAGGCAGCGCCGACGGGGTGCGTCGGTTGGAGCCCTGTCTGCAAGCAGGCAGGGAAGGCTATTCGCGTGGGTCACTTTTTAGAAAGGCAGAGAGCCTCCACTGGAGTCTGGGTCTGGGTCGGGACCAGTAAAAAGGACGAGAAGCTCGCTTCCTCACCCTTGATGCCACGGGCCGCATGACGAGGTCTGGTGGGCCGGATTCGGCCCGCGGGCCTTGTGTTTGACACCCGTGCTCTAGGTCTTAGTTAATCCCACCCCTAAAAGCTGAGCCATTTCGCAGTCATCTCTAGACAATATAGCTTCTCTTCTCTCTCACATCTCCACTCATCCTGTAAATAGTTGCTGCATGAATAAAGCTTTTTGAACGCAAGAAACCCAAGAAATTGTAAGCAAATCTTCCAATTGAATTCACTGAAGTGGCAAGGTCTGGTAACACCTTTCCACATTCTGCTCCCCTCCCCCCGGCCAGCTCCTCGTCAACCTCAAAAGACCCGGTATACCTCAGATGGTAAAGGGCTTCCAGTGCCGTAGCAAGGACCAATTCAGGCTGCGTAAAGCACGCAATCCGTCCCATGAGATCCTGATAGAGAACAGAGGGCGGAGGGGGGAAACGTCAGTTCCCTACGGACATCAGGTGGATTCCTCCAACCCCAAACTCAGTGCAGGAATTGGCAATGTAATGCCAAATGCCTGCACAACCCTTCTCTTGGCCAGACCCCGCCAGGCCTTCCTTCTGCCCAGCATCCCCCCAATCCCATCCCCAGCTCTCCTGCCCCCCTCACCCCTGGATACCTCATGCAACCTCTCACTCACCGCAATTGCCTTGGCGGCCATCTTTTTGGAGTACCTCAAGCTGTCCTTTTCTCTCTGGCGGGCCTCCGAGCAAGTGGCCAGCACACAGCAGAGGAACATCTCATCCTTCTCCAGTTGCTGAAATGGCAAGAGTCAGGCTGTCAGTTCATGCCAGGAGGGCTTCTCTGCATCTGAGACCGCCAAAATGGGGGTACAAACAGCACTGGATGGGGTGGATGGGGGTGGGGGTGGGGGGGTGAGGGATTTCGTATGTACTGTGCTGTTTTCTCAAATACTAACCACAGGCGATGCCCAGACCCTGCCAGTCTCTGAACCATCTGCAACAAGAGAAGCAGGAAAGCACATGGGGGCAGGTTAGTTCATTTCTACTTATTTTCCACAGTTGAGGATTAGAGCATTAAGGCCACCCCTCCTTACGCTCCAAAATGAAAAGGAAGCATTTGCTCACGTGGGCCCACAGCAACCCTGGACTTCTTGGGGACTTTGCGGGTCCCCTTCTTCTTGCGGGCTGCCATGTCCCTCAGTCGCCTTGTGGCCGGAGACCCCCCCCTTCTAACACACTCACACGTACTGCCCAACCACCACACTCACACACACACACCTCCCCTCCCCGATCCTGGAAACGTCCCTTTAGAGAGCCGTCTCCTAGAAAAGAAAAGCCTTCCGTAAATAAGGAAGCGCTACCTTTGACAGCTCTACGGAGAACCCTATCCTTATCATATAATTTCCCCCAGTAGACCGGGCACCCCGTTTCGCCTATCCTTATTATGGGTAGATCGGGCGTCCGAACTCTGGGTCAGCCGGCTGCCGTCTCGACCAATCAGCATTAGCGAACAGCGCCCCTGGTGGCGGCTACGCAGGTACTGCAGCTGGCATCTACTGCTTCCCCACTTTGACAGCTTACTGATACAATGTTTCCAGATCCAATTGACCGTGACTGATTTAATCAAAGAGTTGCTTCATTGTTTCCGAAGCTTCGGAGTACTACAGACTTCAAAGTCCTTTTCTTCAGAAATTCACCAAAAACCAGCCGTACGTCGGATTTTCATCGGACCACTTTTATTCTACTTCAGATTACAAGGACTACCAAAGGGGGGTGACCTGGCACCAACCAGCCATAATCCCCCAACCGAGCAAGCACGTACTCAGCGCCTCCTCCCAACTGACCTGTCCACCTTGATAGCCCGCTTGATGGGCCCAGACAGCAAACTGCCAAGGACACAATAGGCTGCATATGATAGTGTATTCTGCTTCGACCAAGACAAAGGAACTGTGACCGGATTTCCCCAGGGGGGGCAAGGAGCTGCGCCTTTTCCTTTGTCCTCCAAAATGACTCACAGGAAGGGGGGAGAGGGGCACTGACCAGGTGTTGAGATACTCGAGTTACCTGCCCGATCCCTCCCCTGACTCCTCCTGTTTTTAATATAATCATGATGTAAATATGATGTAATTCTGGGGGTGTCGCTAAGGGGATTAGCAACTAATAAAAGTTAGGGTCTGCTTTTGTTCTGGGCTTCCATTTTGCTTCACCTCGTGGGCGGTGGGAGTCCTGTCGCGACAGTCTTTCCTTAATAAAGACCAAGCCTACTGGCTGCTGTTTTGCTCTGAATTGCTCTGGTTGGTGTCTTTGTTTCGTCCAAGGGAGCCCTCGGATTTTCCGGTAACAGTTTTGGCGACCGTGCTCAGGGACACTTGGTTCTCCTGCAAAGGTGAGGGGGGATATAGAGGGGATCGGGCGCCACTGGGCAACTTTAGCCCGGGGATCCTTTTTTCCTCTCCCTGTCTCTTCTTTGTGGGCGGTAATCAACCATCACCAAAAGCCCAACCAGAGAGAGCAAAGGCGCGGTAAAAGCCGGCTAAAGAAAAGGATCCCGGGATCCGCGGGGGATATCTTCGAACGTGAGTATGTTTTGAAGTAAATACATTGGGAGGGGGGTTGGAAAAGGGAACATCTCCACGACAGCCAGACTTTCCTTCTTTCATTTCCGACGTTACCCCTCGGAGTCGGCCGGGAACGTCCTAAAAACTCTCTCCTTTTCTCCCCCGATTCTCCCCTTCGGAAAGTGGCCAGGGAGATCGCGGAACTTTACTGTCTGACGTTACCCCTCGGAGTCGCCCGGGAACGTCTATAACTTTTTCTTTCTCTCCCCAATTTCCTTTTCGGAACGTGGCTGGGAAATTGTGGCACCTTTACTGCTTTCCGACGTTACCTCTCGGAGTCGCCCAGGAACATATGTAACTTTTTCTTTCTCTCCCCGATTTCCCTTTCTGAGTGTGGCCGGGGAAATCGTGGCACTTTTACTGTTTTCCGACGTTACCCCTCGGAGTCGTCCAGGAACGTCTAAATCTCTCTCTCCTTTTCTCCCCCGTTTTCCGTCTTGGAATTGAGTCCGGGAAAGCGTGGCTCTTTTACTGTTTCTCTGACGTCCCTCCCTCGGAGGCGTCCGGAGGCGTCCTTCAAAATCTCCCTCTCTCCTTTTCTCCCCCATTTTCCGTCTTGGAATTGAGTCCGGGAAAGCGTGGCTCTTTTACTGTTTTCTCTGACGTCCCTCCCTCGGAGTCGTCCGGAGGCGTCTTTCGAAGTATTTTCTCACTCTCCCTCTGCCCTAACTATGCAAACGAAGCCGCCCCTCCTGCCTGGCGACCTTTGTTAGGGATGACCCGGGTACGTGAGAACGCAAGGTCGCTTGCTTCCTTTCAAACTTTGGTCTTTTCTCGGACCCCGATCTGGCATTGCACTGCGCAAGCGTTCAGTAGGGGATTCCGAACTTAGTCTCAAGGGCTAGGCAGGAGGCTGTCGTGGAGGGTAGAAGGGGCGGTTCACGAATTGGGGCCCCACACTAGGACCAGTTCTGCAAGCAATACCGAGATAGAATTCCAGGATCCGTGGTTGTATATCGGGTAGAGAGAGACCCGTGGTTTTAAGGCTGAGGTTTGAGGTTTATAGATGATAAGTGAAATACGGTTCGATGATAGGCAGGATTAAGTTTAAATAGAGATAAACAGAGGTACCTTAATTACTGAAAGAATACAATTTTTTTCTACCCTTCCTCCCTTTTGTTTTCCCCCTTGTCTGTCCACCCCTTTTGTCTTTTTTGTATACATCGCTAGCGAAATACCCCATTTTGTATAATAGAGTGATGGGAGCCCACGCTTCTCAGCACTCTGATTGGACTCCTCCTGGCGACAAGGCTTCTATGAAGCCTTTCCGCTCTGGAGAGGACTCTGATACCCCTTTAAAATTTGTTCTCCTTAACTGGAAAGAATTGAGAGGGAGAAAGGGACTCTCAAAGTCCAAACTGAAAGATCTCTGCAACATCTCGTGGGTCGCTTTTACCCACCATTTGGAACCATCCTCCCAATGGCCATCTCATGGTTCCTTTAACCTTGTGAAGATGCAAGCACTTAAGTCCTATTTAGCCGACGAGAAGCCCCGGCAACTGTACTATCTCAATGCCTTCGTTGAAGCCCGCGAATTATTTCAACGGCAGCAAACCCAAATTGTTCGGCAAATGGCCGTTTTGAAGACGACCAGACCTCCCCCGTATGATGAGATTAGAGCCCAGGAGGAACAATTAGATAGAACCCTCATTCCCTTCTACTATCCCGAACCCCGAGCTCCTCCACGACTACCGGAACCCGGGGCGGGAAACAGAACAGAAACCAGCGCGGGGGGTGCGGGACCCAGAGAAGAAGTAACAAATCAGACCACCGCTGCCCCTTCCCAAAGTATAACAAGGGCATTACCGTCCAACCCTCCCCCAAACGCCTCCAACGTGGGAGAAGACCAAGTAGACTTGGGTCTAGGACCCCTACTCAGCGGGCAATTACTGAACGGAGACCGAGAGGGACCCGTCTCAAGTAGGACTCGGAATAGGGACAACCTACCGAACGGCGAAATAGAGGGCGCTTTCCCTCTAAGAGCATTACCTATTCCCCCACAGTCAGGGCAGGAGACCCGCCCCACATGGTTTTTACTCATCAACCCTTTCTCACATCGGATTTAATGAATTGGTCCAACAAGATGCCCTCCCTATGGGACGACCCAGACAAATGCCACCGCCAGGTTGCCACCATTTTCTCCACTCATAACCCCACGTGGGCTGATGTGCATATGTTGCCTGGGGCTCTTTTCAATGAGGCAGAAAAAAGGGAGATACTGGCAAAGGCAGGGGAGGCCCTAGCTCGGGAAGACTATCAACCGAACCGACCCGCCTCCATGGCCCCCCTGACCGCCCAGACGTTACTGAACGATCCGGACTGGGACTATAATACCACCGACGGGGCATGGGGTTTAAAGATTTTCAAAAAAAGCCATCTTAGATGGAATCAAGGCTGCTGGCCAGCGAACCGTAAATTGGACCAAAGTCCAAGCCATCCTTCAAGGACCAGAAGAACACCCGTCCGACTATTATTCCCATTTGGTCTCTGCAATTAAAACCTGGGGCGGGATAGATCCAGAGAGCCCCCAGCATGAGGTCGTAGTTAAAGGCTTCTTTAAGGACCAAGCAACGGCGGACATAAGGAAAGCCCTAAATGCACACCTTGGGTATGATGGAAAGACCATAACCGAAATCCTTTCCATCGCCAAGTCTGTCTTTAATTCGAGAGATGAGCGGAGGAGAAAAGATCTAAAACCCGACTCTCCGCAGATATTAGCCTATGCAGGAGGGGTCCCCCCTTACAAGGATAAAATCAAACCCAGGGGACCCGACTACCGGGACCAGCGTATTTGTTACAACTGTGAGGAAGTAGGGCACATAAGAAGATTCTGCCCCCTCCTGACAGAAGTTACAAGACCCGAGTACACAGATCCAAAGACATGCAGACCGGATTACCGGGAACCTGCTCACTACAAACCTAGGGAACCAAACCCCTCATATGGACCTATTCAATCCACAGCCCAAACGCCATATCACATGGGTCTTCTTCATCCACAACCCAGACCTAGAAATCCCACCCAGGCCACCCGCGCTATTAACCCAGCTCATGAAATGGCGATGGAAGAATACCAAGAGCATTGACAACTAGAAGCAGATCCCGCCTCTTTCTCTTTTCTTTGTCCTGTCTTGCAATTATCATCCTCTGATCCAATCTGCACTATGCAAATCGATGGGCAATCCTACGATTGCCTTTTGGATACTGGGGCCACCTATTCCACTCTCACAAATAGCCATTTAACCCCCGGGGAAGAAACCAGAACCGTAATGGGACTGGATGGAATTTCTCGAAACTGTCCTCTTTCCAAACCTGCAAAGGTTTCCATCGGACCCCTATCTGTTAAACATACTTTCTTACTAACTTCTAGCCCCGTTAACCTCCTGGGGAGGGATCTGCTCTGCAAATTAAACGCCACCATACAATGCGGACAAGAAGGGATTTATTTACACATGCCAAACGAATCCATCTTCAGTTTTCAAGGAGTTCTGCAAGAAGCCCACAATACCACCATCGATCTTCCACCCGAACTCCTAAATAGCGTTTCCCCTTCCCTATGGGGAACCGAGTCAACCTCCATGGGGCTCTTAAAGTCTGCAACACCGGTGAAAGTAAACTATAGGAAAGATTTACCCTTCCCCTGCACTAAGCAATATCCCCTTCCCCCAGAAGCAATAGAGGGATTGGCCCCGATGATTGACGAATTCCTCAGGATGGGAGTTTTAGTCCCATGTGCCTCCCCTTGCAACACCCCTCTTCTTCCCGTCAAAAAGCCAAATACAAATCCCACCAAATGGCGCTTGGTGCAAGACCTCAGGCTCGTGAATTCTTTCGTCATCCCCAGACACACTGTAGTCGCTAACCCACACCACCTCTTAAGCACCATTCCGGAGGGAACTGTGGTCTACTCTGTCATAGATCTATGTTCTGCCTTCTTCAGCATCCCCGTAGACCCAGAGAGCCAATTCCTTTTTGCTTTCACATGGCAGACAGGGCAACTAACGTGGACCCGGTTGCCCAAGGATATGTAGAGTCTCCGGCAATTTTCTCATCCATATTACATCAAGATTTATCAGATGTAACCCTGCCAGGAGGCTCCGCCCTGAGACTTTATGTTGATGACATCTTACTCTATGGACGGGACCTAGAATCCTGTAAAAGTGACACAATAGCTCTCCTAAACATACTAGCACATAAGGGACACAAGGTATTCCCTAAAAAGATACAGTATTGTAGAAAGGAAGTCAAATATCTTGGTCATATCCTCGGAGAGGGCACTCGGGCCCTAACTACAGATAGAATTGAAGCAATAACCAAATTACCCCTACCAAAAACTAAAAGGCAGCTCCGAGGCTTCATCGGAATGAGTGGATTCTGCCAAGCATGGATCCCCCGCTACGGAGAATTCACCCGCCCTCTTACAGCAATGACACACAACAATGCCCCAGACCAACTACAGTGGTCTGCAGAGGCACTTGAAGCCTTCAAATCTATTAAAGGGGAACTGAGGACCTCGCCTGCCCTCGGACTCCCGGACTACAGACTACCCTTTTCCTTATACGTGCATGAAAATAAGGGAGTAGCCTCTGGAGTACTTACACAACCTTTCCAAGGGAGGAACAGGCCTGTCGCTTATTACAGCCTTCAACTAGACACTACTGTACTGGGAAATGTGGGGTGCCTTAGGGCCGTAGCAGCTGCAGCCCTGCTCCTAGAGAAAGCGCAAGAGACTGTCCTGGGGCACGACCTAACCGTGAACGTCCCCCATGCCGTCGCTACCCTCCTCAGCTTACAGGGATGCCAACATTTCACAATACAACGTCTGAACAGATACGAAGCCATCCTCCTCAGTCCATCAAACGTCACCATAAAGAGGGTGAACTCTCTCAATCCTGCAACCCTACTGCCCCTCCCCGACGACGGCACCCCACATCATGACTGTTCTCAAATAGTCCGCCACATAGAAAAACCTCGGGAAGACCTCGATTACCTCCCTTTAACCGACCCCGACCTCATCTTGTACACCAATGGGAGTTCCAAGATTGTAGGGGGGGAACGGAAAAGTGGATATGCCATAGTCACCGATAGCGAGACCCTGGAGGCATGACCTGTCCACGCAAAATACAGTGCGCAGGCCGCTGAACTTATCGCCCTGATAAGAGCCTGCGAATTAGGGGCAGGACAGAGAATCACTATTTACACAGACTCAAAGTACTGCTTTGGGTTGGTGCATGCCACCGGACAGATCTGGTTACAGAGGGGCTTCTTGACTGCAGCAGGCACCCAAATCGCACACGCTTCCCTAGTAAAACGCCTCATGTTCTCTCTACACTTTCCTGAAGCTATTGCAGTAGTCCATTGTAAAGCGCATACTAGAGGGAGGGACCCAGTTTCAACAGGGAACCGATGTGCTGACCGCGCAGCAAAAGAAGCAGCCCTTCAGCCCCTCTCTGCAGACAATGAGTTCTAGGGACCCCAGGTTCCATCAGATGTAGACTTTGCTGAGATGTACAAGACTGCGACCCCAGAGGAAATTAAGGGATGGAAAGAACAAGGACCCCACTTAGACAACAATGTTTGGTATTTTCCAGACAAAAGGCTCATAATGCCCAGACTATGGGTACCTAAACACTTGAGGGTCCTGCACCAACGTACTCACTGGGGTAGGGACAAACTTATTGATACAATACAACGCTGCTGGTATGCCCCAGGTCTCGCTCTCGCCGCTAAGGCTGCCGTAAAGAATTGTCATACTTGCCAGACCTTTAATCCAAAGCATACCGCCAGATGCCCACCGGGGGCCAGACCATGGGCCTTCGTCCCATTCGAAAGTCTTCAAGTGGATTTTATAGATCTACCCCCTTGCCTAGGCTACAAACACGCTTTGGTCATCATTGATCAGCTGACAGGGTGGGTGGAATGTTTCCCTACTCGCAAGACAACTGCCCAAATAGTTGCAAAGACTCTATTGCAAGAGATCATACCACGGTTCGGAGTTCCCAGACACATAGACAGTGACAGGGGTTCACATTTCACATCAGATATAATCCAGCAAGTAGCCAGTGCCCTAGGAGTTAAATGGAAGTTACACACACCGTACCATCCTCCTTCCTCCGGGCAGGTCGAAAGGATGAACCAGCAGCTTAAGTCTCAGCTGGGAAAACTCTGTAAAGACTCTGGTATCAAATGGGTAAATGCCCTCCCATTAGTCCTGCATAATCTACGGGCATGCCCCCGTGGAAACCTCAAACTGTCTCCCTATGAATTACTGTTTGGAAGACCCTCCCCGGTATATAATACTCAATTTCCTACTTAGAGGTGGGTGAGTCCGAATTAACCAAATATATAATACAGCTCCAGAAGCAACTCATTCTTCTCCACAGATACGCTGCCGCGAGCCAAAACATTCCCCTAGACGAGAACATCCACCCATACCAACCAGGGGATTGGATACTGGCAAAAACCTACCACAAGGTACCCCTACAGCCCAAGTGGGAGGGCCCCTACCAAGTACTTTTAACCACCCCAACTTCTGTTAAGGTAGCGGAGAAGACAGCCTGGCTACATCACACCCGCTGTAAGCCTGCTTCGCCACCCAAACCCGCCTCAGACGACACACCTTACAGTATCCCAGCCCGGTCAGCAGACGCCGACACCGACATAGAGGAGGAACAACAGACCGGACCAGATCGGGGCACAAATCAGGCCCAACAGACCGGACCAGATCGGGGCACGAATCGGGCCCAACAGACCGGACCAGATCGGGGCACGAATTGGGCCCAACAGACCGGACCAGATCGGGGCACGAATCGAGCCCAACAGACCGGACCTGATTCGCCGCACACACCAACATAGTGGTCTTCAGAACTCATCACAACGACCGACGACAACGACCGACCCCCAATCCGCCTCAGATTCCGTAAAACACCCCCTCACAAGTCTGACAGCTCCGCAGTTTGACAGCTTCACTTGACAGCGCCGCAGTTTGACAGCTCCGCAGTTTAACAGCTCCGCAGTTTGACAGCTCCACTTGACAGCGCCGCAGTTTGACAGCTCCGCAGTTTGACAGCTCCACTTGACAGCGCTGCAGTTTGACAGCTCCACGTCTGACAGCTCCGCCGTTTGTTGGCTACAGCCAACACCACTACCAACCATGACCGCCACCATACCCACCCTGCTCGTCTTCCCCATCCTGATTACCACCACGACCTTTTCTCAGCACACCACAACCACACATGTCTCATGCCCTGGATTACAAATTGAATACAAATATCTGGATTTTGGAATTGTTGACATGGTAAAAAGTGGAACATTAGACCGTTTGGGAGATTTTGATTTCTGCTTACCTGAGACCCGCGTCCTCCTTCGACACTCTGTATTGCCAGTCCTCGCTACACACCAAACCTGGGAACTCTTTATTCGCTCTCCCTCTGACACGCCACTAGGCAAACTCATCCTCACCAGAGATGGCCCTTGGAACCGTGCCCGCTGCCTCAATGGTTCTTATATACTTTTTGCCGACGGAACACCCCAACAAACGTTAAACTGGACACTTCTGGACAATGGTCGCGGGGAGTCAGTTTACACTGACCGAAACCATCCCACAGACCACCTAGTCCATGGATTTTACTGCCAAAGAGTGGACTCCACTCCTCGCAACACCATCCTACAGGGAGTCTGCCTCCGAAGGTACTGCTGCGTTTGGGACATCGGCATCGCCTCCACCTGGGACGGCAAAGCGTACCTTGAAGGCTGGCATCACTCCATCACACCTCCAGCAGAATGGGATACCACCGGACCCCAGAGATGTGGAGGTTTAGCCACGAATCTCACCTACCTACTCCGACAAGACCCCCTTCACCCCGCTGGCACCGCAGCTCAACAAAGGGGGGAACTGTCGATATCCGAAAACCCCACCAATAACGACCTTTTATCCACCTGGCACTCCAACACCTACGTAAAACTGGTCTCCCAAATCGCAAAACAAACGACCACCGACGATTGCTGGATCTGTGCCAACGCCCCCGCACACCTCCACAGTGGCATACCATTCCTTGGAGTACCCCTCACCCTACAACAACATCTCTCCGCTGACGTACAGTCCTGGAACCTGACCGCTGTGAACTTGACCCACCAGTACATCTACCTAACCGGACCCACTAAAGGTGACCTCTGCTGGAAGTTCAGCGGCAGTGACAAAGTCATCGGCCAGAGTACCTGTAAGTACACCATTGACATCACCTTAAGCGGTAAAATTACCCTGTGGCAACAGGGTAACCCCTCTACCCATCCCAACTTACTGTCTGCATGGAAACGTGTAATGAACTTACCTGACTCCTGGGACCCCTCCCCAGTTTCCCAGTGTTTCTTCCGCACCTTCCACACTGGCCGCATAGACTCGTGCCTACAGGGGTTGTTCTGGGTTTGCGGCCACCGCGGATATGCATGGGCCAGCCTGTTATCTTGGCACCTGTTATCTTGGACTAATCTTGCCTGGGATCCGGATCACCCAAGATCTCCCCACCGGAAGGAGACGCAATAAGAGAGCAAAAGACCTGTCAGAACTTTCCGATGTGACAGCCAATGGAGAAACTTATGGCCGGGCCCTTTTCCCCGCGTACGGAGCGGGCTCCAACCACGTCGACATCCTCAAACTAACGGACATTCTATTAAACTTTATGGAGGAGTCCAATGCGGCTACCCAATCTATCCTGACAGAATTAACAGAGGTCAGACAGACATCGATTCAGAACTGCCTGGCTTTGGACTATGTTCTCGCTTTGACAGGAGGCGTATGTGCCCTTGTGGGAACCGAGTGCTGCACATACGTCTCTGATCAAACTCTAAATATCACTGGACATCTTAACAACATCCACAAGCTAACAGATGAGCTTAAAGACATTCAACATGAAGGATTGTCTGACGCCCATTTGTGGAGCTGGCTACCGGGGTCCGGGTGGATCAAACAACTCCTAGGAAACGAACTCCTGATCCTGATCACTGTAACAACCTGCATTGCTGTCTTCTGTTGCGCAATCCACTGTTTCCCAATGTGTTGCCAAACCTGCGGCTCTTGCGCTTCGATTCTTCGTCCGCGATCGTCTGCCGCTTATACAACACCCACACCAAGGACCTGGTCGACCCTCATCGAGATGGGACCCCTGAAAAACCCGCAAGATCTAGACTCTAGGTATGACATGTCAGATTTCTATTGACTTGTGCGGAGAGAAGGATTGCATGGTTCTTACCTTCGCAATCTTATCTCCGAAGGGGGGAACTGTGGCCGGAGACCCCCCCTTCTAACACACACACACGTACTGCCCAAACACCACACTCACACACACACACCTCCCCTCCCCGACCCTGGAAACGTCCCTTTAGAGAGCCGTCTCCTAGAAAAGAAAAGCCTTCCGTAAAGGAAGCGCTACCTTTGACAGCTCTACGGAGAACCCTATCCTTACCATATAATTTCCCCCAGTAAACCGGGCACCCCTGCTGCAGTTGCTCCCGGGGAGGGGGCTATCCGCCAAGTCCTCCGGCCTGGAGAAAGCCGATGTGTTGGCGTGGGGAGGGGGGCGGTGTTTCGTAGCCAGGCTCCCGCAGCCAAGTTGCTGGCAGGTTCCCACTTTGCTCCAGCCGCCCAGATGCCGGCGCGGTCCTCTTCGGGGTGGCGCCTCTGCTTTGCGGTGTGGCACACCGCCCGCCCGCCCGGCTCCCTCCACCCCACTCTGCGTAGCTGAACCGGCAGCAGCTTCGCCTCTCCCAGCCCAGCCGGGGCGTGCCGCCTGCGGCAGGACCTGCGCCGGGTCCCCGCTCTCCACTCGCCTCCGCCATTCCCTTCCCCGCCTGCCGGCCACGCTACTTACCCACCAAGGTGACCCCCAGCCAGCCCCTGGGCCCGCCGCCCGCGCCCCCGGCCATCTCCTCACCAGCTGCAGCGCCGCAGTGGCCTCTTCTTGCGGCCCGAGCGAGTGAGCGAGCGGCGTCCCAAGCGTGGCTCTCGCTCCCTGCCCTCGCTGCCAGCCTCCGCGGCTCTCTCGGGCTCCAAAAGTTGCTGCGCGCGCGACCTGCCCCCTCGAGCAGCCGCGCCTGGGAGGCTCCGAGGGACGGAGGCAGCCGGCTCCGAGCTCGGCTTCGCGGGGCCGCCTCCTCCACAGCGAGCCCCGGGCTGGACCAAGCGAGCAGAAAGCCTCTTTGCCTGGCCCACGAGGCAGGCGAAAGTTGTGGGACCGGCCGGTAGGCAGCGCCGACGGGGTGCGTCGGTTGGAGCCCTGTCTGCAAGCAGGCAGGGAAGGCTATTCGCGTGGGTCACTTTTTAGAAAGGCAGAGAGCCTCCACTGGAGTCTGGGTCTGGGTCGGGACCAGTAAAAAGGACGAGAAGCTCGCTTCCTCACCCTTGATGCCACGGGCCGCATGACGAGGTCTGGTGGGCCGGATTCGGCCCGCGGGCCTTGTGTTTGACACCCGTGCTCTAGGTCTTAGTTAATCCCACCCCTAAAAGCTGAGCCATTTCGCAGTCATCTCTAGACAATATAGCTTCTCTTCTCTCTCACATCTCCACTCATCCTGTAAATAGTTGCTGCATGAATAAAGCTTTTTGAACGCAAGAAACCCAAGAAATTGTAAGCAAATCTTCCAATTGAATTCACTGAAGTGGCAAGGTCTGGTAACACCTTTCCATATTCTGCTCCCCTCCCCCCGGCCAGCTCCTCGTCAACCTCAAAAGACCCGGTATACCTCAGATGGTAAAGGGCTTCCAGTGCCGTAGCAAGGACCAATTCAGGCTGCGTAAAGCACGCAATCCGTCCCATGAGATCCTGATAGAGAACAGAGGGCGGAGGGGGGAAACGTCAGTTCCCTACGGACATCAGGTGGATTCCTCCAACCCCAAACTCAGTGCAGGAATTGGCAATGTAATGCCAAATGCCTGCACAACCCTTCTCTTGGCCAGACCCCGCCAGGCCTTCCTTCTGCCCAGCATCCCCCCAATCCCATCCCCAGCTCTCCTGCCCCCCTCACCCCTGGATACCTCATGCAACCTCTCACTCACCGCAATTGCCTTGGCGGCCATCTTTTTGGAGTACCTCAAGCTGTCCTTTTCTCTCTGGCGGGCCTCCGAGCAAGTGGCCAGCACACAGCAGAGGAACATCTCATCCTTCTCCAGTTGCTGAAATGGCAAGAGTCAGGCTGTCAGTTCATGCCAGGAGGGCTTCTCTGCATCTGAGACCGCCAAAATGGGGGTACAAACAGCACTGGATGGGGTGGATGGGGGTGGGGGTGGGGGGGTGAGGGATTTCGTATGTACTGTGCTGTTTTCTCAAATACTAACCACAGGCGATGCCCAGACCCTGCCAGTCTCTGAACCATCTGCAACAAGAGAAGCAGGAAAGCACATGGGGGCAGGTTAGTTCATTTCTACTTATTTTCCACAGTTGAGGATTAGAGCATTAAGGCCACCCCTCCTTACGCTCCAAAATGAAAAGGAAGCATTTGCTCACGTGGGCCCACAGCAACCCTGGACTTCTTGGGGACTTTGCGGGTCCCCTTCTTCTTGCGGGCTGCCATGTCCCTCAGTCGCCTTGTGGCCGGCTGTTCTGAAGGCTGGCGGTGGGAAGAAAAGCCCTTCTTCCCACCTCCCGCCCCGCAAGCTCCGGGGACAGGAGGGCTTTGCTGCCGACCGCCAGCATTTTAAAAGCCCCCGCTGTCCCGGGGCGATTTTAAAATGCTGGTGGGCGGGAGCGAAGCCTCCGCTGTCCCGGGGAGATTTTAAAATGCTGGGGGTCGGCAGCGAACGGTTCGCTCCCGCCCGCCAGCATTTTAAGATCGCCCGGGACAGCAGAGAAGTCTCCGCTGCCCCGGGAAGGCAGGCGGGGGGGGGAGGGAGCAAAGACTTTTGCCCCCCGCCGGCCTTCAGAAGAGGTCCAGGACCTCTTCTGAAGGCCGGCTGTGGGCAAAAGTCTTTGCTCCCGACCGCCAGCAATTTAAAACAGGTCCCCGGAGATTTCCCTATGGGCTTTCGTCTTGCGAAGCAAGCCCATAGGGAAATTCGTCTTGCGAAGCGCCTCCAAAACAGAAAACCCTTTTCGTCTTGCGGGTTTTCCGTCTTGCGAGGCATTCGTCTTGCGGGGTACCACTGTATATGAGATAGACTCATGACATGCAAAGCAAGATATGTCAAGCCTTTATTTGTTATAAACGTGATGAATATGGGGTACAGCTGATAAAAAACCCAAATTAACAATCCCATAAAATTGGAATATTGTGAAAAGGTGCAGTAGCTATTCAATCCATAACACCTGCAATGGGTTCAGTAGGAAGCACAATCATGGGGAAGGCTGCTGACCTGACAGTTGTGCAGAAAGCCATCATTGAGACCCTCCATAAGGAGGGAAAGCCTCAAAGGGTAATTGCAGAAGAAGATGGATGTTCCCAAAGTGCTGTATCAAAGCACATTAATGGAAAGTTATGCGGAAGGGGAAAGTGTGGAAGAAAAAGGTGCACAAGCAGCAGGGATGACCACAGCCTGGACAGGATTGTCAGGAAAAGACCATTCAAACGTGCTGGGGACTGAGGCTGGAGTTAGTGCATCAAGAGCCACCACACACAGAAGGATCCTGGAGCTGGGCTTCAAATGTCATATTCCTCTTGTCAAGCTGCTCCTGAACAAGAAACAACGTCAGAAGCATCTTGCCTGGGCTAAAGGGAAAAAAAAAAGAACTGGTCTGTTGCTCAGTGGTCCCAAGTCCTCTTTTCTGATGAGAGCAACTTTTGCATCTCATTTGGAAACCAAGGACCCAGAGTCTGGAGGAAGAATGGGGAGGCACACAATGCCAGATGCTGGAAGTTCAGTGTGAAGTGTTGATTTGGGGAGCCATGCCATCAGCTGCTGTTGGTCCACTGTGCTTCATTAAGTCCAGGGTCAACGCAGCAGTCTACCAGGAGATTTTGGAGCACTTCATGCTTCCTTCTGCAGACAAGCTTTATGGGGATGCTGATTTCATTTTCCAGCAGGACTTGGCACCTGCCCAGACTGCCAAAAGTACCAAAACCTGGTTCAATGCCCATGGGATTACTGTGCTTGATTGGCCAGAAGACTCGCCTGACCTGAACCCCATAGAGAATCTATGGGGCATTGCCAAGAGAAAGATGAAACACATGAGACCGAGCAATGCAGAAGAGCTGAAGGCTGCTGTTGAAGCATCCTGGTCTTCCACCGCCACAGCATAAGAGGCCTGAGAGAGGCCTCTGGGACATGGCTGCTGCTGCTGCTGCTCGCATGAGTGTTGGGAGGACTGCTCCCTTTTCTGCCAACTCCATCTGGCCTAGGGGGCGGGGCCTGCACTCACCGCCACAGCTTGAGGGCCTCCATCAAGGCCTCCGGGACACGGCTGCTGCTGCTCCCGTGAGTGTTGGGAGGACCGCTCCCTCTCCTGCCAACTCCATCTGGCCTAGGGGGTGGGGCCTGCACTCACCGCCACAGCATAAGAGGCCTGAGAGAGGCCTCTGGGACACGGCTGCTGTTGCTGCTTGTGTGAGTGCTGGGAAGACCGCTCCCTCTCCTGCCAACTCCATCTGGCCTAGGGGGCGGGGCCTGCACTCACCGCCACAGCATAAGAGGCCTGAGAGAGGCCTCCGGGACACGGCTGCTGTTGCTGCTTGTGTGAGTGCTGGGAAGACCGCTCCCTCTCCTGCCAACTCCATCTGGCCTAGGGGGCGGGGCCTGCACTACCACTACAGTTTAGAGGCCTGAGCAGCTACCGGCAGCAATGGACAAAATGGTTTTAAATGTTTTAATTGCTTTTAATTTGCAGCACCTTAAATGGTGGTGGTTGTTTTTTATAACATTATATTATTTCATTATTTTATTTTTGCTTGGGGTGGGATAAGCATTTAGTCAGCGCTATTGTTTCTTGCTGTGTTTTGTTTTGTTTTGTTTTGTTTCGTTTTATTTTTATTATTATTATTCTGTTAAATTATTATATTGTTTGTATTTTGCTTTTTAAGCGGAAGGGTCATGGCTGCCTGGGAGTGGGCCTCAGCCAATAGATTGGGTGGGGCAGGTTCCACAGGGGGGGATGTATTGGGACACCCGATCTCAGTGATCACGGGCAGGAGGAGGAGTTATGCTAAGACCAGACCATGTCATTACCGAGGAGGCAGGTTTAGTCGTTGTTTGAGGACTATCCCTGCCTCCAGGTCTGGTCCTGACCGGAAGGATACTGGAATCAACAAGGGAAACCCACATGACCTGAAAGTGTTGCTGTGCAATGCCAGGTCAATGATGAATAAAACCACTGCCATCCACGACCTGATTGTGGATGGAGGATTTGACCTGGCATGTGTGACAGAGACCTGGTTGGAGGAAGCAGATGGGCCTGTCCTTGCCGCTGCTTGCCCACCAAGTTTCTCTTACGCACAGCAACCCAGGTCATGTGGGCGGGGAGGGGGGTTGCAGTGATTTTTAGGAAGTCATTAGTCTGCACCAGGCATCCTATTGGGAAGACCCAGTTTTCTGAGTGCATGTTCTGGAAGTTGGGCAATAGGGGCAGTATAGGATTCCTACTGGTGTACTGACCTCCCCGCTGCACCAAGGATTCCCTGCCCGAGCTGCTTCAGGTCATGGCGGATATGCTCCTGGAGACACCTAGCTTGGTTGTCCTGGGGGATTTTAACATCCATGCCAACACAACCTTACAAGGGGCCGCTCGGGACTTCCCCTTTTGTAAATAGATTGAAGCAATAAGGCTGCAAGCTGAAGTCTTGGAAAGCCTTTTGTAAAAGACTAAATTTCCATTGGTAAAGAACATTAACCCCCCCCCCTTGGAGGCAGGAGAAGAGGGGAGGAAGTTGTGGACTGAGTGTGCCTGCAGGAGAGGTTAAAATACCGCCGCTCTGACCCTGGGAACGGGCTGCTAGCAGGACTGACGTCTTGTGGAATGTCCATTGACAGTGTTTAGAACATTCATTGACAGCTAGCATAAGAGTAATACATTGTTTCTACTGTCTCCGGCTGCCTTTAAGAAAAAGAAGTAAAAGTAACTGAGAACTGAAACTAACTTCGGATTGTTTGAACTGTGTTTAAAAAAGGATATCACTGACTAATATAAATAGAAACTGGTTGTTGTTTTTTAATAAAAATGTTCAGTTTCTGTTAATTGATTCTCATGGGAACTTGCAGATTCTGGCTTCACACAATTAACTCAAGGCAGTGTCAATTTACTCTTGGCAGAAAGCCAAGGTCTGCTTGACCTAGAAACTACTTACTCTGATTGGTTAATGACCAGCACTCAACTCTGTTATCTAGGAATGCTAGCACAGTTTGGTGTTAGGTGTGTTGAAGAAGTTAGAAGTGCTGTGTATGGTTATGAGAGAGAGAGAGAGAAAGAAAGGATTTATTTTGCTTTGTTTTGTATGCAGAAACTCTGCTGGTTTTATTTTTCCTTTTAATAAATCCTGTAAATAGTTATTCTGAGTCTAGCTGACTAGTCATTACCACCTCGACTAGCTTCTTCGCTGTGCAGGAAAACTCTGCTACGTTTGGGCTAAAGCCATTAGAGCTATGCCTGACACTTCAAAGTTCCATGAAAAAAATTTATTGGTTTTTCACAATTTTTATAAACACAAACATTACACAATAAAAACAAACAAACACATAAACAAACATGTATAATGTCAAATCCTTTTTTCTTAAACCTTACTTCACCGACTTCCCCATACCTCCCCTTTCTGCATCCCAATTTCCAAATTTGTTTCAGCAAATCCTGCCCCTTGATTTTATCAAATTTTCCCTTATTCTTTTCCTTTACTTAATCTTTTACAGCTGTAATCCCCTTTTTTCAAAAACCTCAACATTTTAACATTCATTAATTTTACAATGATTCTTGAGATAAATTTTAAATTTCTTCCAGTCTTCATCCGCCGTCTCTTTCCCCTGGTCACGGATTCTGCCGGTCATTTCAGCCAGTCCCATGTAGTCTATCACCTTCATCTGCCATTCTTCCAGAGTGGGTAGATCTTGTATCTTCCAATACTTTGCGATGAGTATTCTTGCTGCTGTTGTGGCATACATAAAAAAAAGTTCTATCTTTCTTTGGCACCAATTGGCCGACAATGCCAATTGGCCGACAAAACTAACTTCGGATTGTTTGAACTGTGTGTAAAAAAGGATATCACTGACTAATATAAATAGAAACTGTTTCCCCCTAGTGGAAGCTTTTGAAACTGGTGGCTTTATAAGAGCTGTGCTAGGGGAATTTCCAGCTGCAAGATAAAAAACTGTGAGACTCTGGGACTGACCTTGAATCTTCTAAGTGTTATGGCAAATGGAAAGGAAAAAACAGACCAGTCAACTGCTGAAAAAACATTAAGATCTGGGAAGACATGGCAGCAACCCAGGAGAGGCTCAACACAAGGCCTCCCTGCTTCTTCTGCTGCTGCTTCTGTACCAGTACACTCAAAATCAAGAGGAATGTCGACAGAAGAGGCCTTAGCGGTTGCATTAAGTAAGATAAATGATTCATTGGAACAGCTTAATAAGAAAGCAGATGCGACAAATGTGAAAGTGGATGCGACGAATGCGAAAGTGGATGCTGCAACTATTAAAATCGACTTAAATACAGAAAGTATAAATAATCTGGGACAAAAGGTGAACACTAATATAGAAACTATCCAGAAACTAATACAGGAATCTACTTTGGTACGGCAGACTGCGGAGGAAGCCAGGGAGAAAGCTACTGCTGCTGAATGTAAAGTAACACAACTGGAGAAAGAGAGAGTCCCAGCCTTACAGAGGCAACTTGATGAACATAAGTTGACGCTTGCTATGATTGAACTTAAAGAAAAACAGACGAATCTGAGGATTAGAGCCCTACCCGAATTGGAGAAGGAAAGCTTGACAGACTTTCTTACACAGGAATTTGCTGCCTTTTGGGATTTGAACTTGGGTCAAGAAGAGTTTAGAATTGTGAGGGCCTTCAGACTTGGAAGAGGAGGGAAAAAAGAGAAGAATAGAATAAGAGATTGCTTGATCACCCTTCGAACTAAAGAAGAGAGAGATAGAACCTTGGGCTGGCACTACCAGAAGAGCTTAGAAGTACATCAGTCAAGAGTGGAAATTTTTAAAGACGTTCCGAAACATATTTTGGCTCTTAGGTCAAATTACGGAGATATTGTTGCTCTGCTGAGAAGGAACAAAATCATCTTTAGGTGGGAGTTTCCCCAAGGTCTATCCTTCAGTTTCAAAGGAAGGAAAATAAAAATAAGATCAGTAGAAGATAAAGTAATGTTTTTGTATAAATACGAAGAAGATCTGCAGAAGGAACTTGGAAAAGCACCAAGAGCATTGGATAGAAGATCACCAGATAGAGGACCAGAGCAAAGAGCTTCGGATAGAAGATCACCGAATAGGGGAATATTGGATATATCAGCACTATCTTTTGGACTGGATCTTCCAGTGAACGTGCCACCACCACCACCAACAGAACAAGAGCAAGCATTGGGTGCAGTTGGAGGAATATCAACGTAATTACATGATGGCGTTGCAGATTTCGAGCTGGAATGTGAATGCACTGAACTCTCCTGAAAAAAGGCGGAGATACTTTCATTAATTGAAAAAAGAACATTTGGACTTGATTTGTTTACAAGAAACACATGTGATAAGGCTACACAGGAAAATACTGAGTAATAAAAGACTGGGCCAAGAATTTATCTCATCAGATAAAGTTAAAAAAAGAGGAGTGGTCCTTTATGCAAAGGAGAGCCTATCACCGAAATTCAGATTCAAAGATGACCAAGGAAGATTTGTTGCAATTGAAATTCAATCACAAGGAGAGAAATTTCTGATCGTAGGTATTTATGCACCAAATGAAGGAAAATCGGAGTTTTTTAAGAAGCTACATGAGACTCTGATGGACTATATGGACTACAATATGATCTTGATGGGAGACATGAATGGAGTGGTGTCTACAAACATGGACAAAGCACAGAGACAGGTAGTCACTAAAGATAGCAGACTACCAAAAACCTTTTTTGACATGACTGAAAATATGGTTTTAGTTGACATTTGGAGAATGAAGAACCCTCTGGGAAGAGAGGGAACGTTCTTCTCTGAGGCTAAAATGACATGGACAAGAATTGACCAAATCTGGGTAACAAGGGGATTGGTTCCGAAGATCAGCAAAGTGGAGATTTGCCCTAAAACTTGTTCTGATCATAATGCTGTAAAGATGGAAATGAAATTGACGCCAATAGGTTCCTTTAGATGGAGGATGAACGATACTTTGTTTAGGAATGAAGAGGTGACCAAGAAGGCCCAAAAAACTCTAAGAGACTATTTTGAGATAAACATGAATACTACAGTGGAAAAAAGAGTAATTTGGGACGCAAGTAAGGCGGTTATGAGAGGATTCCTAATACAACAGAATGCAATTAAGAAGAGAACTCAGAATGAAAAAAAGAATAAAATCTTGGGGAAAATAAAGGAAGGAGAGAAGAAACTGAGAGCAAAACCAAAGTCACAGGAGATCCTGAAAGAGATAAAGTTATACCAAGTACAATATATGAAGCTGATGAATCAGGAAATAGAATGGAAGATTAAACAGATGAGGCAAAAGACATTTGAATCGGCAAATAAGTGTGGAAAATTGTTGGCCTGGCAAATGAAAAAAAGACAAAAACTCAATACTATTACGAATCTGGAAGTGGAAGGGAAGAATATACAGAACCCAGTGGAGATCAGGAAGTGTTTTCAGAGGTATTTCAAACAACTTTATACACAGGAGAAGCAGAAAGAAATGGACATTGATCGATTTTTGAAAATAAATGGACTACATAAAATCTCTCAGGAAAAACAGCTAATGTTGAACCACAAAATAACGGATCAGGAGGTGGAAGGGGCCATCCAGAACATGCAATTAGGTAAATCTCCAGGACCAGATGGTTTGACCTCAAGATATTACAGATCTTTGAAGGAATGGTTACTACAACCATTGAAGGAAGTTTGTAATGAACTATTGGAAGGGAGAAAGGCACCAGAGTCGTGGAAGGAAACTTACATTACACTTATACCGAAAACAGAGACTGAAAAGACACAGCTCAAGAACTACCGCCCCATATCGTTGCTTAATGTGGATTACAAAATTTTTGCAGATATTTTGGCTAAAAGATTAAAAAAGGTGTTAGTAGAAGAAATTCAAGTAGTAGAAGACCAAGCGGGCTTTCTCCCGGGCAGACATCTGTCTGACAATATGAGGAATATAATTAATATTCTAGAAAAACTACAAGTGAATATCAATACTAAGGCAGTTTTGATATTTGTGGATGCAGAGAAAGCCTTTGACAACATTTCTTGGGGTTTTATGAAGAAGAATCTACAGGGGATGGGGGTAGGTCAAGGCTTCGAAAATGGTATAGGTGCAATTTATTCAGAACAAAAGGCAAAATTAATTGTGAACAATGTAGTGACAGAAGAGTTTAAGATTGAGAAAGGGACACGACAAGGTTGCCCAATCTCTCCATTGCTCTTTATATCGGTCCTTGAGGTGTTGTTAAATATGATTAGAAAGGACAAAGAGGTTAAAGGTATACAAGTGGGAGCTAAACAGTACAAACTGCAAGCATTTGCTATGACTTAGTATCGACTTTACAGGAGCCAGAATCTAGTACTAAAAGGGTATTGGAACTGATCCAAGAATTTGGACAGGTAGCAGGTTTTAAGTTGAACAAGATGAAAACTAAGGTTTTAGAGAAAAACTTAACTGTGAATGAGAGAGAGAAGTTTCAGGAGGAGACAGGACTAACACTGGTTAAGAAAGTGAAATACTTAGGGGTTAACATGACTGCCAAAAATGTGAATTTCTTTAAGGATAATTATGAAAAATGTTGGATGGAAGTGAAAAAGGATTTAGAAATATGGACAAATTTGAAGTTATCATTGTTAGGTCAAATTGCTGTGATAAAAATGAATGTATTGCCAAGGATGTTGTTTTTATTCCAAACATTGCAAATTTTGGATAAGATGGATTGTTTCAAGAAGTGGCAGAAATATATTTTCAGATTTGTTTGGCAGGGCAAGAAGCCTAGAATAAAATTTAAGATATTAATTGATGCTAAAGAAAGAGGTGGATTTGCCCTGCCAGACCTTAAATTTTATTATGAATCAGCTGCTTTTTGCTGGCTGAGACAATGGCTGCTTCTTGAAAACACTGACGTGTTGGATCTAGAAGGTTTCAATAATGCATTTGGCTGGCATACTTATTTGTGGTACGATAAGGTAAAAGCACATAAAGCGTTTAAAAATCACATTGTTAGAAAAGCATTGTTTAATGTGTGGATAAGATATAAGTATTTGTTAGAAAAGAAAACCCCAAGATGGTTGTCACCAATGGAAGCGAAGTGTGCTGGTCCCGGGGGGGGAAAGGTACTAATACCGTAGCCGAAGTTCAGTCCAGAGTCACTAGCAGGGTAGACGATCACTAGGTGAGACGCGAGGTCCGAAACAGGGAGCCGGGCGGGGGAGCAGGAACGCTGGTAGGGCAGCAGCAGGAAGCCAGGCGGGTAACAGGAACACTGGTAGAGCAGAAGCAGGGAGCCAGGCGGGGAACAGGAACACTGGTGGGTCAGCAGCGGGCAGCCGGGCAAGGAACAGGCACACTGGGAGTGCAGATCTAGGTCTGGGTAAAGCAGGTACTCCACAACGACGTTGCTCCCGCAACCTGGGACCGGGCTGCCTGACCTTTATCTTCTTCTAAGGCCAGGGGCGGTCCCGGCCCCCAGGAGCCCCGCCTCTCCTGGCCTTAAGGCGAGCACTCCTCCTGGGAGAGACCAGTTCCCTTCGCCTCTCTGCCCTAAGCCTCTGCAGTTCAGGAGAGGCCGAAGGGTTACTGGGCCCCGGGGGAGGCTCACCTGTAGCCACTGAGTCCTCCAGCACCTCTGGGGCCAGAATGGTCTCACCTGGTGCCTGCCCCTGAGGATCTGGCACAGGTGCAAGCTCCTCAGCATCTAGGCCTTGCCCCAGTTCAGCCGGCCCTGGAGGCGGGGACTCCTGTGCCGGCTGGGATTCCTCCGGTTCACTCTCAGACTCGGAATCCCAGGCCATCACACGAAGGCACAGAAAAAACTCAATATGGAGGCCAAATGGCCAAAATATTGGGAAATTCTGGAACAAGATGGAGAGAGAATAAAATTGCAGAGCTTTGAAAAATTGAAAAACAGAGTGCGAGATTGGCTCCATTATTACCAAATAATGGAGGCATACAAATTGGACAAAAAAGTTGGTTTCCACGTGGAAAAATCAAAATTGGAAACAGAATTGTTAGATCCAAAAACCAAGAATTTGTCAAGAATGTATAACTTGCTGTTGAAATGGAATACTCAGGATGAAATGGTGAAATCAGCTATGATTAAATGGGCACAAGATGTTGGACATAACATAATGATGGCTGACTGGGAACAGTTATGGATCACAGGTATGAAATTTACGGCATGTAATGCCCTAAGAGAAAATTTAATGAAAATGATTTATAGGTGGTACATGACACCAGTCAAGCTTGAAAAAATCTACCATTTGCCCGATAATAAATGTTGGAAATGTAATGAGACTGAAGGTACATTCTTTCATCTTTGGTGGACATGCCCAAGGATTAAGACATTCTGGGAGATGATTTATAACGAAATGAAAAAGGTATTCAAATATACCTTCCGGAAGAAACCAGAGGCCTTTCTCCTGGGCATGGTCGGCCAATTGGTGCCAAAGAAGGATAGAACTTTTTTTATGTATGCAACAACAGCAGCAAGAATACTCATCACGAAGTATTGGAAGACACAAGATTTACCCACCCAGGAAGAATGGCAGATGAAGTTGATGGACTATATGGAACTGGCGGAAATGACTGGCAGAATCCGAGACCAGGGAGAAGAGTCGGTGGAAGAAGACTGGAAAAAGTTTAAAGACTATTTACAGAAATACTGCAAAATTAATGAATGTTAGAAGAATGTTGGAATGAAGTTATATGGCTTTAGTAGAAATGTTATAAGGAATTAAGTATAAATAGATTAATAGAATATTAAAGGGAAAAAATAAGGTTAGAATGTGTTAAGATAATTATAGGAGAGAAAACAGAGGAAGATGGAAAGGAATTGCTGAAACAATTAACAGAAGTGGAATACAAAAAGGGAGGTGTGAGGAGGTCGTTGAAATAAGTGAATGAAATATAAGATATTGAAATTATTTGATGTGTTTTAAATCGCTTTTGTTTTGTTTTGTTAGTTTAATGTGTGTTAGTGTTATGTAGTGTCTTTGTATTGTATTGTATTGTCTATTCTTTTTTTTGTAGTGTTTAAATTGTTGGAAAAGCAATAAATATTATTTTTAAAAATAATAATAAAAAGAACCAGTGAAGGCGGTGAAGGTCCTGTGTGAGTGCCTGGAGGCAGTTGGAGGATGGATGGCGGCTAACAGATTGAGGTTGAATCCTGACAAGACAGAAGTACTGTTTTTGGGGGACAGGGAGCGGGTTGGTGTGGGGGATTCCCTGGTCTTGAATGGGGTAACTGTGCCCCTGAAGGACCAGGTGCGCAGCCTGGGAGTCATTTTGGACTCTCAGCTGTCCATGGAGGAGCAGGTTAACTCTGTGTCCAGGGCAGCTGTCTACCAGCTCCATCTGGTACGCAGGCTGAGACCCTACCTGCCCGCGAACTGTCTCGCCAGGGTGGTGCATGCTCTAGTTATCTCACGCTTGGACTACTGCAACGCGCTCTACGTGGGGCTACCTTTGAAGATGACCCGGAAACTGCAATTAATCCAGAATGCGGCAGCTAGACTGGTGACTGGGAGTGGCCGCCGGGACCACATAACACTGGTTGTGAGAGATCTGCATTGGCTCCCAGTACGTTTCTGAGCACGATTCAAAGTGTTGGTGCTGACCTTTAAAGCCCTAAACGGCCTCAGTCCTGTATACCTGAAGGAGTGTCTCCACCCCCATCGTTCAGCCCGGACACTGAGGTCCAGCTCCGAGGGCCTTCTGGCGGTTCCCTCATTGCGAGAAGTGAGGCTACAGGGAACCAGACAGAGGGCCTTCTCAGTAGTGGCGCCCGCCCTGTGGAACGCCCTCCCATCAGATGTTAAAGAGATAAATAATTACCTGACATTCAGAAGACATCTTAAGGCAGCCCTGTTCAGGGATGTTTTTAATATGTAACGCTGTACTGTTTTTAACACTGTTTGGGAGCTGCCCAGAGTGGCTGGGGAAACTCAGCCAGATGGGCGGGGTATAAATAATAAATTATTATTATTAATATTATTCCATAACACCTCAGCAGTGCCACAGGCTGATAGCATCCATGCCACGCCGCACTGAGGCAGTAATTGATGCAAAAAGGGCCCAAACCAAGTAGTGAGTACATATGCATGCTGCTACTTCTCAGAGGTCAAATATTGCTCTATTTGCAATCCTTGTTTTGCTGATGTCATTTCATATTCTAATTTTCTGAGATTGTTAATTTGGGGTTTTCATCAGCTGTGCGCCATAATATCACAATCATAACAAATAAAGGCTTGACATATCTCGCTTTGCATGTCATGAGTCTATCTCATATATTAGTTTCACCTTTTAAGTTGAATTACTTGAATAAATGAACTTTTCCACGATATTCTCATTTCCCGAGTTTCCCCTGTACACTAAGTAGAAGAGAAGCATTGCCACCCGACCCCACCCTCCCCCTCTTCCCCCTCTGTTCTTCCTAACCCAACACTGCATGCAACACTAATGTCTCACAACAAATGAAACTGATCTGTAGAAAACACAACTTGACAAAAGAGACAAGGCACGTTTTTTTTGTAAACTAAGAAATCTTCAATCATTTGTTTGTTTGTTTGTTTATTATTTAAAACACCAACAAGGAAAGGAGCAGGAAGGAGTTATCCAAGATGATCGTGGCCTTGGAAAGAAAGCGGATGGAGGGAAAGCTTTGAATCAACTAATTTGAGAATGCTGGTGGGACCTTCTTCACATCATGTTTACTCCGTTGCTGAAATTTGCAGGCAGCCGATGCTACAAGGACAAGTAGCCTGCAGGGCTGGGAAGCAGATTACACCAATTGTTGGAGGAGAACAACAGCATCTCTTACTATCACTCAGCATAGCAATATAGAGCTTCCAGGAACAGAGGCACTCTACCTCTGAAGCCCACAGCTAGAGGAGAAGCAGCAGGAGTGGGCTACTGCTTGTGAGTTTGGACTAGATGGGCTTTTCCTCTGATCCAGCAAAGTCACTTCCGCCTACAAAGGAGGTGGAGTTGCGGGCGCCTGGGGGAATCCCCGGCCGCGTCAGCCCCTGGACAGCCAATCACTGGCTCAGGGAGCGTGACCAGCCCTATTTATCGCCGCCTACCTCGTAGCAAATCGTCACAACTTTCTGGGTATTGGCGGTTAGTCATTGGTATTGGTATTGTTCTGTAGATGGAAGAGGGGAGGAAGCGCCATCACCTGCCCCGCATATTGAAGGGTAGTGGGGGGGGGGGGAGGTTCCGAGTTGATGTGCATCAGCAGGACTCCCCCTACTGGTGGTCAACCCTTCCCGGACTTCAAGCGGACGGGCTGAAGCCGGATAGTCAGTTAGGACCAATGCCTAAGCCAATACCAATACCACTCATCACCTGTAACCAATAAAGTTGTGGCCATATTTAGCCCATTAACCTGAAATAATTGTGTCATGTGTCTTTATTTCCACTTGGGGGGGGGCGGGAACTCGCCACGCAATAGGGCTCTTTTTGTTTTTTTATGCACCCACAGACCCCAAACTGCTCTCCACAGGAACACAGTGGTGCATCTCATGTATTGGGGGGGGGATTCCAACACTCCCCCCACCCCCAGCAAAGCAAAGATAAGGAAAGCATAAATGCCACCTTGAACTGCTTGGATGAAAAGTGGGCTATGAATGTAATAAAAAGCATCCCAAAATAATGATCATGGAAGGTACCCCGGGGGTCATCTAGTCCAACCCCCTGCAATGCAGGAATATGCAGCTGTACCTTATGGGATCCGGGCCTGCAACCTTGGTGCTATCTGCAGCTCCCTCTAACCAGCTGAGCTGCAATGAGATTTGAGGGAGAATGGGAAGGCGGGTGGGAAGAGAAGTTAAGCTGTTCAGGAAGGGGTTGAATCCCATGGGGATGCTGGCTGTGTGGGGGACCCCAAGCCCTCGCCCCAGAAGATTACAAAAAAGAAGCAGACGAAATCCTACTTACAGATTCACGATGCTGGCCATCTCTTCAGGTGAAATCCGCTCCTGTTTAAACTCAACTGCTTTAAAATGCTCACACAACACTAACTCTGAACCTTGCCTCTAACCCTATTGCTACTCCTCTCTGTCTAAAATATACAGGAGAATATGTGCACAAAATATACAGATGAAAATGAAATGATAAAGTGAAAGCATTTGTTGAAATACAGTAGAGAACTCACGCCTCCCGAGTTGAGGGAGGCCTTGCTTTGCATGCAGGAGATCCCAGGTTCAGTCCAGGATCTCCACCAGACAGGGCTGGGACTGTCCCCTGTTTGAAAACCCTGCAGCGCTGCTGCCAGTCAGTGTAGGCAGTGCTAGGCTAGATTGACTCTGTCAAGTGCAACTTCCTATGAATGCTCCTCTTATACGATTTCTCGAAACACAAGCAAGCTACCTTATCAACGAGTTGTGAGAGTTCATTCATGACTTTTAACAAACAGCAGAAACCATTTTATTATTTCTATGAGAGTACAGAAATCCTGAATATGAAAGGAAGGAAACTTCCTGCCTCTGCAATAAAGGCAGCTGCACTGCTAGGTGAGCTGTCCCGATGCCAACTGAAACAGACCCTCCAAAGATTCAAAGGTGAAAAGGGAATTTTGAGCATCTGAGCACAACTGGGCCGTCTTCTGCGTTAACGTGAAGTGCAGGAAGTGATTCCCTTGAGCAGGGGTAGGCAACCGAAGGCCCTGGGTCCGGATGCGGCCCAATCGTCTTATCATTCCGGCCCACGGAGAGTCTGGGAATCAATGTGTTTTTCCATGAGCAGAATGTGTCCTTTCATTTAAAATGCACCTCTGGGTTCTTGGTGGGGCATAGGAATTCGTTCATTTCCCCCAACCCAAAAAATATAGTCCGGCCCCCCAAATGCTGTGAGGGACGGTGGACCAGCCCACGGCTGAAAATGTTGGCTTTTTGCAGTATGGTAACGCTGCAGAGAGCTTGCTGGGGAGATCATGCATTAAAAAGAAAGGACTCAAAAAGTACTTAAAGGTTTTAATAAGGAAAAACAAAAACTCCATTTACACTAAATACATTAACAAACCAAACCAAACCAGACCCAACCACCAACCCATCCCCCAGGGTTATGGGAGAGCTAGGTGCTGCTCCTTATATACTCTACCCAGATGCTGACACGCCTTAATCAAATACAACTCAGCAGCACCTGCTATGTTTGACAGCTGTAAAGCTGGGTCTCGTTATCTTGCTCTGGCCCTTGCTCCGGCCCTTTAAAGACATACACATGGAGTGGAACAATGATGAACCTTTACATTTAAAGAAACCATTCAACATTTCCCCTGCGGTTCATCCTTGTGGAACAAAAACATAAAGCATACTTTGTACATGTCTTTCATGTGTGATGTAAACTGCAACCTATAATGTTTGGTATGTTTAAGGTACATTACCACTCTCTTAAGAGCAGAGAAACATTGCATAGTGGGCTTTTCCACACTGTGAAGCATCTTTTAAAAAAGCTTAACTGTTTCATATTTTACACTTGGTGAATAGCACAAATCATAATCTTCTCCTGGAATTTGTTGAAAGCCCCTAGCAACTAGTCTTGCCTTGTACCTTACAACTTCATTTTTGTCATTCATTTTAACTCTATAAACCCATTTTGAATCAATAAGTCTCATATCTGGGGTTTGTAGTACAAGAGACCAAGTGTTATGCTCTTTTAAAGAAGCTATCTCAGAGTTCATAGCTTTATACCAATTTACAGCTTCGTGCTTAGGTAAATTCTGAACATCATTGTAGCTTTTTGGCTCAAAAACCGCCTTATTGGCATACACAGTATTAAAATGTTCATCTGCAAAACGTTGTGGCTTCTGCCTCTTTCTATCTGAACGCCTCAGTCCGGAAGGAGAGTCAGACTCCTCAGACTTAATGGGACTAAGTGAACCACTAGTTTCAGGTTGTAAATCATCATTGTCAGACTGAAGAGGTGCCTGTAGGCTAAGCTCACGGTCAGAAAACTCAAGAGAATCTAACCTCCCCTCGGGTGCCTGTGACTTTAAATCCTCAAACAAATTATCCGATTCAACAGGCTTTTTGTCTTTCCCCATTAATTCAGAAGCACCATTTCCTCCTCCTCCTGCTGCTGCTTCCTCTTCTTCCTCAGTATCATTTATACCATCAGTATCTTGGAAAACAGCAACTCCATTCCAATTTACAGTTTGTATCATGCTTCTGGTAATATGAAATTTGCCAGTTGCTGGTATGTAAATTCTGTATGCCCCCTGCTGGTAGCCCATTAATTTTCCCTGGACACTACGCTCACCCAATTTCTGCTTAGCAGGATAATGCATAATTACATCTGAACCCCAAATGCGTAGGTATTTCAGATTAGGGCGTTTTTTAAACAGCTTCTCATAGGGGGTGACATCTAAACCAGAATGATAACTGCGATTTCTAACATAACAAAAGGCATTGAGTGCTTCAGCCCAAAATGCTTTGGGCAGATTAGCATCGTGCAGATAAGTTTTAACCCCTGCCTGCAAGTGACGCTGCACAACTTCAACAAGCCCATTTTGCCAGGGACTTCGGGGGCAAGATAACTCATGAGTAGTCCCCTGCGCTTCCAGGAATTTCTCAAAATCCTCAGAAACAAATTCCCCGCCCCGGTCAGAAAACAGGTTCTTAATAGGTTTGTTAAAGTGCGTTTTTACCCAGTTGCAAAAAACTTTGTACTTCTCAAATGCTTGGGACTTCTCAGCTATTGCATAAGTCCAACAATATCTACTATACTGGTCTATCAGGGTAAGCCAGTACTTCGAACCTCCTAATGATGGTGGGAGTGGCCCAACTAAATCACAATGTACACGCTCAAATGGCTCAGTTACTTTTCTATCTGAGCACCTACCCTTGCGTGCAACCTTAATCTTATTCTTGCAACAGGATAGACACTGCATAAAGAATTTGCATGGTTTTAAGTTGAGGCCATCGACAATATTCTTTGTCTTAATTACATCAGCAAAATTCAGGTGTCCCAGAATTCTGTGCGCCTCGTGGACACACCCAGAATGTGGCCTTACATTCCTCAACCCCTGGCTTAACTGTGCTGCTCTGCAATTTACAGGTGATTGGGAGTAGGCTTCGAAAATACAGTCTATATAAACCATCAGATTCCCGGGCATACAATAGACGTTTGTTCCCCTCGAAAAACTCACACATAGACTTTAAGAAACGCACAGTTATGCCTTGACGGGCAAAGCACCTTACTGACAATAAATTGTCCACTGACGGGCAGTAAATGCAGTTCGCTATTGTAATGTTTAAAGAGTCAAGTTTAACAGTACCCCTGCCAAGCGACTGCAGGACTTGTGAATTGGCTAAATGTACATTACCAATTTCCTCTTCGAAAGAAATAAACAAGCTTCGATCATTGCAAACGTGCTGCGATGCTCCTGAGTCAATAACAAAAGACTTCCACTTGGCATCTTTAACTCTTTTACGATCTGTAGTCCGAGCGTGAAAAGCTCGCGGCTCGTTTCTGTCTCTACTATACGATGCTGGCTGCTGGACTGACGACCGTGACTGACGAACAGAAACAGGCTTGGGAGTACTTTGCTTTCTTTTGGATCTGCAGTCCCTTGCAAAATGTCCTTGCTTATTGCAGAACCAACAACACTTTGCAGCTTTAAATGCAGTTGTATCACCACAGGTTTGCATATGGCGTTCCTCATTCTTTCTGGAAACAGGAGTGCTTATGGCACAAGCCTCCCTTCTATCCAACTCGCCCATTAATCTTGCCGTTACCCCTTCCACAGTTAATTGTGCTGGTGGAACGGCAGATATCTGGCTAGCTATACCATCAAAGTCCTCATTAAGGGAACAAAGGATGATAAAAACATACTGAATATCAGGTACCTCCATGTCCCTTCGAATTAATTCGCCGCGTATTGCCTCCAGACGTCTCAAGTGTGCTGCCAAATCACCACCAGGCTGCAACTCCGTCTGGTACAACTGCTTGAAAAACGTCAATGCAGACGCTGACTCTTTTCTTACATGCACTGCTGCAAGACTGTCCCACATTTCTTTGGCAGTTTTCTTATTTCTTATATAGACTACTTGCTGGTCGCTGACTGCCAAATTAATTATCGCCCTGGCTTTTGCATCTCCTTTCGACCAAGCATTAGTTACAGGGTTAGGAGGGTCATCAGTTACATAGGTCCATACTTCTCTAGAGGTCAAAAGCGCCTCCACCCAAAAAGACCATAAACTATAGTTCTCATCTGTTAGCTGTGGGAAGACCAGAGCCTTCTCAGCTTCAGGAACCCGGTCAACCATTCTGGAACTCTTCCAGACCCACAAAAACTACGCTAACAGGAGAAGGAGTTTTCAAACCTTTCTCAGAGTCCAAAAATATGCAGTCATCCACTCAGCAGCTGGGCCCATAACCAAAGATGTTGGCTTTTTGCAGTATGGTAACGCTGCAGAGAGCTTGCTGGGGAGATCATGCATTAAAAAGAAAGGACTCAAAAAGTACTTAAAGGTTTTAATAAGGAAAAACAAAAACTCCATTTACACTAAATACATTAACAAACCAAACCAAACCAGACCCAACCACCAACCCATCCCCCAGGGTTATGGGAGAGCTAGGTGCTGCTCCTTATATACTCTACCCAGATGCTGACACGCCTTAATCAAATACAACTCAGCAGCACCTGCTATGTTTGACAGCTGTAAAGCTGGGTCTCGTTATCTTGCTCTGGCCCTTGCTCCGGCCCTTTAAAGACATACACATGGAGTGGAACAATGATGAACCTTTACATTTAAAGAAACCATTCAACAGAAAAAGGTTGCTGACCCCTGGCCTTGAGCCTCCTCAGGACTGGCGCAGGGGCCGTGCATTGCAGGGTGCCAGCCAAGGCCCCTGCCCCAGTACTGATTGCTGATTCTACTGAGTCCATCAGTATATTGTTGTGAAGTGACCTGGCATTTTAAATGAAGTGCAATATAGGCTTGTCTTACATCTTTAACAACAACACAGTAAATTGCACAGAAGAATTCCATGTTGCCTGTGGGAGCGGCTGGGTAGACCTCTTTGCAGCTGCATGATTCATGCATTTGATCTATATCAACTGGTCAATCTTCATAATTGGCTCTGGCTTCGTGTAGGAGATTGAACGCATTCTTCTATTTCTCAGCCCTGTATTCCACCCCCACCCCCCTCTACCCCAAAGACGGGGGAGCCTGTGACCTTCTAGAGCATACATTTCTTTGGACTACATTTCTTTTGAGCTTCTGTGGGCCGCCCTAGAGAACACTGGGCTAAAGGGATCATGGGGATGACTTGCTCCACAACAGCAGATGGCATGCAGAAATTTAAACTGTAGCAAAGGGAGGTAAACTGTCTAGCTAGCTAGCTATGTCTTGCTGAAAGTGCATGCACTCCTCTTCGCCAAAGCCCCAATAACTGCAAGCGTGGAGCCACACAAACACGCCTGATCTCGACACTGTCTAGGGGGAAACTCCCGATGCTGGAAAATTCATGTGCTCAATTTCTGCACATTGAGACAGCAGCCAAAGAAAGCACACGCAGAGTAGGGGGGCTCATAAAAAAGGTTTCTTTGGGAGGGGGTGGGTTGAGGTTTGCTCATTTCCCCAGGCGGCACACCACTGTCCCCGAATCTCGTCCGCTGCTTGGTCATTTCAACAGATTGTGTGTCTTAGTAAGATTTTGTACATTTCAGAAAGCTTTCCCTTGCCTACAAATGAAGTGCATGATTTTTCAAAAACTTATTAATGCCCCGTGCTTTTACTTCTGGTGTGGTAAAAAATTGCAGACTCTGGCTATCATTTGAAGCAGTGTAAGACGCTGGTTTACGTTTCCCCTCACATTTGGTGACTAGGTAGGGATATGCAGTTTTGTGTTTTGTTTTTTGAAGAGTTCCTAAGGAGTCCTGCTGCTTCCGAGTTTTATTTTGGGGGTTGTTGTTGTTGTTGTTTACAAAAAGGTAATCCAGTTGTAACCTTTTTCTAGGTACAATTCTGTACATTCTGGTACTACCTGTTCACTCATGGTCCCTCCAAATCCCTTTGTTTCTTTTAGCAACGTGTCCTTGTGTATCTGCTACCTTTGCTTACAGAATTTCTCCTGAGGGGTGCTTTGAACATGTCCCGTAATACATGTGGATAAAAGGAATCGCCTTTGTTAATTTCAAAAGCCATTTTATTTCTTCCATGATTTTCCTCTGTTGCTAATTTATTTTGTAAAAACAAGTGGGGTTTAGTCACCAGAGAGGTGGATTCTGTGGTTTTGGTCATTTCAAGAGCCATAGGGCCTGAGATGGTTCCAGCTCTAACTTACGTGTAAGATTAGGAGTCCAAGAATGTGGAATCAGTACTGCAGAAGGTCAGTTCTGACATACTTCCCCCCTAAATAGTGGGTGAAGTCCTTTTGGAAAGGACTCAAAGCTTTCAAAGTGTCAAGTTTTGCTGTACTGAAGGACTGTCCATATCTAATCTATTAGAACACTGAACCCTCCTCCCCACTCCAGGAATTTTGCTATCCAGTTGCTCATCTCATTTCCATGGAGGACATTCCAAGAAAGAAAAGAGGGTTTGTATTTGGATAATAAAAGTTTCCTGTCGAGTAGATTTATATATTTTAGAGAAGGTAAGCAACTTAAAATGACCACAGACCCAGTAAAACGCATTACAAAGAGAAGAGAAACAACATTTAAAAGCAGATACAAATAATGAGGCATTATTCTTTTCTCGAGAAGCCAGCAAAATTTCATTTTTCCTGTTTTGTTTTAAGCATGCTTTTTATTCAAGTTTTTAACAAACAACAAGGTGGTAAGCTGCTGAATATAGGCAGACCATCATTTCTCAAGGGCCATTCCAAATGTGTACAATTGATGGCCTCCAAGTAAGCTGCACCCTGTGAGTTCAGAGGTCCACTGGTGCCATTGTCCCTGTTAGCATTTTGAAAGAAAGGGCGCCAAGATTTCATCAAGCTGTCTGCCTTGATGAGACTTGCAGTGAGGATCCCTTTGATAAGCCATCCGCAATGCATAAAGGAGGGCAGGTGGCTTGGTGAGCAGGGAAAGTCTTTCAAAGATTTGGACCAGCGATGTGCCTTTGCTTCGGGCAAAGGGTGATGGTGGATGGATCCTCGCTACCTAACTCAGCACTGTCTGTACTGATTGGCAGTGGCTCTACAAGGTTCCAGGCAGGTGATGTTTTCAGTTTCACCTGGAGATGCTGGAGACTGTTCTGGGACCTGCATCACCAGCGAGCTCTGGTCCTCCCTTAAGGAGTTAGGCGGCTCAATGGGCTGACTCTGTGGAAGGCACCATGCTATTCCCACCATGCTATTCCCGATGTGCCTTTGCTTCGGGCAAAGGGTGATGGTGGATGGATCCTCGCTACCTAACTCAGCACTGTCTGTACTGATTGGCAGTGGCTCTACAAGGTTCCAGGCAGGTGATGTTTTCAGTTTCACCTGGAGATGCTGGAGACTGTTCTGGGACCTGCATCACCAGCGAGCTCTGGTCCTCCCTTAAGGAGTTAGGCGGCTCAATGGGCTGACTCTGTGGAAGGCACCATGCTATTCCCACCATGCTATTCCCGATGTGCCTTTGCTTCGGGCAAAGGGTGATGGTGGATGGATCCTCGCTACCTAACTCAGCACTGTCTGTACTGATTGGCAGTGGCTCTACAAGGTTCCAGGCAGGTGATGTTTTCAGTTTCACCTGGAGATGCTGGAGACTGTTCTGGGACCTGCATCACCAGCGAGCTCTGGTCCTCCCTTAAGGAGTTAGGCGGCTCAATGGGCTGACTCTGTGGAAGGCACCATGCTATTCCCACCATGCTATTCCCGATGTGCCTTTGCTTCGGGCAAAGGGTGATGGTGGATGGATCCTCGCTACCTAACTCAGCACTGTCTGTACTGATTGGCAGTGGCTCTACAAGGTTCCAGGCAGGTGATGTTTTCAGTTTCACCTGGAGATGCTGGAGACTGTTCTGGGACCTGCATCACCAGCGAGCTCTGGTCCTCCCTTAAGGAGTTAGGCGGCTCAATGGGCTGACTCTGTGGAAGGCACCATGCTATTCCCACCATGCTATTCCCGATGTGCCTTTGCTTCGGGCAAAGGGTGATGGTGGATGGATCCTCGCTACCTAACTCAGCACTGTCTGTACTGATTGGCAGTGGCTCTACAAGGTTCCAGGCAGGTGATGTTTTCAGTTTCACCTGGAGATGCTGGAGACTGTTCTGGGACCTGCATCACCAGCGAGCTCTGGTCCTCCCTTAAGGAGTTAGGCGGCTCGATGGGCTGACTCTGTGGAAGGCACCATGCTATTCCCACCATGCTATTCCCGATGTGCCTTTGCTTCGGGCAAAGGGTGATGGTGGATGGATCCTCGCTACCTAACTCAGCACTGTCTGTACTGATTGGCAGTGGCTCTACAAGGTTCCAGGCAGGTGATGTTTTCAGTTTCACCTGGAGATGCTGGAGACTGTTCTGGGACCTGCATCACCAGCGAGCTCTGGTCCTCCCTTAAGGAGTTAGGCGGCTCGATGGGCTGACTCTGTGGAAGGCACCATGCTATTCCCCTTTAAATTAGCCATTTCGACAGAAAACACGAGAACTGGAATTTTGGGCTTGAATGGATTTTTGGATCGCCTGCATGCCAAGCACATACTTCTCCCACGGGCCAGCACCCTTCCTCAGTGACTGAGCTCTCATTGCACACAGCCATCCAGCAAGCAAAAAAATGTTCTTGTTAGAAGGGCAGAGTGGGGAGCAAGAGATTCAGGGGCCGGTTTTAGACCCACAGTGCTTGGGTTTATTCTGTTGCCTGCTTGACATTGTGCCTCCTTCCCCCCTACCTTTTATTCCTATGAAAGTTTCACAATGTCGCTGCTTGGGATTCTGGATAATCTATGGTGTTTTTCTTTTCAGATTTTTAAATTAATTTTCCAAAAAATATTTGAGACAAGCAAACAAACAAACATCCTAATTGTAATTAAACCAATCTTGATAACATTGTTAAGTGACTTCCTCAAATCCCCCTGGTTGAATTTCATTGTATTTCATTTTAACAGTTTTCCAAAATCAATCTTCTTTAAAAAAAAATAAAAAATTAACTTGATCACTTCACATCTTTCATTCTTTCTAATCTAGCTTGAAACATCTCAATTCCTATCCTTACATATTTAAATCCTAAGCCTATCTCATCTTTGCAAGCTTTTCCAGTTAGGTTATCTTGACATATTCAGCTAAAGAATCTTTGAATTTTGTCCATTCTTCCTGGTACTCCTCCTCCTTCTGGTCGCGGACTCTTCCCGTCAGGTGGGCTAGCCCCGGGATTCTGGAGAATCTATGTGACTAGATGCTTGTAATGTATGCCAGGCAATCTGGCACAAGTGGGCAGGGTTGCCATCCGCCGGGATTTGGCCGTTGGAAACAAGTGTCCATGCGGGAAACGCTTGAATGTCCAGGAAAATCCAAAGGTATAGCAATTCTACACGTGGGGAGTAGGGACGCAAGCGCAAATCAGAATAAAGCAAAGGCTGGGAAAGTTCAAACAGAAACACACACACACTATTCCTCAAGATTTGTCTTTAAGACACAGGATGATAGAATTGTGGAGTTGGAAGGGACACCGAGGACCATCTAGTTCCCTTATTCCCAATCAGGGGTCCGTGGCCCCATCCCTTGCCTCCCTCCAACTAATTTCCTCTCATATTGGCATGTCAATAGTATACATTTTATGGGCGGTCTTGTTGTTTTTAGTATACCTAAAATCCTTTGCTTATTACCCCACATTTTGAACCCGCAGCCCTGAGATTAAGAGTGCCACGCTCTACCAACTGAGCCACCCCACTGTAATGATCCCACACCTCCCCTCTTGACGAAGCTGCCTGCAAAGCTGATCTGCCGAGGAAATGTCCTTCTGCAGGCATGGTTTCAATCCAAACAGCAAATACTAGTGGTCAACTCCAAAAGTGCGGTCAAGAAACCCTGCTTGCCAAAGAATAATTGAACGCACCCTTGAAGCTCCTTTGCAGCCATGTCTCCACACCTGACACCACGTATGATGCTAGATGTGGGGCCTGCGGGCCTGTCAAGGTTCCCCACCTCTGCTCTATCTAGCCAGGCTGATGTTTTCAAATGGGGGTCAAAGCTGTGAAGCTGTTTGGATGCATGACTGGACTTGACTGTGGGCATTTCATTGTGCTGTGTCCCAGAGCCTTAAGGATGGGGTGGCCTAGGAACCTAAGCCACCAGGTATATAAAAGTGAGGTCCACTCCAGCCAAGAGCGAAAGAAAACCACCAAGCAGCCCTGCTCCCCAACAATGCCCCCCAAAGAGGATACGGAGTGTCTCGGGAATGCTGGTGTCCAGGCACTCAGTTATCTCCTGCAGCTCGTCCTGCATCCCCGGGGTCCGGAAGAGGTCCTCCTGAAGCAGAGTATCACCCATGCTGTCAGAGCTGCCACCCAGTCCCAGCTCACATAGGACCAAGTCCGCCAGCGTTCACTTTATAAGAGTCTTTATTAAGTTACAGGTTTCATTTCCGAACTGCAGCGTGCAGCTCTACACCTTCTGCCCTAGGTCGGCGAAGACCCGTCTGAGTCCCCGCCTCTTGCACACCAGCTTAATACCCTAGCCTTGCTCCACCTCCTTCGCCTCTCCCTACGTCTCTGGGTCCTTCTGCCCCCCTGGGCCTCCTCCCTTCTACTCTCCTCTGACGCTGACCCCCCTGATCCTTCTGCCTCCTTGCGGCGGGCTTTAGGACCTGGCTCACTCTCCGGGCTGCTTACTGCTCCAGCTTCCGCTGCATTTGAACTTGGCGCGCGCGCCCAACTCTCTACTTTCCTCTTAACCGTTGCCTCGCTCTCTGAGGAGGGCGTGACCACTCCTGACTCGTGCCCTCCCTCCTGCTGACAGCCTCCGGAACCCGATGCCTGGCTACCTTCCTCCCTGCTGCTCTCAGTCTTGAGCGTGGGTCCCGACTTCCAGCTGCTGCCGCCCTCAGTTATGAGCGTGGGTCCCGACTTCCAGCTGCTGCTCTCTGAATCTCCTCTGTTCCCTTCCTCCTGGGGTGTCCCCCCGGATCCCCCCCTTGCTCTGCTCACTGGGGCTCCCTTTTGGGAGTCCTCTGACTCACTGCTTAGGCTTGGAGATCTCGGGTCGTCATCATCACTCATTTTCCCTTCGGATTCCTCCCCCTCGCTCTCTGCTTCCTCCCTTCTCTGCGTCTCTGCTCCTGAACCCCTGACATCCATCCCCCCCTCGAAGCCCCCCCTTCCCCCCTCCCCGCTTTCAGGTGTGGGTGCTGGGTGCTCCATCATCACGGGAGGGAATGCCGGATACAGTTCGCTCCCCGTGGGTGGCCGCCAACTGAAGACCTCCGAGTCTTCCTCCTCGCGGTCGCCGACGTTGACCTGTTCCGCTTCCATCTCTGTACCGCCGTGCTCGAACCCAAGGTCCTCCCCGAACACGTCCATGTCAGTCTCTGCGTCGGTCGCTCGACCTGGCATCTCCAGCCACTTCCGGCGCCATTGCTCCTCCGGTCGATCGTCCCACCAATACGAGGTGTCTGACGCCGAACCCGCCGGCGATCCTTCTGGGGAACGGGTGCTCAGTGCTGGTTCCCCGTCCGAGTCGAATCCATGGAACGTGCTGGAAGAAAGTGTGGGCGTGAACAGCCAGTCGTCGAAGAAGCTCGCTGGCATGGGTCTGTGTGGGAAAAGGGCATGAAACTCGTCCTTGAGCAGGGGTTCCTCCAAAGCGTAGTCTGGCACCCAGCTATTGGCGCTGGCCCGGGTGCCCTCTCTGGCTAGGAGGTATTCGACTCCCTCTTCTCCCCATCTGGAGTCCAAAATCTCCGTGACCTCGTTGATGGGGTCTTGCTGCGTCACCCCTCGCGTCTCCGTCCGCTCCCGGAACGGACTCGGTGCCGTCCCTGGCTCCTGGAATCTGTGAGGTGCCTTGTAGGGAGTGAGCACCGACCTGTGGAACACCGGATGCATTCTGGAACCCTCCGGCAGCGCCAGTCGGAAGGCTACCGGGTTGATCTGTGCTTCGACTTGGTACGGACCAATTTGCTTGTGCCCCAACTTCTTCTTGGCTAGTGACCTGGTCGGCACTGCGTGGGCTGCCAACCAGACCCAGTCTCCCACTTGGATCTCTTCGCCAACCCGCCTGTGCTTGTCAGCTTGCACCTTGTAGGCGTGCTTAGCTAGCTCCAGCTGCCGTCTGAGTTGATCGTGTACCGCCTGCAACTCTGACGCGAACGCGTCCGCCGTCTGTGGTTCTCCGTCCCCCACTCTCTCCCGTCCCGGGAAGGTTCTGGGATTCCTCCCATTGTTGGCGAAGAACGGCGTCACCCCTGTGGACACGTGCTTCGTGTTGTTGTAAGCGAACTCGGCGAGCGGCAGGTAATCCACCCAGGTCGCAGGTTGTTGATTGGCATAGCATCTCAGGTACTGCTGCATGATGGCATTGACCCTCTCTGCTTGCCCGTTGGTCTGCGGGTGTCTTGCTGATGCCAGATCGACCTTGACATTTAGAAAACTCATCAGCTTCTGCCAGAAATTCGAGACGAACTGGCGCCCGCGGTCGGACAGGATAGACCGCGGCAGACCATGCACTTTGAACACGTGATCTATGAACAGTTTGGCGGTTTGTTCCGCCGTGGCCACCTTCGCACACGGAATGAAATGTGCCATCTTGGTGAACAAGTCCACCACCACTAGTACAGCTGTCTTGCCTCTCGAGCTGGGTAGATCCGTAACAAAGTCCAGGGCCACTCTCTCCCACGGTTCAAACGGCGTTTGCAGCGGTTCCAGCAGTCCCGCCGGTGGTTTGTGCACCGGTTTGGCCCTCTGGCAGGTGTCGCACCTCGCAACGTAGTCCGCGACTTCCCCTCTCAGTCTGGGCCACCAAAAGTCCCTTGCGACTAATTCCACCGTTTTTTCCGTGCCAAAGTGCCCGGCCGTGGGTGCGTCGTGCAGCTGCTGCAGTACCCTGGCGCGAAGTTCGTCTCCCGGCACGTAGATGGCCCCTTTACGTAAGAGCAAGCCGTCTCGTATCTGGAACTCGTCGCCCTTCGCCGTGCCCTTGTGCACCTCTGCCATCTTCGCCCGCGCGAAGGAGTCGTCCTGCAACGCCCGCCGCACCGCATCCAGGTCTACTGTGGCTGAAGCGCACGCCCACGCTGTTGGCGCGAAGATGTGCATGGCTGCCGCTGGCTTCGCCTCTTCGAGGTATTGCGGTTTGCGGGACAGTGCATCCGCCATGACGTTGGTGTCGCCTGGGACGTACTCTATTCGGAAATTGAAGTCAGCAAAGAACTCCGCCCAGCGTATCTGCCTCTGGTTCAGGAACTGAGCCGTGCGCCAGTGCTCCAGATTCTTGTGATCCGTGCAGACCTGCACCGTGTGCTTGGCGCCGATCAGGAAGTGCCTCCACGCCTTGAAAGCTGCATGAATGGCCAGCAACTCCCTGTCCCAGATGGTGTAGTTCTGCTCCGACTTGCTGAGCTTTCTGGAGTAGAACGCTCCCGGCCTCCAGACCCCCTGTGGGTCCCTTTGCAGCAGGACCGCTCCCACTGCTCTATCGGACGCGTCTGTCTCTACCCGCATCGGTTTGCTGGGGTCGATATGCAGCAGTTGCTCTTCCGACGCGAAGAGACGCTTGAGTGCCTGAAAGGACTGCTCCGCCTGCTCCGTCCAGATGAATTTCTTTTTCTTGGAGCTTAGCGTGTCCGTAATGGCCGCCGTCTGCATCGCGAACCCCTTGATAAACTTGCGATAGAAGTTGGCGAAGCCGACAAACCGCTGGACCTCCTTCCGATTGCGCGGGCTCTTCCAATCCAACACCGCACGAACCTTGGCGCTGTCCATGGCTAGCCCCTTGTCCGACAACTTGTAACCCAAGAAATCCACCTCCGTCGTGTCGAACTGGCACTTCTCCAGTTTGGCGTACAGTCTATGCTGCTGCAGCCTCTTCAGCACCTCCCGAACATCTTGGTCATGGGCTTGCTGCGAGTCGGAGAATATCAGGATGTCATCCAGAAAGCAGACGCACTTCTTGTAAAGGAGTCCCGCCAACACATGATGCATGAAAGCTTGGAAACAGTGAGAACCGTTTTGCAATCCAAACGGCATCACTCTGTATTCGTAGGTGCCCAGAGGCGTGAACATGGCTGTCTTCCACTCATCGCCCTCCCTCATGCGGATGAGATTGTACGCACCTCGCAGGTCCAACTTGGTGAACACGCGTCCCTTGCGCACCGTCGCTAGCAGGTCGTCAATCCTGGGCATGGGGAAATCAGAAGGCTTGGTCATCTTGTTTAAGAGGCGAAAATCCACCACCAGTCTTTTCTGGGGCGTGTCCTTCTTCTTCACGAAGAAAACAGGACTGCCCCCTACTGCCCTGGACTCCCGGATGAAACCGCGCTGCAAATTGTGATCTATGAACTGTTTGAGTTCCTGTAATTCGTCCTCAGACATGGAATACAGCTTCCCTTTCGGCAGCGTCGCCCCTGGTAGGAGGTCAATCTTGCAGTCATATTGCCTGTGCGGTGGTAGCTTGTCAGCCTCTTTCTCGCAGAAGACCTCCAAAAAGTCCGCGTACTTGTGGGGGACTGCTTGCAACGTTCCCAACTGCAGTTGTGATTCCTCCTCCTCTCCCTCCTGTCTGGGCAGGATGCAGTGTTCTGCGCAATAAGAGGAGCCGAAGATCAGCTGTCTCTGGTACCAAGCCAGTGTCGGACTGTGCCTGTCCAGCCAACTCATGCCCAACACAATGGGCGTGTCCGACAGTTGGGTGACATTAAAACTGATGACTTCCCTGTGGTTGCCAAGGCGCATCACCATCGGTGGCGTTTGCTTCACCACCTGCCCCCCTAGCAACTCTCTGCCATCCACTGTGACGACTTGCAGGGGCAGAGTGGCAGGCAGTAGCTGTATAGCGTGCTGCTCCACAAAATCCTGCGCTATAAAGTCTGCGTTGCTTCCAGAATCCACAGAAAGCGGCACTTCGATAGTGACGCCATCGGGTAGCTGGAGAGATGCTGTGAGCTGCACTACTGGTTTGGGTGGGAGGGGGTCCGTGGGTTGCAAGATCGCTGGGGACTGCTTCACTGATGCGTCTGGCTGGGCCCCAGTGCCTCTGTCTCCAGCCAGACATCGTCGTTTCCCTGCTGTGGTTCTCCTTGCTGCGTTGCTGCAGTCACCATTGCCGAGGCTGCAGTGTGCTTGTGGAGCCTCCGGGGACACTCTTTCGCCAAATGGCCTGGATCCTCGCAGATGTAACACTTCCTGTTCCCTCTAGGAGGCTTCGCTTTCACTGCTGTCGGTGCTTGGGCTCTGGCTGCTGACTGAGCCCTTGCACCTCCAACCTCCATCGGTTCCCCTCCCCCTCCTGGCGGAGGTGTGGATTGCGCACGTGCTGCTTCTCTTGGAACGAAAGAGAAACTTCTCGCTGCTTCGCGCCCTCCACGTCCTTCATCTCTGCACCAGGGACGTTCTTCCAGCCTCACCCCCACAGTCAGCGCCCTTTGGACCACCTCCTGCGTGCTTCGGGGCCTCTCCCCCCTTGCAATTTCATCCTTGACCGCTGAGCTTAGACCCTCCCAGAACAGGTCTCTGACAGGGGGCGAATCCCGGTCCCACTCTAAGGCACTGACCAGCGCAAAAAAGCGGGCGTGGTACTGCCGGACGCTTGCCCTCCCTTGTTTCAGTCCATGAATCTCCCGTCGGGCAAGATCCACATCAATAGTAGACAAAAAACACGCATCCATCGCTTTGATAAAGGCATCTGCATTCTGAAGCGCCGGATCTTTATCCCTCCACAAATTGCGTAGCCACGCTTTAGCATCCCCATGCAAATGGGATAGTATGAACCCCACTTTCTCTTCCTCATCTCTAAAGTCTTTTGCCAGCAGTTGCAGTGCGCACATTACGTCTGCTCGAAAATTGGGGTACTGTTGTAAATTCCCATCGAAGTGAGCCACAAGCCCTCCTGCTCTCCGTGCCAACCCAACCCCCTCCGGTCTGGGTCCTGGCTGCCCGTGTTGAACCCATGCTTCAAACCTGGCGTGGAGATCTCTGTAGGCGGCTGCCGCATCCTCCTCCCTCTTCTTGGATGCCAGTACCTCCGCGTTCAATTGGGTAACTGCCTGTTGCAGCGCTGCAACTTTCTCTGCTTCCGTCATCTCTGCTAACCGTCGTGAGCTTGCTCCCAAACACCGATCCCCTCCTCCAGCTGCCTCTCTCTCCGCTGCGAGATATCAGGTGTCCGAAGCTTTTTTTAGAGACGGGTCTTACTGTCAGAGCTGCCACCCAGTCCCAGCTCACATAGGACCAAGTCCGCCAGCGTTCACTTTATAAGAGTCTTTATTAAGTTACAGGTTTCATTTCCGAACTGCAGCGTGCAGCTCTACACCTTCTGCCCTAGGTCGGCGAAGACCCGTCTGAGTCCCCGCCTCTTGCACACCAGCTTAATACCCTAGCCTTGCTCCACCTCCTTCGCCTCTCCCTACGTCTCTGGGTCCTTCTGCCCCCCTGGGCCTCCTCCCTTCTACTCTCCTCTGACGCTGACCCCCCTGATCCTTCTGCCTCCTTGCGGCGGGCTTTAGGACCTGGCTCACTCTCCGGGCTGCTTACTGCTCCAGCTTCCGCTGCATTTGAACTTGGCGCGCGCGCCCAACTCTCTACTTTCCTCTTAACCGTTGCCTCGCTCTCTGAGGAGGGCGTGACCACTCCTGACTCGTGCCCTCCCTCCTGCTGACAGCCTCCGGAACCCGATGCCTGGCTACCTTCCTCCCTGCTGCTCTCAGTCTTGAGCGTGGGTCCCGACTTCCAGCTGCTGCCGCCCTCAGTTATGAGCGTGGGTCCCGACTTCCAGCTGCTGCTCTCTGAATCTCCTCTGTTCCCTTCCTCCTGGGGTGTCCCCCCGGATCCCCCCCTTGCTCTGCTCACTGGGGCTCCCTTTTGGGAGTCCTCTGACTCACTGCTTAGGCTTGGAGATCTCGGGTCGTCATCATCACTCATTTTCCCTTCGGATTCCTCCCCCTCGCTCTCTGCTTCCTCCCTTCTCTGCGTCTCTGCTCCTGAACCCCTGACACATGCGTTCGGAAGGGATGAGGTACATCCTGGATAGCATGCAGAACAATCCAGCCCTGGGGTGCATAATGTGAGGTCGAGGAATGCCACAATGGAGAGAAGCCCATCACCAAGAGAGCTGGCACAAGGGGTCAGGAAAATGGCGACGGAGGTAGCAGCCTAGCCAGAACCTCCCGTCTTCAATTAAGCTTTTAATTAGGTTTTAGCCATCTTCTGACCCTATGTTTATATTTTTAGTCGTTACTTTTTCCCCCCTCTGCTTTTAGCCCAATGGTTTATTGTTTTATTGTTTTATTATCTACTGTTTTATGGCTCAACTTGACTTAGCGTAACAAGGAACGCTAAAGAAGATAGATTGCAGTCTTTGCATCTAACACACAGCTTTCATCCATTGAAGGGAGGCACGAACACGCTGTATCGTCAAGGCTGAGGTAAATTATTCCCCTTTCCAAAAATATTTCCGCGGTGAGCATTGAAAGCCTTAAAGCTGAAAACTAAAGACGGAAAAGGGAGCAGAAACCCTAGAGGCCCACCGAGATAAGGGGCAAGCATGAAACCTTGCTTGTAAAACAACCCTCCCTTTCGAAGGTGGGAAACTGGAAGATAAACATAATCCGTCTTGTGAGCGAAACAAGTGAAGCCAAAAAACCCAGGACTAAGAGACTCCAGCAAACTGCTCCCAATTACCGTATTTTTCGCTCTATAACACGCACCCGATCATAACACGCATGTAATTTTTAGAGGAGGAAAATCCGTAGGCATGCCACCCATAGGCATTTCCTCCATAACACGCACAGACATTTCCCCTTGCCTTCTAGGAGGAAAAAAGTGAGTGTTATGGTGCAAAAAATACGGTACCTTTTTCCACGCTCAATATGGTCCTTACAAGAAAGAACTATATGGACCTGGGAATTGCACCAATATCACCTCAGGGGGAGTGGGAGCCCCAAAGGAAGCAAAGTAAAATCACCAATTACTTCCCCCATAAAGAAGGGAGTACGAATCCACAGCATGAGAGCACCCCAAAAGAAATTGCCCCTACTATGCTGGATTGGTTATTACAACGCAAAGACTTACAAACTGAGCTTGAAAGACCAAATTATTCCATGAGCTGGGCGCAGGAACTGGACCTAGCTGAGAACGCCCTGATGACCAATTCCCCCAACCCCAATAACCTTGAGCACCAAAAATCAACCCAGAATCTCAGGGGAAACCAGCAAGACCCTCAGCCCACAGCGATTGCCAACAGCATAGAAGAGAGGGGTGACCAGTTACACGATCAAATAGATCAGATACGCACAGACCTCTACAACATAAAAAACTTCCTAGCAGTAACAAATGGCCTACTCCTGACGCTTGTGGAGAATTTCAAACAAGTAAAAAGAGCCACAGATCAGTCCTTGGACTCAGAGGATAGAATCCACTTACCACCCAAAAAGAACTCACGCAAAAGAAAATTGGAACCCAAGATGAAGAAAACTAAAAACATCAAAAAATTTAAGCCGTCCAAAAAAACCCAACACATCAGTAAAAAACAGTGGCAGAAACTCTTCAACTTATTATCATCACCTCCTATATCCACAAAAAAAATCAAAGCTCAAGGCACCAAAGAGTTCGACAAGGGAGACTCGCCAAAGACCAAACCCCTCCCCATATGTGAAAATAATTCCCCAAGTACATTCAAAGAAATAAGCCCCCCCCCAGCTGTTCTCCCCCTGTGTTCGCCCAGCCTGACAAAAGCAACCAAGCTACAGCTGGATGTTCCTGTCTTGAATCCACCCAGGACCCCTGTAGCAACTGCAAACAGAAGTAAGCCGGGGATCTCCAATATAGACGGGAACCCGCGGGAACTCCAAGCCCGCAGTAGAAAGAAAGAATGGATCCTGGTCCTAAGCCTGGAAAAGATGGTATTCACGAACTATCCAAAACCACTGGGTCCTCGCACAGGGACAGACCGCGTGAGGCACCTGCTGACTATTATAAACAACATTCTACCTGGGGCAGTTAAAGCAACTGACATAGACAGTATTGACTACCTATATCAAGATGGACATTCAGTCTGTGCCTTGATTACTTTCACAGATCATAATCTGGTCAACTTCATCTTTAGAACAAGAAATCTATTTTTAAAGAAAGGAATAGATTTATTAAGAATCTTTGAAAACAGAGCCCCGCTAACCTCCCTACTGGCGGCCAAGGGGGTAGGGAGACCAGGAACAGAGGTACAAAACGATAGAGTGCACATGCAACAAAACCAGCAAAACCAGAGCCTAGTGCATCAGCAGGAAAACATAGCTCCTACTGAGACTCAACTTCATTTGAACGACAGAGAGGACTCTTTTTCCATAGAAGAACATGCCCTAATAAATCGGTTCTGGTCACTGCAGATGCCAGCCCAAAAGGAAATCTTGGTCAGACTGGACATCCTGAGAAGCAGACTGACCAAAAAGGAGGTCCATGTTGAGACTACGGAAGGCTCACACATACGGCCTATATCCCCCAAGTGCCTAGTGGACAAGAGGACGGTGGGAGGCGCCTTTAAATGTGTAGATTCGGAAGACCAGTCGCAGCCCCCGCTGGTGTATGGTAAGGCAAAACCAAAACAGACTGTCACATCCCCGAGTACCTGGTTCAACTATCAAAAACTCTCCCCAAATGAATTAGCAACTCCGCCAAGTCCAAACCACCCCCTAAAGTCCCCAAGAGCTATGGATAATCATTCCCTTATGCAGCAGATGCCTATTGACAAACTTAATGGGAGTGTTTTTTTTTAGATGTAAAGGGGTCACTGGACACCGTGGACCCAACAAATCTACACCATGGAGGGACAGAGAATTAAAGCTGCTGTCCTGGAACATTGCAGGATGGCGCGCTAAGAAAAACAATCAACAACTTGCAATGTTCCTTAAGCGATTCGATATCATCCTCCTGCAGGAGACCTGGCACAGCGACCCCATTCTGTTCAATGGGTATTCTTGTCACTCCCTATTTGCTACTCCATCTGTGAGGGGAGGTAGGCCTAGTGGAGGTTTAGCTAGCCTTATCTCCACAGAGCTTGAACATTCCTTAAAAGCCCTCCCAAACTGCAATTCACTCGCCACGGCAGTCCTACTCAAATTTAAGAGAGATGCACTGGTAGTGGTCAATGTCTATCTGCCCCCCTGCCAAAAAAAATCTATAGTGAAAGCTAACTGGGCAGAGTTAGAGGCATTTCTAGAGTCCATAGAATCTTCCCACCCTTCTACACCGATTATAATTGGGGGGGATTTCAACGCCCGTATGGGAATTGATGACAACAATCTTTATAGCCAATATAATCAGATTCAGGACCCTGAAAGGCCAACCGAAGCAGGCGTTTCACGACTTTCTAAAGACAATAAATGCAACTTCTCAGGGCTATGTCTAGCCCAGGTCGCAAAAAGAAGGGAGCTGATGATAATAAACGGTAGTAAGGAAGAGGATCGCCCAGGGGAGTATACCCATTTTTCAAAGATGGGAGGAAGTGTGATAGACTATATTCTGATATCAAGATTCGCCTATAACTCTGTGTCAAAGTTTCAAGTGGGACATAACACCGAAAGTGACCATCTCCCACTAATTCTAGCGCTCAATGGCCCATCGTTTAACAAACCCACGGCTAACCTTTACTACATCCCCATCGTTAACCTGGGATCACCGGCCCCCAGAAGAATTAAATGGACCCCTATGCTCAATACAGAGCTAACTCATCTCCTCCATTCGGAAGACGTGAAGACCATCTACACAGCCATTGTATCAGCTAATACCGGGGGAAAGGCCATGGACTCGTTCAACGAGTTATTAGCAAGACTAAAGACCTTTCTAACAACTGAGATACTTAATTCTGTTACAAAGCGGGCAAAGGATCAAGAGAGATGGTTTGATTTGGAGTGCAGACAAGCAAGGAAATGTCTGAGATCAACCTACCGGAACTACAGAAACACCGGAGCACCCTTGCTATTTATGGCTTACATCGATTTAAGACGAAACTATAAACAGCTATTAAAGGCAAAAAAACAAAAAGCTGAGAGATTGGCCTGGTGTAACTTAGTGAAGGCCTCGAATGAGAAAGATTCAACCTCCTTCTGGCGTACCATTAGGGGGCTCCTGGGCCAAGAGCGGATTGGTCCCACATGCACTGTAGAACCCCAGGAGTGGATGAAATATTTCCAAACCCTCTTCTTCGACGACAAAGCTCAGCACAATGATCCAAGTGCCTACTCCGAGAACTTACCATATTGGCCTCCTGTCTCCATAGAGGAGGTGGGGAACCTAATTGCCCAACTGAAAAACAACAAAGCCCCGGGCATAGACCACATTCCAGCAGAGCTCATGAAGAACAATATCAGTTGGTGGGCTCCTTTAATGGCGTCAATATTCACATACATCGATTCAACAGGCATAATCCCTGGCTGCTGGACAGAGGCAGTAATCATTCCAATCTATAAAAAGGGTCCTATGGCAGATCCAGCGAGCTATAGACCCATTAGCCTCCTTACTATCCCCAGCAAATTGTATGCCAAACACCTCCACATCAAACTAATTGACTGGATGGAAACGGAGGCAGTTCTGGCAGAGGAGCAAGCCGGCTTCAGACAGGGCAGAACAACAATAGACCATTGTTTCGTATTAGCACATCTCATTGATAAATAACGCCAATAAAACACGTGGGATTCTATACGCAGCATTTATTGACCTGAAGGCGGCCTTTGACTCGATCTCACGAGTCAAACTTTGGGCTAAACTCAATGTTACCAACATTGATAAAAGATTACTATTCTTGATAAAAAGCCTCTATAAAAACTCCAAGTTATATGTAAGAACCTCAGTAAATGGGCAACTAATTGGCCCTGTATCAGCCACCAAAGGAGTCAAGCAGGGCTGTATTTTAGCCCCGGCCTTATTCAACTTATATATAAATGACATGGTCAAATACCTAACATCCCCGGAGTTTCATGCCCCTAAACTGGCCGAAAAACCAATTTCAGTACTCCTCTATGCGGACGACGCGGTTCTCTTATCACGAGCTAGAGTAGGCCTCAAAAGGCTACTAAGAGAATTCTCAGCCTACTGCAGGAGAGATCAATTGGTGGTTAATCACCAAAAAACCAAAGTCATGGTCTTCGCTAGGAGACACAGACATCATAGATGGGAGATGGACAATCAGCCAATAGAACAGGTCAAAATTTTCAAATACCTAGGAGTGGTTTTCCAGTCAACAGGGGCCTGGGAGGCCCATCATAAATATGCTAGGGAAAAAGCATCTCAAAGCGCCAAAATACTGTCTCGCTTTTACTTTACGAAAGGGGGCAGACATATCCCAGCAATTACTCTACGGGGCCCAAATCTGGACGGGAAAGCATTGCCGCACATTTGAAACTGTCCAGTCTAAATTCTTAAGACAGATTCTAGACGTTCCACCATGCACACCAAATGCGGCCCTACGGCTGGAGACTGGCCTCCTCTCCGTCGAAACCCGAACCTGGTTAAGAACATTTAACTATTGGCTTCGCTTAAATTTAAACCCATCCGGACTACTACCTCTAGTAGCACGAGATGCACATAGAAGTCAGTGGTCCAAAGTACTGCATCAAAAACTACTTATATGTGGCCTCCAAGCACAGCATCTCCTGAAAATGGGTCTCCCCAAGGCAAAAACTATTATTGATCAGCGCATGAAGGATATTGAGCAGCAAAATAATCTGGCCTATATTAAGAAATTTAGTGCTTGGTACGCTTATCTGCCCCCCTCCCACTTTGATTTTCGGGCACCTTATTTGTCTACCTTAACCATTCCAAAACTCAGACGGGCCTTTACACTGGCCAGACTAAATATGTTACCCTCGGCTGTTCTTGAGGGTAGATATCAAGGAACTCCATTCGAGAACCGGCTCTGTCCCTGTGGAGCTGGCTGCGTGGAGACTGTGTCACACGTGCTCTTGTCTTGCTCCCTATATAAAGATCTCAGGGACGAGACCATCGCGCCACTCCTGTCTGCCATCCCGGGCCACTTTTGCGAAGCCAAGCTGTTCTCACTCCTGGCCGACCAGAACGGCTCGACAACAGAGAAGGTTGCCAGATTTGTCGAGAGAGCAATGAGACTGAGAACTGCTACCTGAGTGACATTAGCGTCGTCGCCCAGATTCCTCTCCTAGGATCTTACTATTATTATCGTTATGTTTTGTTACTATTATTTTGTCACCCCCTAAAATGTATTTTATATAATTGACTTTTTAGTTTTATTCTTTGTGTGTCGTATTGTTGTTTTATTGCTATGGCCGATGGCTGACGCAAATAAAGATTAATTCAATTTGAGCTGGCACAAGGGCTGAGAATTGTATCCCGCCTGCTTTCCACAGTAGCATTCCTACTCCCCTTCTCATGCTTTGGGGCAATGGGAGAGTGAAATCATTCCTCGCTTCTTCTAGTGGCGAGGCTCAGAGAGCCGCTTTGCTAGGGAGAGGCAGACAATGGTTGGGAACACTTGGGTTCTTCTGAGCCGCTCTAAGGAAGACCATATGCTGGATGTCCAACCCGCTGCCGCTCCACCAAGGTGCCACTATACTCACAGCAGGAGTTTGTAAGAGCGAGTCGGTAGCTAAGATATAAATCAATTGGGATGTTTGGAACCTGCACACCCCAAAACTGGTACTGGATTCCAGCCCACACCCATCCTTTCAATGGTATCTTCCCCCTCAGCTCACCTGGTGGCAGGCATTCTTGAAGAGGTGGTCCACCAAAAGCCAGATCTCCTTGGCCGCTCAGTGGAGTCATTACCATCCTGGGGTATGATATCCAGAAACTGCTTCTCCTGGAGGTCCAATGACAAGCGGGACTGGCACGAGAGCCTGACAGAATGTGTGCCTGTATGCATTCTTTCCTTGCTCCAGCTGGGTGGACAAGTCTTGCCCTCTGAGGCCACAACTAGGGCTGGGCGATAGCTGGCTTTCAACACGGTGATATATCACTAGCTAAACATTGCAATACACCAATATAGCACGATGTCTGAAATAAGGTGGAGCTATGTAGAGGCATTGGCTGGCTTCACGATTTTCCCCGCATTGTGATTTTTGCTGCCCCCTGCAGGAGGGCAGGGGAAAGCTGAACCGGCAGAGTCCACTGGGGCTGCAGGAATCTCGAGAAGCATTGTCTGGCTTCACAGTTTCCCCCCACATGGTGTTTTTTGCATAGTACACACACACATCATGATTCACAATATATTGCCAGGTCAGAAATTATGAAACCAGTCTCACTATCTAGACTTCAAGCTGATTTGAAAATATATCTATATTGACATATCGCCTGGCCCTAGCCACAGCAAGCATCTCAAGGGGGAAAACAAAAAACAAATTGCTTGCACCCCAAATCCAAGCTCCCCCTCCCCTATTAATATGCAGCTAGTAATCCTTCCACTCCGGATGTGCAGTTCACACAAAAGCTTACTAAATATGCAGCTGTGGACATGGGGTTTGGCTAGAGAGCCAGTGTGGTGTAGTGGTTAAGAGCAGTAGTCTCGTAATCTGGGGAACCGGGTTCGTGTCTTCGCTCCTCCACATGCAGCTGCTGGGTGTGTGGGAATGTTCTGGGGTGCAGGAGAGGATATATTGACTAATTATATCCTTATCCAACTTGTGCTAACAAGTTTCCAAAATATCAGCAGAGTTTGTCCATTAAACTTTAATTAGTTTAATGTTAAGTAAACGTCCAGTGCGCTTCCAACGCCATAAATCTTATCTCAGCAGAGAATTTCGTGCAGCGGTTGAAGAAGGCAGGAGAGTCAGTACCTTTCAATGAAGAATCCTGGAGCAAGCACTTTGGAACTCAGGAAAAAACTTTATTTACAAAAGAAAAACCCTGGCGATAAAGCACACATGCTTTTATCTCCGGCATAAAGAAAACTTTACTCTAAACTTAACTCATGCTAGCAAACACGCCCATGGCCACAAACTGAGTCTGCGAGTCAGGGACTTCCGGAGGCGGTGCCATCGCAATGGCGGATTCCCTCTAGTCTGGAGGGAATTGCTCCTCGGAAATCGGGTCTTGCCGCTACGGCGAAGCGGGGACCCCATCGAAAAGTACAGGCGGGTGAAGCCTGTGACCGTGGGACTCGGCGGGCACCTTCAGCGCTCTCCCAATTTGCAAGGGAACCCTGCAAGGGGCTCCGGAGGAAAACGGGGGTTTGACGCGGTGCTGAGAGTTGATCGCTACTTCTGTGGAGTGAAGCCGCGCAGCTGTTGCAGAAGAGCGCTGACCTTTTTTCCTGGGACAATTCGGCTATTAAACAACAACCTGTGAGTAGGTCAAGCTTTAAGATTCAAAGTTAAAAGAAAAAGAAGGTGTAAACAGGAAGTCCACCTTCCGTTTTGTATATAGATCAAAGCAAAGACTGACTAAGCTAAGACCGGGAGAGGTGCGCTAAAAGTCTCAAGCCCAAACATCAAATAATAAAGAACTCCCTCCCTGAATTGAGAGGGGAGGGAAGAAGGGAAAGTATTTTCTGTTTGTTAAAAATAAGAGAGGAAGGAAAAGAAGGAAGGGATATAAGACCACCACTCAATCCCTGGGAACGGATTGCCAAGATTAATAGAACGGTCGTTCTGAGAACCGCACTATTTATGGACAATGTAACTTCTTGGACAGCCAACTCTGCATGTGAGATACTTTGGACTAGAAATTGTTATTAACTTTGCTGTAGGGGGCCTCTTGAAGAGCTGGGAAGTTACTTTATTGCACTATTTCTGACTGTTACTGTGTCCCCCTAGAGGCTCACTGAAATTGTTACAATTGGTTGGGGAATTTTCCACTTCTAACTAGCTAGGGAATTTTCCACTGTAAAACAAGCTTGACTGTGGGAGCGACCTTGACTCGTTGATAAAGTGTTATGGAGGAAAAGACAAGAAGATCGGGCAAAGTTAGAATCCAACAGACCAGCGCAGCACTGCAACAGCGCAGAGCATCTGCATCTGGCCCTCCTGTTCCACAAGGGGAAGACCCGGCACAAGCGGGGGTAAAAGGTATGACATCGGAAGAAGGATTTACTTCAGTTTTAAGTAAAATTTATGAAACCTTAGATAAATTAAGCAAACAAGTTACTGAAGCGACAAATAAAATTGACCAGAACACCATAAGCATTAACAATTTGGGGCAGAAGGTAAATTCAAATACAGAATCTATTGAAAAATTGCTGCAAGAATCTGCATTAAATCAAAAGACAGCTGAGGAAGCAAAAGAAAAAGCAGTGGCTGCAGAGGAAAAGATAACACCGATATGTAAACAGCTTGGAGACCACCAGTCACAGCTTGGGACCCACCAGGCACTTTTGTCTATGATTGAATTGAAGGAGAAACAGACCAATTTGAGGGTCAGGGTGGTACCTGAACTTGAGAAAGACAATCTAAGTGACTTTTTGACACAGGAATTTGCAGACTTTTGGAAACGGGATGACAAGCAAGACTTTAAGATAGTAAAAGCTTTTAGACTTGGAAGAGGAGGGAGAAAGAACAGGGTGAGAGACTGTTTGATCACCCTTCGATCAAAAGAGCAGAGAGATAAAATATTGAGCCTGCATTACCAGAATACTTTGATAATACATGAATCAAGAGTGGAGATATTTAAGGGTATTCCGAAACATCTTTTGGACCTTAGGTCTAACTACGGGGATTTGGTGACACTGTTGAAAGGTAATAGAACCATCTTTAGGTGGGAATTCCCCCAAGGCCTATCTTTTACCTTTAAAGGTAAAAAGTTTAAAATAAGATCAGTGGAAGAGAAAGAAAAATTTCTGAGAGATCACGAAGAAGACCTGCAAAAAGGAGTGCAAGAAGATCCAAGGGCCTTACGACCAGGAACATCAGACAAAGTACCACCACCCTTGGGATTGGACAAGTTACAGAAAGTGATACCACCGTCAGAACAAGAGGAGTTACTGGGAGCAGTTGGAGGAAAATAATTTAAATACACCATGTCTCTGCAACTACTAAGCTGGAACATTCATGGACTTAATTCCCCGGAGAAAAGGAAGAAAGTTTTTTATTTATTGAAAAAGGAACAATTGGACTTAATTTGCCTACAGGAAACACATGTGATAAGGCTACACAGGAAAATATTGATCAATAAGAGACTGGGCCAAGAATTTATTTCATTGGACAAGGTTAAAAAGCGAGGAGTAGTTATCTATGCAAAAGAGAGCCTATCACCGAAATTTGTTTTTAAAGATGATCAAGGAAGATTTAAAGCAGTTGAAATTAAAACACAAGGAGAAAAATTTCTGATCGTAGGAGTATATGCACCGAATGAGGGGAAATCTGAATTCTATAAGAAGTTGCATGAGACTTTGTTGGACTATATGGACTACAACATTATTTTGATGGGAGATATGAATGGAGTGGTATCGACAAACATGGATAAGTCGCAGAGACAGGTAGTCACTAAGGATGGTAGACTACCAAAAACTTTTTTTGAATTGACTGACAATATGGATTTGATTGATATTTGGAGAATTAGGAATCCCTTGGGTAGAGAGGGAACCTTCTTTTCTGAAGCCCAAAAGACATGGACAAGAATTGACCAAATCTGGATAACTAGAGGAATGGCACCCAAGACTCGAAAGGTAGAGATTTGCCCTAAGACGTGCTCCGACCATAATGCCGTGAAAATGGAGATGAAACTAACACCAACCGGTTCCTTCAGATGGAGGATGAATGACACCTTGTTTAGAGATCAAGAGGTTATTAAGAAGGCCCAAAAAACCTTGAGAGAATATTTTGAGATAAATTTGAACACTACCGTGGAAAAAAGAGTAATCTGGGACACAAGTAAAGCAGTTATGAGGGGGTTTCTGATTCAAAGAATTCATTAAAGAAGAGAGCTCAAAATGAGAAAAAAGAAAAAAAATGGAAAAAATTAAAGAGGGCAAGAAGAAACTGAGAGTGAAACCCAATTCACAAGAGATTCTGAGAGAAATAAAGCTACATCAAGTGCAATATATGAAGATGATGAATCAGGAAATTGAATGGAAAATTAAACAAATGAGACAAAGGACTTTTGAATCGGCAAATAAATGTGGGAAACTGCTAGCTTGGCAGATGAAAAAAAGACATAAGTTAAACACTATTGCTAATTTAGAGGTGGATGGAAAGAACATTCAGAATCCAGTGGAAATTAGAAAATGTTTCCAGAGGTATTTTAAACAATTATATACACAAGGGCCCCAGAAAGAATCTGACATAGACCAGTTTTTGAAAACAAATGGATTGCAAAATATTTCTCAAGAAAATAAGATAATGTTGAACTATAAAATTACGGAACAGGAGGTAGAAGGTGCCATTCAGAATATGCAGTTGGGAAAATCTCCAGGGCCGGATGGCTTAACCTCAAAATACTATAGAACTTTGAAGGACTGGATAATTCAACCACTAAAGGAGGTTTGCAATGAAATTTTGGAGGGGGAAAAAGCGCCAGAGTCGTGGCAAGAAGCATATATTACACTTATACCAAAAACGGAGTCTGAAAAGACACAACTTAAGAACTATCGACCCATATCCCTGTTAAATGTGGATTACAAAATATTTGCTGACATTTTGGCTAAAAGGCTAAAAAAAAGTACTAGGGGAAGAGATACATAAGAATCAAGCTGGCTTTCTCCCAGGCAGACACTTGTCTGACAATATGAGGAATATAATTAACATTTTGGAGAAGTTGCAAGAGGACATTAACACCAAAGCAGTTTTAATCTTTGTGGACGCTGAGAAAGCCTTTGATAATATTTCTTGGAGTTTTATGAAGAAAAATCTTCAGGGGATGGGGGTCGGTCAAGGGTTTGAAAATGGTATAAGTGCAATTTATTCAGAACAAAAGGCTAAATTAATAGTTAACAATGTGGTGACAGAGGAATTTAAGATAGAGAAAGGGACACGACAAGGCTGTCCGATTTCCCCACTACTCTTTATTTCAGTCCTGGAGGTTCTGTTAAATATGATTAGAAGGGACCATCTGATTAAGGGTATAAAGGTTGGAGCCAAACAATATAAATTGAAAGCCTTTGCAGATGATTTAGTATTGACATTACAGGAGCCAGAACCTAGTACTAAAAGAGTATTAGAACTGATCCAAGAATTTGGTCATGTGGCAGGATTCAAGTTGAATAAGTTAAAAACTAAAGTCCTTGAGAAAAACTTAACAACGAATGAGAAAGAGAGGTTTCAGAATGAGACAGGCTTAACAGTGGTTAAGAAGGTGAAATACTTGGGGATTAATATGACAGCCAAAAATGGGAACTTATTTAAAGACAATTATGAAAAATGCTGGTCGGATGTTAAAAAGGATTTAGAAATATGGTCAAATCTGAAGCTTTCCTTGTTGGGTCGAATTGCTGCTATAAAGATGAATGTATTGCCAAGAATGTTGTTTTTGTTTCAGTCACTACAAATCTTAGACAAAATGGACTGTTTCAAGAAGTGGCAGAGAGACATTTCTAGATTCGTCTGGCAGGGCAAGAAGCCCAGAATAAAATTTAAAATACTAACTGATGCAAAAGAAAGAGGGGGATTTGCCCTGCCAGATTTTAAACTCTATTATGAATCAGCAGCTTTCTGCTGGTTGAAAGATTGGCTGCTTCTTGAGAACACAGACATTTTGGATTTAGAAGGTTTTAACAATGTTTTTGGGTGGCATGCATACTTGTGGTACGACAAGGTTAAAGCACATAAAGCATTTAAAAACCATATTGTCAGGAAAGCATTGTTTAATGTCTGGACAAGATATAAAGACTTGTTTGAAAACAAAACCCCAAGGTGGTTGTCACCGATGGAGGCAAAGGCCCAGAAAAAGCTCAATATGGAGGCCAAGTGGCTGAAATATTGGGAAATTTTGGAGCAGGAAGGAGATAAACTGAAATTGCAGAGAAACTAAAAGATAAAGTGCGAGACTGGCTTCATTATTATCAAATAAGAGATGCTTACAATTTAGACAAAAAAATTGGCTTCCAGGTGGAAAAATCAAAGTTGGAAACAGAACTGTTAGATCCTAAAACAAAGATACTTTCAAGAATGTATAACCTGCTGTTAAAATGGAACACTCAGGACGAGATGGTTAAATCTGCTATGATTAAATGGGCACAGGACGTTGGACATAACATCATGTTTGCTGACTGGGAACAGTTGTGGACCACAGGTATAAAATTTACGGCATGTAATGCCCTAAGAGAGAATATTATGAAAATGATTTATAGGTGGTACATGACACCAGTCAAGCTTGTAAAAATCTATCACTTGCTCGATAATAAATGTTGGAAATGTAAAGAAACTGAAGGTACATTCTTTCACCTTTGTTGGACGTGCCCAAGGATTAAGGCTTTCTGGGAAATGATCTATAATGAAATGAAAAAGGTATTTAAATACACTTTCTTGAAGAAACCAGAGGCCTTTCTTCTAGGCATTGTCAGCCAATTGGTGCCAAAGAAGGATAGAACTTTCTTTATGTACGCTACAACAGCAGCAAGAATACTTATTGCAAAGTATTGGAAGACACAAGATTTACCCACTCTGGAAGAATGGCAGATGAAGATGATGGACTATATGGAATTGGCAGAAATGACTGGCAGAATCCGAGACCAGGGAGAAGAAATGGTAGAAAACGACTGGAAGAAATTTAAAGATTATCTACAGAAATACTGTAAAATTAATGAATGTTAAAATGATGTTGGACTGAAAATAAGTGGTTTTGGTATTAAGGCTAATAAGAATATGTAAATATAGATAGTTATTTGGATGAAAATATATAGTCATAATAGGTTAAGAATATAGAGCAAAGATAAATGAAAGAGGGTAAGGATTTGCTGAAAGGACTTTGTAAACAGGAATACAAAAAGGGGAGGTGTGAGGAGGTCAAGGAAATAAGCAAATGAACTTAAAGATATTGAAAAATGGATTATTTTTTAAAAGATATTTTTCTTTGTATTACACTGTTTTTCTTCTTTTTTCTTTCTTTTTTCTTTTTAGCTCTCTTTTTTGGTAACTTTCTTGTTAGCTGTCGCTCTTTTTTTCTTTTTTTTCTTTTTTGTATGTGTAATTGTTGGTTTGATTATTTTTGGCTTTTGAGGAGACTTGTGTTTAGTGTAAAATCTCAATAAATATTTTATTTAAAAAAACAAAAAAAACAAACTGAGTCTGCGAGTCAGGTCAAGGGGGGGGGAGAGAGAGAACACACGGGTGAACTGACTATTTATACAAACTAACTCACATTCCTGGATGCTTAATGACTTCCAGCTGCTCAGTGATTAGAGCGACTTGTTACCTCTTAACCCTTTAGTACCAACACCCCCTCTCGCTCGTAACACTGAGCTGTACCAACCTTAATTCAAATTTAAACCTGAACAGAAATATTTATGAGATTGCGGACTCAAAGCTTTTGTAAAACCGTCTGCGAGATTTTCTTTGCTTGGACAATACTTTAGTTCAATTAAACCTTGTTTTACACTTTGGCATACATTTTGATAACGGATATCCAAGTGTTTTGTGAGTGCCTTGAATTGACCTGATTTAGCTAGTTTAATACAAGGTTGATTGTCTTCCCACACTCTGATAGGTAGGGAACTGTTAGAGTAAATTCTGGGTGCGTGAAGGCACAGCCACCCAGCTCGTCGGACAGAGTCCGCGGGTCCTAGCGGAGAAGAAAGGAGCTCAGCCGGACACAGGAGCAAAATACGAAGATCCGAGTTTATTGCGCAACAGGTTCAAAATGGCATTGAACCCCGAGCATGGGGTGACATGAACTTTTAAAAGTTCCCTCCATAACCCAGAATACAGTGCGGGAAACGTCATGAATACATTATGGGAAGGTCATGTTTCGTAAATTACATCATGAATACATTAGAAACGTCATGAGTACATTATGGAGGGGGTGGGATTACATTCATTACCATTTCGGATGAGGGAGGGGGAATATGCGGAGGAGGAAATATACATAGATAAGCATTTACTACACTTGATCTTAGCCAAAAGGCCGAGAAGCGATACATAGATAAGCATTTATTGAGTACCGGTGGTGGCAAGACAATGGGTCAGAGATATGCATCGTCTGTCACCTAATATTGCCCAGAGGAAGGGTTGGTCGAAACGATCAGACAGGATTAGGAAGTTCCTGCGTACGTGATCCGCCGCTTCGGGGATTATGGAAGTAGGGGCAGCATCATGGAGTCCAGGGGGAACTGAGTTGAATGACACCGAGAGCAAGAAAATCGGAACTACGGCTGATTTTATATCAATTTCTAAAGATTTCTATTATTTCTAAACCCTTCCGTATCGTAGGGAGAAAGTAGAGGCAGGGTGGATACATTGTAACAAGGTTTTGACAAGCAGATACAGACTGGATACATTGTAACTGGATTTTGACAGTTTTACGAGGTTCTTGGTTTCGGATCCATTGTTCTCGCGGTGGGGGGCCGTCAGCAGCTTGTCAGGAATGAAATGAGGCGTGCAAGAGCTCCCTGAGCTAGCTGCTGCAGGGCGAATGCATGGCCGTGATTGGCTAAAGCGGAGCTCAGTATAGTGAATGGGAACACATTATGATGCGGTCTACTCACGTTAGGAATAGGGCGAGAGGAAGGCATAGAGAAGATCGGGGCTTATTTCGCCCGTATAGAGAAAGGAAAAGAGCCTTTTATTTGCAAGGCAGGGGTATAGTGTGGTGCTTGTGTAACGATGTGGGGGCTGGGGTTTCTAAGCAGAGTTGGGCACGGTCGAGGTCATCGCCTCGGGCCCGTTCAGAAAGTGATGGGGGGGAGATGCTTGCCCCCCCCTTCTCCTTCCGTATCAGTCCCCCATTCGGAGATAGATTTGCATCAAAGTTCTGCAAGAACTTGCAAATCCTTTCTCCGCACCCTATACCCCTGTGATTTCATACTCCCCTTCTCCCAGGTGTCTCATTTGCACATATTCAGGGAAGACAGGAGCGTTGTGAGAGCGGGAATAGGCTCGAAAGGAAAGAGGAGTGGATTGAGCGGGGAAGCGGAGAAGAGAGCAGCAAGGAGAGACACAATGCATGGCACAACAGAGCACTGAGATGCAAAAGGCAACAGTAAGAATAGTGAGCAACATGACCTTGATCAGTTGTCGGAGCCACCCCAGCTTGGGCAGCCATCCCCACAAGTCGACGTCAGACAGTCCCTCGTGTTGTATCTCGTTTAGTCTACCTGCCAACTCGTGGATGTTATTCAAATGTCCAGTAATGTTTAAAGTTTGGTCAGTTACATACGTGCAGCACTCGGTACCTATTAAGGCACACGTCCCTCCTTGGCTAGACAGCAGAAAGTCCGTAGCGATTCTCATCTGTAAACTTAGCTGTCTCACCTCTGACAGTTCTGACATCAGGGAGTCCGTGATTTCAGTTGCCTCCTGCATGAATTTGAGGAGGATGTCAGTAAGTCGAAGGATGTCAACGTGGTTGGATCCAGCCCCGTAAGCAGGAAAGAGTGCTCGACCCACGGTTTCCCCGTTAGCAGCGACATCGGATAAGTCAGACAGCTGTTTTTCTTCTCTTTTATTTCTCTGCCTCCCAGGGGGTAGATGTGGTACTACTCTTATGCCAGGAACGATGTACCCGACAAAGCAGGATCCGGACATATGGGGGCTCACCCAGGTATATGCACGATGGCCACATACCCAAAACAAGCCGCTTAGATAGGACTCCATTCTCCCTGAGGCGAAGGCTTGCAGTAACATTGCGTCGGCGGGTTGAGGCTGCCAGAGTGGGGGTTGGCCGATGACAGTGGCCCAAGCAAGGGTGAGGTTTGGGAAGGTTCGGGATCCTGTCATGTCCGTGATGGTGACATGGCCGGTGGATAAGAGTTCTAAGTTGGACGCACAGGTACTGGAGCCGATGAAGGTCCCTTCCCCGGCGAAGGTGCGGCAGAGTGGACCCTTAGTCGGGCCAGTGAGGTAAAGGTATTGGTGGGTCAAGTTCAGCGCGGTCAGGTTCCAGGAGGCGACGTCCCCTGACCGGAATTGTTCTATGGTAACTGGGACTGGAACGAGGGGAAGGCTCTGTTGAAGGTGGCTAGACGCATGGGCGCAGATCCAGCATTTAGGGTAGGGTGTCTCCTTGGCCACCTGGCCGATGAGTTTAATATAAGAGTTCTGTTCCCAGGAGGAAAGGAGATCTTCTCCTGGGAAGGAAGGGTCAGCGCCGAGTTTCCGTGGTGCCGTGCCGAGTGGATGAAGGGGGTCGGTGGTGTTTAGGAGGCGCCTGTCTTTGGCTATGCCCCCACATCGCAAAGGTCCAACGTTATCCCATGTGGGGGAGCGTGAGGGATGTGCTGGATGGTACCAACCCTCTAGGTATTCTGCCCCTCTCCAGTCGTGGGCAACTCCGAGGTTCCAAAGGCAGCAGAACCTTCTTACGCAAAGTCCTTGTAGTTGAGGTTTTCGGGGTTCCGGGGTCATGAGGAGACATTGGAATCCGAAAATCAAGTTGTCGGAGGGATTGGTTGCGTCGGTGTAGGATGGTGCAGCCCCCCCTTTCTCGATTTCGGTCCAGTTAGGGTTCCTCAAAAGTTCTCCGTTGCCGAAAAGGAAATGGGTCCCGTTCTTGCAGGTGAGGCGGTAGTAAGAATGGTCGAGGGTGACTGCGGCCGACCCAATTCGGTGTAGGGTTTGGTCCCGGATGAAGAGTTCCCAATACTTGTTGTCAGTCAGCCGGGGTACGAGGGAATGTCGTAGCAATGTCCGAGACTCGGGGAGGCAAAAGTCAAAGTCCCGTCTCGAGTCGGCGATAGTCCAGGAAATGGTAATCCGTGGGTAAGCCAGTGCAATGATCGGTTGGCATGGCCGAGGAGTAGGCCAAAGTCTGGTAGACAAGAAAAATGAAGAAGTTCATGGTCGGAGTCCGGGGATGGGAAAGCATGGGGTATAAGGAAGTCGAAAGGCCGTGGGAAAGCGCTATCAGACGAGGTGTCAAAGAAGCTGTCAAAGCGCGCTGTCAGTGGAGCTGTCAACGGAGCTGTCAAAGCACGCTGTCAGTAGAGCTGTCAACGGAGCTGTCAAAGCACGCTGTCAGTGGAGCTGTCAACGGAGCTGTCAAAGCACGCTGTCAGTGGAACTGTCAACGGAGCTGTCAAAGCACGCTGTCAGTGGAGCTGTCAACGGAGCTGTCAAAGCACGCTGTCAGTGGAGCTGTCAAGTGAGGTGTTACAGCGTTTGAGACGTAGCTTGAGGGCGTCGGTGTCTGGGACGATTTCAGATGTCCAGTTGGGTGGTGTGGCGTCCGGTCCGGTCTGTAGAGCCCGACCTTGGCCCCGATCTGCAGGTCCGGTCTGTAGAGCCCGACTTTGGCCCCGATCAGCAGGTCCGGTCTGTAGAGCCCGACTTTGGCCCCGATCAGCAGGTCCGGTCTGTTGGGCCCGATTCTGGCCCCGATCTGGTACAGTTAGTTCCTCGTCGTCGTCGATGTAGGAGGTTGGCGGGGGGGGGGGCGGGGAGTCGAAGGTGTAATCCTCCCCGTGGCTGTCCTGAGTCTCCAGGGGAGGTGGTGCCGACTTGCACCTCGTGTGATGTATCCACGCGGCCTTCTCCCCCACTTTTACAGCGGTTGGTGAGGTCAGAAGTACCTGGTAAGGTCCTTCCCAAATTGGTTGTAGGGGTAATTTCGGATATACCTTGACTAGAACCCAGTCCGCTGGATTAAAGGAGTGGGCTTGGACGTCGATGGGCAGGTTCTGTCCCTCGACGGCCGCGTAGTGGTGGAGACGCTTTAGCTGTGTCTGGAGCTGAATGACATAATTAGTGAGCTCTGTTTCCCCCACCTCGAGTTCTGAAAGGGGGTATAGGGTATTGTACACAGGAGGGGGTCTCCCAAACAGGAGTTCGAACGGTGACAGTTTTAATGGTCCAGTTGGGGCACTTCGAATGTTATGTAGAACTAGTGGAAGTGCATTCACCCATTTCAGTCCCGTAACTCGGCAGAGCTTTCCCAACTGTATTTTTATCTCCTGATTCATCCGTTCCACTTGACCAGAAGATTGTGGGTGGTAAGGGGTATGTAAGTCCCACTTTATTTGGAGGGCTCTGGCGACTAGTTGTACTATTTCTGCGGTAAAGTGGGTTCCCCTGTCACTGTCCAAGCGGCGGGGTATTCCGTATCGGGGTATAATGTCTTGAAGGAGCGCTCTGGCAACTACTGAGGCAGTGGCTTTTCGGCAGGGGAACCCTTCCACCCATGAGGAGAATTGGTCTATTATGATCAAGGCATGTTTGAAACCCTGGCATTGTGGCAAATCTATGAAATCTAATTGCAGACTCTCAAAAGGGACAAAGGCCCATTGTCTGGCCCCTGGCGGCCTTTTGGGTTCGCGTTTTGGGTTGAACGCGCCGCAGGTAGCACAATTCTTGGAGGCTGCAGTGGCTGCGGCAGCTAATCCTGGAGCAAACCAGGATCTCTTAACGTGTTCGATTAACCTTTCCTTTCCCCAGTGTGTTTGCTGGTGGAGGACCCTCACCAATTTTGGAGTCCACGCTTTTGGAAGGACGGTTCTGCCATCGGGGAGGGTCCAGACTCCAGCTTGGTTAACTGCGCCTAAGGATTCCCACATGGTCTTTTCTTCGTCTGGGGCAGCATGGTACATTTGTGAGGGATCTACATTGAGGGGGAGTTGTAATGCTTGGAATTCAGACTCATCTCACGGTGGGCGGAGTGCAGCCGCTTGTGCTGCCTTATCAGCGCGTCTATTTCCCTTTGAGACTGGGTCTTTCCCTTTCGTATGCGCTTTACAGTGTACTACGGCTATTGCAGTGGGTAGGTGGATTGCTGTCAACAGTCTCTCGACTAGTGCGGCGTGTGAAATTTGTGAGCCGGCGGCAGTCAAAAAACCTCTTTGGAGCCAAATTTGACCAGTGGTGTGTACAAGTCCGAAACAGTATTTGCTATCCGTGTAAATGGTTGCTCTTTTACTTTCACTAATTTCGCAGGCGCGTATGAGGGCAATTAACTCCGCGGCCTGGGCACTGTACTGGGGATTTATCGGATTTGACTCTACGACTTCGAAATCGGAAACCACTGCGTATCCAGTTTTCCTTTCCCCATCAATAACTTTTGAGCTGCCGTCGGTGTAGAGTATGACGTCCGGGTTTTCTAAAGGGATGTGGTCTAAGTCTTCCCGGGGTTTCTCCGCCTGGCGGACTATCGTAGCGCAATCATGATGCGGGGTACCATCATCAGGGAGGGGGAGCAGGGTTGCTGGGTTGAGGGAATTGACCCGTTTTATGGTGACGTTAGACGGGGTTAGTAGGAGAGCTTCATATCTGTTGAGGCGGGAGTTTGAGAAGTGGTGGCAGCCCTTGAGGGTTAGGAGGGTGGAGACGGAGTGGGGAACATGGATGGTGATTTCATGTCCTAGGACTGTTTCTTGGGCCTTTTCAAGTAGGATTGCGGCGGCCGCAATAGCTCTCAAGCAACCTACTGCCCCTTTCGCAGTGTTATCCAGCTGAAGGCTGTAATAGGCTACCGGTCTTTCTGTATCTCGGAAAGGTTGGGTCAAGACGCCAGAAGCTACCCCCATTTGCTCGTGTATGAAGAGGTTAAAAGGAATCCTGTAGTCTGGCAGGCCTAAGGCAGGGGCGGATCTTAATTCCCGTTTTAAGCGTTCGAAGGATTTATGTGCTTCCTCTTCCCAGATCAAGGTGTCTGGGTGGTCTTGTCGGGTCATGGCCGTCAGAGGCTTGGTTATCTCACTGTAACCCGCGATCCAAGCTCTGCAGAAGCCAGCCATCCCTAGGAATCCCCGTAGTTGTCGTTTTGTTTTGGGGAGAGGGATTTTTCTGACCGCTTCTATTCTATCAGTGGCCAGGCTTCGGGTACCTATTCCTAGAATGTGCCCGAGGTACTTTACTTCTTGCTTGCAATACTGCAACTTTTTTGGTGACACCTTGTGTCCCTTTCGCACTAGTTCGGCAAGGAGGTATTTGGTGTCCCTTTTACATGCTTCCTCATTGGTGGAGCAAAGAAGAAGATCATCTACATAGAGGAGGAGGATGGAACCAGAAGGGAGGCGTATATCTTGCAAATCTTGGTGTAATATGGCCGAAAAGATTGCGGGTGACTCCACGTACCCCTGGGGCAACCTCGTCCAGGTTAATTGACTGGGTCCCCAGGTGAAGGCGAAGAGGAATTGGCTGGCTGGGTCCAGGGGTATGCTAAAGAAGGCGGAGCATAGGTCCGCAGCAGTGTACCATTTGGTGTCAGCCGGTATGGCATTCAGGAGGGAATTTGGGTTGCCCACCACCGGGTGGCGGGGTATTACGAATTGATTCACAAGTCTTAAGTCCTGGACAAAGCGGTATCGGACTGGGGCTCCTTCCGCAGATGGCTTCTTAACGGGGAGAACTGGGGTGTTGCATGGGGATGTGCAAGGAACCAAGATCCCCTTTTCGAGGAAGTCCTCTATCATGGGGTTTAATCCTTCGATGGCTTCCTTGGGTAAGGGATATTGTTTAGTGCATGGAAAGGGTAGGTCAGTCCTATAAGTGATTTTTACTGGGACCGCTGATAGTAAGAGACCCACTGAAGTCGATTCGGTGCCCCATAGGGAGGGGGGTAAATCGTTTTCCAGTTCAGGTGGGAGTTCCGGGAACTGCCTGTCTGCCCTCGCTTCCTCCATTATTCCCTGAAATGCGGGGATGGAATCCTCCGGCATGTATAAATAGATACCCTCCTTAGAACATTTGATTGTTGCGTTCAATTTACAAAGGAGGTCTCTTCCGAGGAGGTTTACAGGACTGCTGGTCAAGAGGAAGGTGTGTTCGGCCAGTAGGGGTCCAAGAGTAACTTTAGTTGGGCGTGAAAGTGGGCAAGTGCGGGGGATCCCATCCAGACCCATAACTTTTCTGGTCTCTGAGCCCAGTTCCAGGTGGCTATCGGTTAGGGTGGAATACGTGGCTCCAGTATCCAGTAGGCACTGATATGGGTGACCGTCTATATCTATGGTGCAAAATGGGTCTTCCGCGGATAACGTGAGGACTGGGCAGATGGTCTGAGTTTGGTCGGGATCTCCCTCTAATTGTCAATATGCTTCCTGGTCGTCCGGTGGTGGTTGGTTGGGGGGGTGTAGGGGTGGCGCAGTGGCGTTGGTCCAATGGTGGGCTGGTGGGTTTATGGTGGGCATTTGGGCTCTTGGTCCTGGTTGAGGTCTCTGGTTTTGAGCGGGTATACTTGGAGGTACTTGCGGGTTGTAAGGGACAGGGGCTGCTTGAGGGGTATAGGTGAGAGGCGGTTGGTTCCCATACCCGTGGGTCGTGTTGGAGCGCGTCCCGTAAGGCGTATTATTATTGAGGTAGGGACAGAACCTTTTTATGTGTCCCTCTTCCTGGCAATAAAAACATCCTCCGGTGGCAGGCCCCCATGGCCTCGGGGGGTTCAGGGGTCCTCCTCCCCGGACCCCTTTCCCTCGGCTGAAACCTCTTCCTCTATGGGGGTTCGGTTCCATGCTGAGAGCAAGAATCTGATCAACTTCAGGCTTGGAGTCTTTCTTTTTCCTCTCATCTCGAGAATTATAGATTGATTTAGCAATGGAGAGGATTTCGCTAATACTTTTGCCATCATATCCTATTTGTAAGTTCAGGGCCTTCCTTATATCAGGGCAGGCTTGGTCCTTAAAGAAACCCTTAATTATGACCTCGTGTTGGGGGTTTTCGGGGTCGATTCCCCCCCAGGTTTTGATGGCTGAGATCAGCCTGGTGTAATAATCAGATGGGTGTTCGCTGGCCCCTTGCAACACGGTCTGGACTTTCGTCCAGTTGACAGTACGTTGTCCGGCGGCCTTAATGCCGTCTAAAATTGCCTTTTTAAATAGGTCCAGACACCAGATGCCATCAGTTGTATTGTAGTCCCAAGTCGGCTCGATGCGTAAGCACTGAGCCGTAAGTGGCTCTACATCTTGTGGACGTCCTGCCTGATAGTTCGGGAGTTCAATCGCCTCCCCGGCTTTTGTCAGGATATCTGCCTTCTCAGCCTCGTTGAAGAGGGCGTTCAGGAGGACGTGAACGTCTGGCCAAGTCGGCTTGTGGGTGGAGAAAATAGCGCTGACCTGACGGTGACACTTATCCGGGTCATCTCTTAAAGACGGCATTTGATTTGACCAGGTTACCAGGTCTGCCGTATAGAATGGTTGGTGTGTGTATACCATTCGAGGAGGTCCGTCCGGTTGCAGGGGTGGGATCGGCAAGGCCCTTAAGGGCATCTGGACGGCTGCGGACTCCGTCTGTTTGGACGTCCCCGGGGTCTCTTTAAGTTTTTCTAAAAGGCTGGGGTCTCTCAAGGTGGCATCTAGTATCTCTTTAGCTCGCTGTCCCAGGGCTACAAGGTTTGAGCCCTCTGAGGTAGCGCTCTGTATCTCCTTAGCTCGCTGCCTGGTTATTCGTGGGCTCGTGCCCCCCCGTGCCCCTGGCTCCTGTGTGTTCTCATCGCTATCCGAGCGATCCCCTGGGGCGGGTGGAATGGTTTGCCTATAGTAGAAGGGGATGAGCGCTTGTTCCGTGGAGTCTTCCCCAGGGTATCCCTCGTATGGGGGGGGCAAGGATGACCTTCCATGACTTAAGATAGGCAGTTGGTAGGTCGTTGCTCCCTTCGTGCCCTGGAGCAACCCCTTGACCGTCTCGAAGGTGGCCAGATATTCCAATTGACGGGGTTTTTCTTCTAACAAGTATTTTCTAAGATGTTGTAGACGGTCTTCATTAAAAGAGCCCCCCTTTGGCCAGCGTAATTCTGGTTTCGCGGAGGCAGTTCCGGCGGGCCAAGCATCTCTACAAAGATCTTCTAACTTCTGCCTCGACAGCAACTTGTGCCCGGGAATAGATTTCCAATAGGAGATGACGAATTCAAGAGGGGAGTCGGGGTCTTTCTGGGATTCGGATGGCTTCCTTGAAGCCTTCCTCCCGGAGTGAGCCCGTTCATGCTTAGAGGCCTGGGTACCCATTTTATTTGTGCGTGTCTAGACAGAAAGAAGGAAGAGGGGGGGTTGGTAAGGTTTGGCGTGGGGTGTCCTAGGGAGTATTATGCCTAACGTAGGGGTATATAGTAGGGAGGGGTCTAGCTGCTTAGCAACTTCCTTCGCGAAGGGTTTGAGAGCTCTATCTACCTGGTTTCTTATGTTCCCTTTCCGATTTCCTTATTTCCTTACTCCTATTTCCTATAACCTGGGGTTCTCTTCCACTCTGCCGGTCCCGCCCAATTCCCATGGGCAACCCCTCCTGGCAACCTCCTACCTATCGTCACACTCTCAGGAAAAGGAGCCCTACTGGACGCCCGCGTAGTGCGATGCCAGATCGGGTGATCCCTGGACAGGTTTTCGAACGGAAAATCCCCCTTGCTTTCGGAAGCGGGCTCACGCACGATACACGTGTTACGTGGCCCGACCGGTGCGGCTGGGATTGGTGACAGAAAGCAAGACCACTTCCCGCCCCCTTGCCGGGCGCTAGAGAAGTTCGGAAAGAGAGCTCCAACCCCAGTCATCCATTATGGGAAGGTCATGTTTCGTAAATTACATCATGAATACATTAGAAACGTCATGAGTACATTATGGAGGGGGTGGGATTACATTCATTACCATTTCGGATGAGGGAGGGGGAATATGCGGAGGAGGAAATATACATAGATAAGCATTTATTGAGTACCGGTGGTGGCAAGACAATGGGTCAGAGATATGCATCGTCTGTCACCTAATATTGCCCAGAGGAAGGGTTGGTCGAAACGATCAGACAGGATTAGGAAGTTCCTGCGTACGTGATCCGCCGCTTCGGGGATTATGGAAGTAGGGGCAGCATCATGGAGTCCAGGGGGAACTGAGTTGAATGACACCGAGAGCAAGAAAATCGGAACTACGGCTGATTTTATATCAATTTCTAAAGATTTCTATTATTTCTAAACCCTTCCGTATCGTAGGGAGAAAGTAGAGGCAGGGTGGATACATTGTAACAAGGTTTTGACAAGCGGATACAGACTGGATACATTGTAACTGGATTTTGACAGTTTTACGAGGTTCTTGGTTTCGGATCCATTGTTCTCGCGGTGGGGGGCCGTCAGCAGCTTGTCAGGAATGAAATGAGGCGTGCAAGAGCTCCCTGAGCTAGCTGCTGCAGGGCGAATGCATGGCCGTGATTGGCTAAAGCGGAGCTCAGTATAGTGAATGGGAACACATTATGATGCGGTCTACTCACGTTAGGAATAGGGCGAGAGGAAGGCATAGAGAAGATCGGGGCTTATTTCGCCCGTATAGAGAAAGGAAAAGAGCCTTTTATTTGCAAGGCAGGGGTATAGTGTGGTGCTTGTGTAACGATGTGGGGGCTGGGGTTTCTAAGCAGAGTTGGGCACGGTCGAGGTCATCGCCTCGGGCCCGTTCAGAAAGTGATGGGGGGGAGATGCTTGCCCCCCCCTTCTCCTTCCGTATCAGGAACATTCTCCAAACAATTCTTGTACCAGTTGCTTATAAAATTCCAGTTCTCTACATACATCTGATAATGCATTGAACTCAGATTCAGTTGAACTTAAAGCTATAAGTGATTGTTTTCTTGATCTCCAACCAATTAGTGCATTTCCAAATTTTATCGCCATTCCTGACACTGATTTTCTATCTGGTTCAGCATCTGCCCAACTGCTGTCGGCCCAACATTCAAGTTGTGTGCTGCCCTCTGCTGATAGTTTTAAGCGAAACCTTTTGGTAGTTTGGAGATACCTTAAAACTCTTTTTACTCCTTGCCAAGCATGCATTGATGGTTTTTCAGCTTGTCTACACAGCATGTTGACAGCATATGTTATATCGGGCCGAGTCCACTGTGCAATGTGGAGTAGACTGCCTATCGCTGACTGGTAAACCCCGGGATTACTGAGCTCTGCCTGTTGCTCGGCTTGAGCATCCTTTGTGTAACTTAACTCCATTGGGGTTTTAACACCAGCACAGTCATCCATTTTAAACCTTTCCAGCAACTGCTGGATCTTAGCTTCTTGGCTGAGCCAATAGTTCCCATTTTCATCTTGCTGAATTTTAACTCCTAGATAAACAGATACAGTGCCTAGTGATTTTATCTGAAACTTTTCTCCAAGCTTTGTGGCAAATTGTTGTGCAAGTTTATCGTCCTTTCCACTGTATAATAAATCATCAACAGATATCAAAACTGCTTCTTGTTCACATCCCGAGCCTTTTAGATAAAGACACGCATCTGCTGCGCTCTTTCTGAACCCCATGCTCTCTAGAGCATCGTTTAAGCAGGAATTCCAATTACGGGCGGACTGTTTCAACCCATAAATGGATTTGTGTAGGCGCCAGACCTGGTTTGGCTTGTCTCCTTCAAAACCTGGTGGTGGCGTCATATAGACTTCCTCCTGTAAGTCTGCATTTAAATAAGCCACATTGACATCAAAATGAAACAGCTTATTTCCCTTCTTAGCTGAAGAGGCTAAAAGCATTCTTAATGACTCTGATCTTGAAGTAGGGGCATAGATTTGAGAATAGTGAACACCTTGGCGCTGCGAAAATCCTTTTGCAACTAGTCGGGCTTTATATTGCAACTCCTCAGTAGTTGTGGGCTTTAAACAATATACCCATCGACAAACTACAGCTTGTTGCCCTTTCGGAAGCTCTGTACTTGTAAACACACCGAGAGACTTCATTGAAGCCATCTCTTTTTCCATCGCTTCCTGCCACTTTACGGCTTCTGAGCTTGGAAGCTGTTGTACCTCTATATATCTATCTGGCTCACACTGTGCCATATTTATGTATACACTTGTCACCTTAAACCGCTCTGGTGGTTTGCCCTTTGTGGCACGTTTTGATCTGTGCAATTGCTCCTCTTGTGCCCCCTCTGACCGTTGGCTGTCAGAATCTGTCTCAGACTTTATGTCTGGACGTGCCTCTAGGGATAAAGACCTCCGTTTAGATACCTCCCTTGGGCTTGGTGTTGCAGGCGACCTGCTTCGCTTTTGCTGTCTGCTAGGCCTACTGACTGGCGATGTTGGAACACTCCTAGATTCTGGCTTTTCTGCCTTAGGAGAAGAACCTTGTGCCTGGTCAGAATCTGCATCTGAACCATGTGCACCATCCCCTTCTGGCTCACCACCCTCTGGACTTTCATTCTCAGCATAAATGCCTAAATCATCTCTCAAAATGTCAGGGTTAGCATGTAAGTGAGTCCATCCGGATTGCTCACAAAATTCAGCGCTCCTACTGATGACCACTCTTGTAGTATCCCCATCTGGGTTCACAAACCTCCAAGATTTGGCGTGTGGTTCGTACCCACAAAAGATGAGTTTCCTAGCCCTTGGACTTCCCTTTTTCCTTAACGCTTTTGGGATAAGTACATAGGCTTGAGATCCAAACACCCGAAAGTAATTAACTTTGGGCTTCTTCCCGTATAAAGCAAAATATGGCGTAGTATCAATTACCGAATTATATACCTGGTTCAGAACATGAGTAGCCGTCAGCCAGGCTTCCACCCAGTAACTTTGAAGGAGTTTGGAATCAAACAACATAGAGTTTGCCAACTCTTGCAGAACCCTGTTTTTGCGTTCGGCCACGCCTCCTTCTTGGGGGGAATAAGGTGTAGACAGACGATGCTTAATTCCCTTTTTCTTAAAGAAATTCTGCAACACAGACCCGGTAAATTCTAACCCTCTGTCTGTCTGAAAAGCAAGTACTCTAGTACCGAATTCAAGTTCTACTGCATGAACCCAATTTTTAACTGTTTCTGCAGTATCTGCTTTTGTTTTGAGAGGAAAAAACCATGTGACTTTTGTTTTGTCATCCGAGAGACACAGTGCATACCTCGAACCTCCCATGCTAGCAACAGGCATTGGGCCACATAGGTCCATATGCACAAGTTGGAATACTTTGTCAGATTTCCTATCTGAACTGGGATAGCTGCATCTATGAACCTTCGCCCTTTTACATGCAGTACAATTCAAATACTTAGTACATTTGTTCATTTTGCACCCTTCTGATAATTCAGGTTGCCTTTTAACATACTGAAAATTAATATGTCCCAAATGGCGGTGCCATAAATGAACACAAGAATTATGGGTAGGCGAGTTCACACAACCAGCATGAACCTGTTCAACTTCATCTGGACTTGTCTCAAAATAATATAACCCATTTCTGCATTCCACCTGCAAAAGAGATACGTTATTCTTTGAAATAGTGCAAACCCCATTTTCAAGCACAGTTTTAAACCCATCTCTATCAAGTTCTGACACAGACAAAATACACCCCTTCATTCCCTTTAGCACATAGGCATCAATTTCTGTATGCAAACAATTCAAGAACACTGTGCCTACGGTCTCTAAGGAACGTTTAGTTGAATCTGCCATTGTCACAACTTTAAGGGTTTGCAAATGCCTGCAATTCTGCAAACGGACACTAGATGGCGCCACCAGGTGGTGAGATGCACCACTGTCGATCAACCAGCCTAGATTGCTGCCTTGGCCACGCCCTTGCATCAACGCCGTTGCTGAAGCCATGTGCTGTGTGCTGTGGGAGTAGCCACGACCTCCTCCTCTTCTTCGACGTCCCCTGGAACTCCTTGTCTGGTAACTAGGGGCAACGGCCTTGGTGCTGTCTTGACCAGGTTCACGTGTACAATTCCTGATTAAATGGGAAGAGGAACCACAGCGAAAACAGCGTCTAGCTGCAAAAGCATTTACTGTGTTCTCAAACTCAGCATCCCCACTCTTAGGCACAGCATAACTCCTCTTTGAAGACAAACCTCTTTCTCTTTGCCTTTTATCCTGTTCATCAGCAAGTCGAGAAGAAATGTATTCAAGGGTTAATTCAGATGAAGGCATAGCTTCCAAAGTTAAAGCTAGAGTCTCATAGCTTTTATCAAGAGAAGACAACAAAATGTATGACTGCTGCTCCATAGAGAAAGGAATGCCCAGCTGTCTTAGTTGATTAAAGGCAGACACCATTTTGGCAATATGTTCTTTCACACACGCTCCTGGTTGGAGACGTAAATCAAACAAACATCTTGTAGCATGGATCTTGGCCCCCGCAGTGTTTCTGGAATTTAGCTGCTGCAGAACCGTCCAGACCTCATGCGTGTTCTTTAACTCAGAAACATAAGGCATTTGCTCTGGTCCCACTGCCAAAACTAATAGACCTTGGGCTTTCCTGTCACGTTTCTGTGAAGCTGCTGCTGCTGCTTTGTCTTCTGCAGACGCGTCTGCAGCTGCCTGTAAAGGCGGTGCTTCAGTACAACTCCACAACTCTTTTGCTTGCAACCAAACCCTTACTCTAGCCTTCCAATCTTGCCAATTTTTCCCATTGAGTCGCGTAAAGGGGACAGTAAAACTTTCCTGGGACTCTGCCATCCTCCCTGGGGCTTAGGAACGATACTCACACACCTGTAGACCGTCTCCGAGCTGCTGAGGTGGCTCCTTGAGGAATAAGATGTTTGCCAGCGAGTACAAACTGCGCAGTGCCTGTTTAAAACTTTTTCTAGGCACGTTGCAGGACTCAAGCTGCTTTGAAGGCTTTCGTTGTCGGCTTTCTGTCTTCGCTCCAGTCCTTTCATAAATCACTCTGAACTGCACTCCTTATCTCCTTCTTGATGTACAAACAGCCATAACCTGTCCATTAAACTTTAATTAGTTTAATGTTAAGTAAACGTCCAGTGCGCTTCCAACGCCATAAATCTTATCTCAGCAGAGAATTTCGTGCAGCGGTTGAAGAAGGCAGGAGAGTCAGTACCTTTCAATGAAGAATCCTGGAGCAAGCACTTTGGAACTCGGGAAAAAAACTTTATTTACAAAAGAAAAACCCTGGCGATAAAGCACACATGCTTTTATCTTCGGCATAAAGAAAACTTTACTCTAAACTTAACTCATACTAGCAAACACGCCCATGGCCACAAACTGAGTCTGTGAGTCAGGTCAAGGGGGGGGGGAGAGAGAGAACACACAGGTGAACTGACTATTTATACAAACTAACTCACATTCCTGGATGCTTAATGACTTCCAGCTGCTCAGTGATTAGAGCGACTTGTTACCTCTTAACCCTTTAGTACCAACAGAGTTTATAGACATTCCCCTTTAAGTTCGCAACGGTAACGTGTGCTCAGGTTCGCTAGAACCTCTATAATAATTACTCTGGTAATTTCCCCTTTTGTTCCCTCTTAAAATACAAGACACGGCACAGTCTTTATAAAAGTATAAAAGAGTTTACTCACGTTCTGTTCACAATATGATCCCAGAAGGCAGACAGCTTAAAAAAGGTTACATACATTCAGAATCTATCTTGTAGCAAGATAGTCCTTTCCTCCTCTCTTGGCTGGGAGCCAAGAGAGCATCCTTAGATGTTTCCTCATTGAAGGAAGATGGCAGAGAGAGAGAGTGGCTGCCTGCCCTGTGCTTTTGTCATTACCTGCACAGGTGAGGCCACACCCACCTCTGGTCACATGCGGAGGAAGTCAGTCCCCAGGAAGCTTACCTGCTTGCTGGACTGACATCCCTCCCCATGTTCTAACATGTACACTCTAGGAATGTTGTCATTGACTGCTCCTGTGTTTACATCCCACAGGGTGACCTTGGGCCAGTCACACTTCTCTGAAGTCTCTCAGCCCCACTCGCCTCACAGAGTGTTTGTTGGGGAGGAAGGTAAATGAGAATGTTAGCCGCTTTGAGACTCCTTCGGGTAGTGATAAAGCGGGATATCAAATCCAAACTTCTCTTCTTCTAACATTTTATTTAGATTGTTGGAACCTGCCCTGGGACCTTAGGGTGAAGGGCAGGAAATAAGTAAGAAAAACAGCAACAGAACATGGATGGGCCTTCATAGGTTGATGGGCTGCAGCCCCAGCCAGCATGATGAGATGATGGGGTCACATGTTCACCGCCCCTTGTCTAGAGCATGTTGCAGAGGCAGTGGTAGAAACTGAACAACAGCTGGAGCCCCAGCCTATGACTTTGTCTGGGCAATGCAGCACACAGCAGCTGGTGAACCATGCCTCCTGCCTCCTTCCCATCTTCCTCTCCAGAAATGTTCAGGGTGGTTAGTTCTATCTCAAGCGACCACATTCAAGAGAAAGAGGGGGGAGCAAGAGAGCTTTAGCAGCACAGCAGTGGCAAGCAGCCCATCACTAAATGGAGTTGGCAAGGATGGAGAATTTGATCCCCTCATCCCCAGGGCAGCTGTTGATTAGGATCCAGTTCATCCCCCCTCCCCCCCCCCGCTAATACTCCCCGCCCCTGTCGAGAGAGAGAGAGAGAGAGAGAGAGAGAGAGAGAGAGAGAGTGTATTGGTGTGGGGAATGACACATGCTGTATCAGAGTCTTAGTGCAAGAGTAGCTGGTGCCTGCTAAAGAACACAGGAGCCTTGCTGGGTTAGATCAGCATTTTGTTCCCACAATGGCCAACCACATGCCCTTGGGAGTCCATAGGGACACGGGGACTAGAGCACTCTGTCCATCATGTTCCCCAGAAACTGGTAATCAAAAGCATGTGGTTTGTGATACTAGTGGCAAGAAATTGTTCAGTTTCTGTTAATTGATTCTCATGAAAACTTACAGATTCTGGCTTCACACAATTAACTCAAGGCAGTGTCAATTTACTCTTGACAGAAAGCCAAGGTCTGCTTGACCTAGAAACTATTTACACTGATTGGTTAACGACCAGCACTCAACTCTGTTATCTAGAAATGCTAGCACAGTTTGGGGTTAGGTGTGTTGAAGGCGTAGAAGTGCTGTGTATGGTTAAGAGAGAGAGAGAGAAAGAAAGGATTTATTTGCTTTGCTTTGTATGCAGAAACTCTGCTGGTTTTTTCCCCCTTTTAATAAATCCTGTAAATAGTTATTCTGAGTCTAGCTGACTAGTCATTTCCACCTCAACTAGCTTCTTCGCTGTGCAGGAAAACTCTGCTACGTTTGGGCTAAAGCCATTAGGGCTATGCCTGACACTTCAAAGTTCCATGATAGCCACTGATAAACATATCCTCCATGGTTCTAAATGTCTACAGCTGTCCAAATTGACAGTCACCACTGTCTCCTTGTGGCTAGGATAATACACCCAAGTAGATCTGATTTCGAGAGGAGTGACATTTCCCTGAGCCACCCCAAAGCAGCCACTACCGCTTCCCAAATGCCAGTGCTCAGGTGGTAAGAGTAAGCCAGAGTGGCATAGCCTGTGCAGCAGTGGCTGCGCACAGAGACAAGGAGAAAACTGGCTCTTGGGGCCAGAGGGGGCTGGCGCCTGCATCATGAGACTGGGCTTTCTGCCTCCCGTGCTGCCAATCGCAAGCGGACCCAGAGTCAAGCAGCGCGAAATCAGTGACAAGCAGTGCTGGCAAATTCTGGTTTCGTCTCCGTTCTCCTCTGCCGAGTTCTACAAGGGCCACGTTGAGACTAGGGAAGAGACCAAAGCAGAGAGCTAGAGCCACCACCTGGACTGGATTTGAGTCAGAAGGCAGGCAGGTGCGGGTTGCCTGAGAGGAAAGTCAGGTTGGTGGGGTAGTGCCTGGTTTGCCCTAAGGGACCAGCTGCCACTGCATGGAGCAGCTGCTGATCGGTGACAAGGGCAACTCCATTTACGTGCCTTCGAGGCACATGCACACTGCCGCAAAGCTGGAAGGGGCACTTGAAGGGGCAAAAATGCCCCCCCCCCCAAGAGCACAAAAGCGGCAAAGTGGCATGGAAACAGCATCTCGACTCCCTCCCAGGAGCTTTGGCACCGACCTCTCAGGCCTGCGGAGAGTTGGAGCAAGGAGTTTTGCAGGGAGGCTGCTGGTTTTCAAAAGGCCTTTCAAAAGGGCTTCCGGAAGTTTAGAGGGTGCTTGCAGGCTTTTCCAATGCTGTCCCCAACATACGCAATTTCATTTAAACGCACGGTACCTCGGAATGCAACCCCCGTGTAAACCTGATTTGAGCCCGCTACAAGAACATCTAGAGGATAGCAAACCAACTGTGACCTTTTCTAGGAAGCTGTCTTCTCCCTGAGATCAGAGGAGGAAGGCAAGAGCAAAAGACAACCAAGGGTGTTAATGGCACAGGCCCTGAGAAGAGAAAGAAACAGCCCATTGGCTGAACAGTATCTGGGCAGATGGCAGGGAAATGCACACGGTTCAGTGGCCCTGCGAAAGGGCAGGTGGGAGGACCAGAACCTGGGATGACTCAGTCAAGGCAAACAAAGGGCATGAACAGCACACAGGAAGCGGATGCACAGCTACAGAAGCTGAAGCTGAATGCAGCAGAGGACCCCCAGCCCCCACATTTCTGAGTGGAAGAGCAGCTGTTTTTCAAGCAGGCAAGCAGAGTGGGAAGGGTAGACATCCAGCACATGAACCTGCCAGGTAAATCAACCCCTTTCCCTACCAGGTCAATAAGTCTGGTGACGGGAACTTCGCCAAGCGGCTGCCTCATCCAGCACAAGGCTTCCAAGGAGGTCCCGAAGCAGCTTGGTAGGTAGCTCCCACTGATGGTGAGGAAATAGTCCTTGCCACGGTCAAGGTGAAGGACAAAGCTAGCCTCAATCTTCTCTTCCTTGCGGACGCACACATCCAGGGAAATGTCCCCCGTCTCACCTAAAACGGGAGGAGGTCAGGTAGATACACTCTTTGGCACAGCCAAGTTGGCTTGTCTGTAAATTAAAAGAGAAGACAGTGAGGAATTGAACAGAAGGACACAATAGGAGCCTGCTGGATCAGGCCAATGGCCCATCTAGTACAGCATCCTGTTCTCACAGGTGTATGGGGGAAACCTTAACTTCAAGAATTAGGGGAAGAAGCGACTCAGTTCCCACCCCCAGCCCACTTTCCTCTCTAGTCCTCCAAAGCAGCAGCTGCACAGAAGATGGTGACAGGATACTGGGGGGTGAGAGAAAGTGATCCTAACAAAAGAATATAAAAAGGGAAAGGATTTTTGCGCCCCCAATGTAACTTTCTTTTTTAGTTAGTTTACATTTCATTGAGTTTTTAAAAGTTTGGCTAGTTCTATATGATCCCCAAGATATTTTTGTGCCTCCACAACATAAAAATACGCATTGTTTTAAAAAAGTAATTTTTGGACGGAATGCTCTCACTGGTTCCCTGCGATGCCAAAAGGTGTTTTGGGACCCTCCAGCATTGTTTGGCTTCAATTCATTTGTGTGTGTGTCTTTGTTTAAAGCTGGTCACACACACTTTTACACTTTGGGCTCAGCTGCTTTGACGCGTGGCCCTTGGAGGCTTGAGCATGGGGCAATGCAGCCCACAAATGTTAAGCCTCCCCTGCTCTACCAAACTCCCAAGGTTTGAGGGAGGAGGGTTGGGAAGAGGAGGAGAAAAGGAAGGCCTTCCCTAGATGAGCCTTGGGGTCCCTTTGCGTGGACAGGCGGAGTCCCCAGATCCTGCACGGTCCCCCCGTCATGTGAATAACGACTCAAGACAACGTGCTATGGGATTAAATTGGCCACAACTTTATTAAATTTCAAATGTGGGTAGACCTTGGCTCAGGCATTGGGCGTTCTCCCTCCCCGGTCCCCAGCCGGGGACCTAGGGAGCATCAGGGTTATCCAGTGTGTGTGGGGGGGATGGGCTGGCTCTGGAGAACATATGTTCAAGCAGAGATGGCCGCCCCCGTAACGCCGCCGCCGCAGGAGGGAGCAATGACGACCTTTCGGTGTACGGCCAAAGCCTCCCTTCAGAAAACCCCTTTAACGGGGAACCCTGGTATCGCCGCCGCAAGAGGAAGATGGACAAAAGGATTCCGCCCAAGGCCTGATACCGCCAAAGTTGTGACGTTTTGCTACGGGAAAGGCGAAACCTGCCAATGCAGGGAAATTCCTTTCCGGCCCTTTAACAGCGACCTTAACGTAGCAGCGCCCGCATACCTGTGAAGAAAAGTTAACCTGCAAAACCTGTGAAGAAAAGTTAACCTGCAAAATAAGACCTTAACTGAGGGTGGGTAGGGTGGGAGAAGCTCTGGAGCCAAGTGAGGATTCCTAGGTAAGATCCTCCCTCTATTGTGTGGGCAGGTAATCCCTCCCCTACCTGGCCTGGTCTCCTTGGCAACGCTTCCCCCAGGTGGGATTGGACAACTGACTGAGGTAGGTGGAGACCTCCAGGTATCCCACCTGAGGGAAGGCAAAGCCAAGCCTATGCTGTTGGAGCCGCTCCAGATCTAGGGGCTGCACGCGTCCACGCAAAGGGCGCCCCCCATTTTAAGCGGGGAGCGGTCATTGCGTGGACAGGCGGAGTCCCCAGATCCTGCACGGTCCCCCCGTCATGTGAATAACGACTCAAGACAACGTGCTATGGGATTAAATTGGCCACAACTTTATTAAATTTCAAATGTGGGTAGACCTTGGCTCAGGCATTGGGCGTTCTCCCTCCCCGGTCCCCAGCCGGGGACCTAGGGAGCATCAGGGTTATCCAGTGTGTGTGTGGGGGATGGGCCGGCTCTGGAGAACATATGTTCAAGCAGAGATGGCCGCCCCCGTAACGCCGCCGCCGCAGGAGGGAGCAATGACGACCTTTCGGTGTACGGCCAAAGCCTCCCTTCAGAAAACCCCTTTAACGGGGAACCCTGGTATCGCCGCCGCAAGAGGAAGATGGACAAAAGGATTCCGCCCAAGGCCTGATACCGCCACCCGAGACCGCAATTGCGGTCTCGCCGCCAAGACTACCAACATCTGAAAGACGCCTTTTCCATCCTCCACCAATCAATCAGGCCATGCCTGATGTCGCTCAGCCAACGCTCGTTACCAAGGTCCAATAGGTGCACGCCATCGGGCTGAAATAGCTCCTGCATGTAAACTTTAATGTTGGGGTGTTTCACGACCCGACCTCCCATGCGAGTGGTTGCAGAGCGCACTGCCCTATTGATTTTTTCCACAGTGTAATTAAGTCTAGTGGGTTTGATGTTGCCACGCCAATGCAAGCGTGGCAGAGGTTCGGACCAGAAAATCGTGATATTGGGGTGAGTGGCGTGTGCGCTTTCCAGGTCTGCGATCGCTGTTTTGATCAAAATTATGCTTTTACGCACGACCAAGTCATTTTCGCAGAGGTGGAGCACAACCGCGCTTGGTGGGTGGCGGAACGCAAGTTCGTGACGCAACCGAGGGAGCAGGGCATCCCACTGCGGAACGCAAGTTCGTGACGCAACCGAGGGAGCAGGGGATCCCAATGCCTTCCCCGTTGTCCGAACCAGGCAATGGAGATCTTTGGCTGCAGACCCAGATGTTCTCCGCCTGGACCAGGTGGCTTCGGAACGCAAGTTCGTGACGCAACCGAGGGAGCAGGTGATCCCAACGCCTTCCCCGTTGTCCGAACCAGGCAATGGAGATCTTTGGCTGCAGACCCAGATGTTCTCCGCCTGGACCAGTGGTGGCTTCGGAACGCAAGTTCGTGACGCAACCGAGGGAGCAGGGGATCCCAACGCCTTCCCCGTTGTCCGAACCAGGCAATGGAGATCTTTGGCTGCAGACCCAGATGTTCTCCGCCTGGACCAGTGGTGGCTTCGGAACGCAAGTTCGTGACGCAACCGAGGGAGCAGGGGATCCCAACGCCTTCCCCGTTGTCCGAACCAGGCAATGGAGATCTTTGGCTGCAGACCCAGATGTTCTCCGCCTGGACCAGTGGTGGCTTCGGAACGCAAGTTCGTGACGCAACCGAGGGAGCAGGGGATCCCAACACCTTCCCCGTTGTCCGAACCAGGCAATGGAGATCTTTGACTGCAGACCCAGATGTTCTCCGCCTGGACCAGTGGTGGTATGGATGGCCTTCCAATGCACTATGCTGTGGCCGAAGATCCACACATGCTTGGGGGTTGAGCCTGAAAGAAAGGATTATATGGTATCTGTCAGTGTCTGCTGGTTGTATCTAATGTAGCCTTTGAAGGCAGCTGAACGCCACCGCCCCATTGCTTTTATGTGTTCTGCCGGGAGGCCGCTTGCAGCTGCCATGGTTGCTGCACCGATACGAAAGGAATGCCCAGAAAATTGTGCCGGGTCACCTACACAAGCATGAATGGCCTTACGCAATATTGAGACAAATTGGCAACGGGTCATGGGGCGGCCTGATGCATGAATGGGAGGGCCTGGTCCTGGAGGACGTACCTTCAGGAATTTGCGTGTGTCCGTGACCGGGCATGGTCCAGTGTGTGGGGAGGGGGCTAGGCTTAGCGTGGTACCCCTACCTAGTTGATCGGTTTTGGAGGCTCGGATTTTGACTTGTAGCATGCGCCTGTCAGGGTTGATATCAGCCACAGACAAGCCCCTGCGATGAGATGACAGTGTGCCCCCAACGCACTCTCCGATACGGAGCGCACCAAAGAAGGCCAGGGAGAAGGCCGCCCTGAATAGCCTAACCTCATAGTTGGACCAGCAGATACTGGGGAGCACATCCGATATCAGCCGGAGGATCTCAATGGTTACTGTCCTCCTCTTATCTGGAATGGGCGGGTGAGAGCGACGCCACCCTGCAAAGCTTCCTTACGTGGGAAGTGTTACAGGGGTCTGGGAGCCAAAAACAGTTGCTGAAGTATGAGAAAGCAGCCTTGTGCAGGCTGATTGTCTTAAGGGGCCATGCCTCTACGCTTTAGGTGAACTATTAGAACATCATACTCCTTAGCTGCACGTCTGCGTCGTAAACCAAACTTATCTCTGAACCCCTCAAATTGTGACCATGCTCTGGTGTAGGATTGCAATGTTGATGGTGCAAGGGGGCTCAGTACCCCTGCTGTCACTTCTCTCGACCGAGTTCCCAGAGGTCCTCCGGAAAGGCTTCTGGGAGTTGATCGGCCTCGGGTGCTAGGTCGCCAAAACGCTCCATCTGAAAGCGAGACAGGGCATCTGCAATGTCGTTATTGAGGCCCGGGGTGAACCGCGCGGAAAAGGAGATGTTACCTTTCAGACATTCCAGCACGAAGAGACGGAGCACGCGAATTACCCTGTTGGCTTTTGCAGATTGCTTCGCAATGATTCTTACCACCGCCTGGTTGTCCGACCAGAAGCACACCCTGGTGTCCTTGAGGAGGTCCCCCAAACCCGGAGAGCCACTAGGATTGGGAAGAACTCAAGAAAAGTTAAATCGCATCTAATGACCTCCGTGTGCCAAGATGTCGGCCAAGGCTGCGCACGCCAGTGAGGTAGACACCGAAGCCAGAGCGACCAGAGGCGTCAGAGTGCACCTGTAGCTGCTCCTTAAGCAGCAGCCAATCTCGCCAAAAGGATACCCCATAGTAACTTTTCAGGAAGGTCAGCCATATTTTGAGGTCCTCCCTTATGGTATGAGTGACCCTGATGTGGGGGGGGGGGCAACACCGCCAGCCGTGAGACGGGCTAGGCGTGCGCAAAAGGCGCAACCGGGCGAGATAACCCTGCCTTCAAAATAGAGGTGTCCTAAGAGTGTCTGGACCTGATGCAACGTGGTCGTTTTCTGGGCCATCGTGGAGGGTGAGCTGCCCGTTGTTTGTGATCTGGAACTTCTCCTTCTGCAGCTGCCGGAACTTCACATTCTCAAACGGAAACTGGAGAGCAAAAGGGGGGGGGGAGGAAAGAGAGTGCTTGCCTTCAGCAGAGGCAAGGAAACGAGCTCCAGGGGGAAGTTTGTCCTTGGCCCCGGGCTCTCGTTTAGGGGACTGCACATGCAACAGGTCCACGTGGGGCTCTCCAGATATTGCTGCACTTGCCCCTGGCCATGTTGGCTGGGGATGATGGGAGTTGTAGTCCAGCATCTGGAGGGCACCGCGCTGGCTACCCCTGGAGTCTTTGCCTGCGAGGAAGAGGAAGAGGCTGCCGCTCAGTGGAAGGGCATCTGCCTTGCCTGCAAAGGTCCCAGGTTCTATCCCCAGCATCTCCAGGTAGGGCTGGGAGAGATCCCCCGGAAATCAAGACTGAGCTAGAAGGGCCAAGGGCTTCTTTCCCCCCTGGTCTTTTTGCAGCAAACCCTCTTTAAGGGGTTGGAGAGGATCCTATTCGTCTTTACCTCCCTCCAGGGAGGGAAGGAATTTGTTCTCCATCCTGTCCATCAACTGAACAATATCCTCAAACACTTTCCGGTACCGTCGGTCAGCCACAACCTTCACCTATGGGGGGGGGCAGAGCACATTTGTTGGAGCTATGGACTAAAGGGGGGGCATGAGTTAAGAGCAGAAAGGCCTGACGCACCCCCCTGTTCCCAGCCCTGAAAGAGGCAAGTACTGTAACTCTGAGAGCTTCCCCAGGATGGCAGCGGCTGTGACTTCCAGAGCCAATGGGCTGAAGCCAAATGCTCCAAGCCAAGTACCACAGCAGCTCCATTGCATGAATGGAGCCAACGGTTAAGGTATACAGTTCAGCCCATGTGGTCTGCCATGCCTGCAGGAGCAGCGTGTACTCAAAACAGTGGAGAATGGAAGCCTAGGGATTTAAGAGAGCCAAAACCTGCCCACTCCTTGCACCGGAAGTCATTGGCCAAGGAGGAGCTCTGTGGAAAGGGGCCTGGTTGTTGGTCAGGGCCTGCCCAGATTCGAGGAGGTGCCACATAGCAGGCAACTAAAAACCCTGAATAGACGATAGCCCTGGCCAGGGCAGGTGTTACCCCTGTGAGGAAGAGGGAGCCGCCGGGCTTGTGGTCGCTCCTTTTCAATTCCATGTGGCTTCGGTAGCTGAGCTGATTCACGCTGCCTCCTCTCCAGAGGATTGGCTCACACCATGCTGGCACACGGCACTTCCCACTGCAAGGAGACAGGAGAGACACCAGGACTGTTGGACTGGCTGAGGCAACACACAAGGCTCACACAGTCAAACTTTGGCTCCACACACGGCCTGTGATCTTGACCACGGTCAACAGCTGGAGATGATGGGGCTTGGGAGTCCAACTTCTGAAGGGGCGGACCTTGCAGGTGTGCAGGCATTTTGCTTCATGGAGAGAGTTGTCAGGAAATCAAAAGCTGCCTTCTACCAGGTCAGAATGAATTTCTGACCTCCCCCAGTTTGGATTCCTACATTGCAGGGGGTTGGACTAGATGACCCTCGTGATCCCTTCCAACCCCACAATTCATTAATTAAGTCTCCTCTGGCTGGCAGCAGCTCTCTGTGGCCCAATCCTTTTTCAGGTGGAGGTGCCTTTCAACTTGAGACTCTGCATACAAAGCATATGGCACACCACCAAATGATGATCCTTCCCCAAAGCAAGGGGCCCCGTTATTCTTGTTCAGACACTATTTTTTCAGTGACCCAAAAGACCCTTTCTGGCACCTGAAATGCTGCCCAAAGGAGCCTGCCGTTTTCCGGTTTCGTCACTACATGTTCCGCCTGTCCTTTTGATTTCCCCATTACCACAGCAAGAGCAATGAAACTAGCAGGCCTAGGTGGCTTCTGACAGTTGTCAAGAACCACAAGAATATGCCAAATCCTAGATGGTGAGGCTCAGTGCCTACTAGCCATAATGGCCACAGAACATACTCCACCAAGAGAAGCAGTATGGCTTGGAGGAGGGGAGCGTGCTGTTGCACTCAGGTCCTGATTGTGGGCTCCCCGAGAGGCATCTCATTGGCCAATGTGAGAACAGGATGCTGGGCCAGATGGACCAATGGCCTGATCCAGCAGGGCTGCTCTCATGCTCTTATGCCCTGGCAGACTCATCTTGAGAGAGCACCAAGTCTCATTCCCAGACTTCCTTGACACAAAGAGGATTCTCATTCAGCCTGCTGCACCTTTCAAGGAACTGCAACACCGCTTATACACACCACGAAACAGAGGATGCTGGTTATCAGGACAAATGTGGGGGAAAGGAGCCAAAACATTTCCAGAGCAGGGATGGCTTGAGGAAGACAACATATCACAGCCTTGCATTTCACAACTCGCCTAGCAGCCTTTGGCAACCCGGAATTCCATGCAAGCAAAGTGAGCAGGCGAAGGAGAGCTGGATCTCTCTCTTCCTCCGTGGCTTGGTGTCCATTCTGGCTGCAGAGGAAAGGAAGTCCGTCCAGCCCTCAACTCTAGCCCTCCTCCAACAGCTTGCTTAGCACAAAGCCATGTTTAAAATATATTTTTTACTAGCCTGCTCAGGAGGATGGAAAGGCAGGACACTACTAGCATCTCCGCAGACTAGGAAAAACAAACAAGCCTTGCAGAAGAATGATTGAGAGGACTTACTTACAAAGGCTCAACTATCAAGCAGGCGCTTACCTGGAGTCCCAGCGATCTGTTTTAGAGTCAAATTTGTACGTCGGGATGAACTTGATCTCTCCCTCTGTGAAATCAGCAAAAGCTGTCTTTTGGGTACACTGAATGTTTAGCTAAAGCCAAAAAGAAATCGCTAATCAGCAGAGAAGCAAAAGACCCCCTGTTGCCTGACAATGGAGTCTATTAACAGCCACTGTTGTGCTGGAAGACCAAGGTGAAGTACTAGTAGGTTAAAGGTAAAGGTAAAGGTAAAGGGACCCCTGGTTGGACAGTGTTCTTGAAGCTACAAACATGAGTCTGACCAAACTGCGGGAGGCAGTGGAAGACAGGAGTGCCTGGCATGCTCTGGTCCATGGGGTCACGAAGAGGCGGACACGACTAAACGACTAAACAACAACAACAACAAAGTGACCCCTGACCATTAGGTCCAGTTGTGACCGACTCTAGGGTTGTGGCGTTCATCTCACTTTATTGGCCAAGGGAGCCGGCATACAGCTTCCGGGTCATGTGGCCAGCATGACTAAGCTGCTTCTGGCGAACCAGAGCAGCACACGGAAACACCGTTTACCTTCCCACCAGAGCGGTACCTATTGATCTACTTGCACTTGGACGTGCTTTCGAACTGCTAGGTTGGCAGGAGCAGGGACCGAGCAAGGGAAGCTCACCCCGTCACGGGGATTCGAACCGCCGACCTTCTGATCGTCAAGCCCTAGGCTCTGTGGTTTAACCCACAGCGCCACCCGCGTCCCTACTAGTAGGTTAGCCAAGTGCAAACTGCTGAAATCCTATCTTATACACACTTATTAAAGGTACAGGATGCTTGTGCATTTTTGCCCCATGTCATCTTAAATTACTTTGCTGCATCACACGACAGGAAAACCCTCTAACTCAGGAGTAGCAGACACGTGGCCCTCACAATGCTGCAGAACTACAATTCCCATCATCACTGATTACTGGCCATGATGGCTGGAGCCAACAGGAACTGCAGCTCAGTAACATCTGGCAGACCACAGGTTAGCCATACCTACAATATGCATTGTTATATGTACCAATAATCCATACAAACTGTTAACAACCACCAGAATACACCCTGACACTAGGAGCAACTGCAAAACCATCCTTTTGCATCCTACGTTGGCTCCCGGGACGTTTCTGAGCACAATTCTGAGTGTTGGTGCCAACCTTTAAAGCCCTAAATGGCCTCAGCCCTGAAAGAGTGTCTCCATCCCCATTGTTCAGCCCAGGCATCAGGGTCCAGCACCGAGGGCCTTCTGGCGGTTTCCTCACTGTGAGAAGCGAAGTCACAGGGAACCAGGCAGAGGGCCTTCTGAGTAGTGGCACCTGCCCTGTGGGACACCCTCCCGTCAGATGTCAAGGAGATAAGTAACTATACAGCCTTTAGGGAAGTTTTTAATGTTTTATGATGGTTTTGCGTATGTTGGAAGTCTGAGGCTGCCCCCCCTTGCCTTCCTTGCAGCATCCTTCTCAAAGGGCTAAGGCATGACTACGCTCACAGAGTTTAAATCCACCATAAGGTGCAGCAATCAGGCCTCTGTTTCAACACAAAATACCAATGATCCTTATGCCAAGTGGGAGAAAGGTCATCAACATGATGAACACATAAACCTTGGAGAGAAAAATGCAAAACAAAAAGCACCAGCAATTTAATTGGACTTAATGGAAGTATCTGCTGATAAGAATCATAGAATCATAGAGTTGGAAGAGACCACAAGGGCCATCGAGTCCAACCCCCTGCCAAGCAGGAAACACCATCAGAGCACTCCTGACATATGGTTGTCAAGCCTCTGCTTAAAGACCTCCAAAGGAGGAGACTCCACCACACTCCTTGGCAGCAAATTCCACTGTCAAACAGCTCTTACTGTCAGGAAGTTCTTCCTAATGTTTAGGTGGAATCTTCTTTCTTGTAGTTTGGATCCATTGCTCCGTGTCCGCTTCTCTGGAGCAGCAGAAAACAACCTTTCTCCCTCCTCTATGTGACATCCTTTTATATATTTGAACATGGCTATCATATCACCCCTTAACCTCCTCTTCTCCAGGCTAAACATGCCCAGCTCCCTTAGCCGTTCCTCATAAGGCATCGTTTCCAGGCCTTTGACCATTTTGGTTGCCCTCCTCTGGACACGTTCCAGTTTGTCAGTGTCCTTCTTGAATTGTGGTGCCCAGAACTGGACACAGTACTCCAGGTGTGGTCTGACCAGAGCAGAATACAGTGGCACTATTACTTCCCTTGATCTAGATGCTATACTCCTATTGATGCAGCCCAGAATTGCATTGGCTTTTTTAGCTGCCGCGTCACACTGTTGGCTCATGTCAAGTTTGTGGTCAACCAAGACTCCTAGATCCTTTTCACATGTACTGCTCTCAAGCCAGGTGTCCCCCATCTTGTATTTGTGCCTCTCATTTTTTTTGCCCAAGTGCAATACTTTACATTTCTCCCTGTCAAAATTCATCTTGTTTATTTTTGCCCAGTTCTCTAATCTGTCAAGGTCGTTTTGAAGTGTGATCCTGTCCTCTGGGGTGTTAGCCACCCCTCCCAGTTTGGTGTCATCTGCAAATTTGATCAGGATGCCCTTGAGTCCATCATCCAAGTCGTTGATAAAGATGTTGAATAAGACCGGGCCCAAGACAGAACCCTGTGGCACCCCACTAGTCACTCTTCTCCAGGATGAAGAGGAACCATTGATGAGCACCCTTTGGGTTCGGTCAGTCAGCCAGTTACAAATCCACTGAGTGGTAGCATAGTCAAGACCGCATTTTACCAGCTTCTTTACAAGAATATCATGGGGCACCTTGTCAAATGCCTTGCTGAAATCAAGGTAGGCTACATCCACTGCGTTCCCTTCATCTACCAGGCTTGTAATTCTGTCAAAAAACGAGATCAGGTTAGTCTGACATGACTTATTTTTCAGAAATCCATGCTGACTATTGGTGATCACAGCATTCCTTTCTAGGTGCTCACAGACTGTTTGCTTAATGATCTGCTCCAGAATCTTCCCTGCTAGTGATGTCAGACTGACTGGGCGGTAATTATTTGGGTCCTCTCTTTTCCCCTTTTTGAAAATAGGGACAACATTTGCCCTCCTCCAGTCTGCCGGGACTTCGCCTGTTCTCCAGGAATTCTCAAAGATGACTGCCAGTGGTTCTGAGATCACATCTGCCAGTTCTTTTAATACTCTTGGATGCAGTTCATCCGGCCCTGGAGACTTGAATACATCTAAACTAGCCAAATATTCTTGTACTATCTCCTTAGTTATTCTGGGCTGTGTTTCCTTTGCTGAATCATTTGCTCCAAATTCTTCAGGTCGGGCATTGTTTTCTTTATCGGAGAAGACTGAGGCAAAGAAGGCATTGAGTAGTTCAGCCCTTTCTGTGTCCCCTGTTTGCATTTCACCATCTTCTCTGAGTGATCCCATTGTTTCTTTGTTCTTCCTTTTGCTACGAACATACCCATAAAAGCCTTTTTTGTTGCTTTTAACCTCTCTAGCAAGCCTGAGTTCATTCTGTGCTTTAGCTTTTCTGACTTTGTGTCTACACGTGCTGGCTATTTGTTTGAATTCCTCTTTGGTGGTTTCCCCCCTTTTCCATTTTTTGTACACATCCTTTTTTAATCTTAATTCAGTTAAAAGTTCTTTAGATAGCCACCCTGGCTTCTTTAGGCACCTTCCATGTTTCCGTCTCATTGGTATTGCCTGATGTTGTGCTTTTAGTATCTCCCTCTTAACAAACTCCCAGCCATCATGAACTCCCTTTCCTTTTAGTATTGTTGTCCATGGGATCTCACCCAGCACTTCCCTAAGTTTTATGAAGTCGGCTTTCTTAAAGTCAAGAAATTGAGTCCTAGTATGCTTGGCTGCTCCTTTCCGCTGTATAGTAAACTTCAGAAGAGCATGATCACTCGCGCCTAATGATCCTTCCACTTCTACCCCACTAACCAGGTCATCAACATTGGTTAGGACCAGATCTAAAATGGCTGTTCCTCTTGTTGCTTCTCCCACTTTCTGGACAATGAAGTTGTCTGCAAGGCCAGTGAGGAATCTGTTTGACCTTATGCTCTTGGCTGAGTTTGACGTCCAACAAATATCCGGGTAATTTAAGTCCCCCATTACTACTATCTCCCTTCCTTTTGCATGCTTGGCCATCTGTTCCAGGAAGGCATCATCTATGTCCTCTGTTTGGCTTGGGGATCTATAGTAAACTCCCACAATGAGGTCTCTGTTATTCTTCTCTCCCTTAATTTTGACCCAAATGCTCTCACTTTGGCTTTGAGGATCTAAATCTTGGATCTCTTCACAGGTATACACATCCCTGACATATAACGCCACTCCTCCTCCTTTCTTGTCTGGTCTGTTTCTCTGAAATAGATTGTATCCCCCCATTATTACATTCCAATTGTGGGACTTATCCCACCAGGTTTCAGTGATGCCTATTATGTCATATTTAGTTTGCTGTACCAAGAGCTCAAGCTCATCTTGTTTATTTCCCATGCTTTGCGCATTAGTGTACAGACATTGAAGTCCATTAATCATTCCACCGTGTCTCTTATTTAAGGATTTTTTCCTCCCACCACTAGGTCCGCGTGCTGTTTGCTCCATTTGGTCTATGACATTTGGATGATCATCTTCATTAATTGATAGACTCCTACCTTCAGGAGCACTGTCTCCCTCCCCCACATTAGTCAGTTGTTTTTTTTTTAATAAATATTTTTTATTGCTTTTTTCCAGAGTCCGTAACATAAACAGTATCTCAACAAAAGCAGCTTTACAGAAAAAGAAGAAGAAAGCAGTAAAGAAAAAGAAAAAAGAAAAAGAAATATTCATATTTTCCATACAATTTTCGTAATCTACTGGACTTCCCCACATCCTCCGCCCCCTGCATTCTTTACAATAAACATAACAGCAAATTGTTACCTTGTTTCATGCGTTTTTCTTTTTTCATCTAGTTATATTTAAATTTAGAGTACTTTTGTTATCTCATTTTTCCCCATCATTAAACTGAAATAAAAACTCTAAACATAAGTTTTTTCATAATTGTGACCTAATTCCCACCATTCACAAATTTAATTACTGAAGCTAGATTCACCAAGACTTAGCAAATTTTCAACATTCATATAACTTATGATGCTTTTGTAGATAGTCCTTAAATTTTTTCCAGTCCTCTTCTATTATTTCTTCTCCCAGATCTCGGATTCTGCCAGTCATTTCAGCCAATTCCATGTAGTCAATCAGTTGCGTCTGCCACTCTTCCAGCGTGGGTAACTCTTGTGTCTTCCAATGTTTAGCTATAAGGATTCTTGCTGCTGTTGTTGCATATAAAAAAAAAGTTCTGTCCTTCTTTGGCAATCTCTGGCCCACAATGCCCAAGAGGAAGGCCTCTGGTTTCTTGTGAAAGGTATACCTAAATACCTTTTTCAACTCATTATAAATCATTTCCCAGAAGGCCTTCACCCTCGGGCATGTCCACCAGAGGTGAAAGAACGTTCCTTCAGCCTCTTTACATTTCCAACATTTATTATCAGACAGATGATACATCTTTGCTAGCTTGACTGGGGTCATGTACCACCTATATACCATTTTCATAATATTTTCTTTCAGGGCATTACATGCCGTGAATTTCATACCGGTGGTCCATAACCTTTCCCAGTCTTCGGACATAATGTTGTACCCAATGTCTTGTGCCCATTTTATCATGGCTGATTTAACTACTTCATCTTGTGTATTCCATTTAAGCAGCAAGTTATACATTCTCGAGAGCACTCTCGTCTTTGGTTCAAGCAATTCTGTTTCTAGTTTTGATTTTTCCACCTGGAAACCAACCTTCTTATCCTTTTTAAAAACCTCTTGAATTTGGGCATAGTGTAACCAGTCTCGCACCTTGTTTTTTAATTTTTCTAAACTCAACAATCTCCAATTATCTCCACATTTTTCTATTATTTCGCAGTATCTTGCCCAACCCACCTCCATATTCAATCTTTTGAAGGCCTTTGCCTCAATTGGTGAAAGCCACCTCGGGGTCTTATTTTCAAGTAAGTCTTTGTATTTAGTCCAGACAGTAAATAAAGCTTTCCTGACAATATGGTTTTTAAACATTTTGTGACTCTTCGCCTTGTCGTACCACAGGTAAGCATGCCAACCAAAAGCATTGTTAAACCCTTCCAGATCTAGGACATCAGTGTTTTCTAGTAAAAACCAATCTTTCATCCAGCAGAAGGATGCAGCCTCATAATATAACCTTAAGTCCGGCAGGGCAAATCCCCCTCTTTCTTTTGCGTCTGTTAGTATTTTAAATTTTATACGGGGCTTTTTGCCCTGCCAGACAAACTTCGAAATATCCCTCTGCCATTTTCCAAAACATTCCACTCTGTCCACGATCTGTAGGGTTTGAAACAGAAACAGCATCTTTGGCAATACATTCATCTTTACAGCTGAGATTCTTCCCCACAAGGAAAGTTTCAACCTAGACCAAATTTCTAAATCCTTTTTAATTTCTGACCAACATTTTGTATAGTTATCTTTAAATAAATCCAGGTTTCTACCAGACAAATTAACCCCCAGGTATTTCACTTTTTTAACTACATTTAACTCCGTTTCCTTCTGGAACCCATCAATTTCTAAAGGTGTCAAATTTTTTGCCAAGACCTTGGTTTTTTGTTTGTTCAACTTAAATCCCGCCACCCGACCAAACTCATGGATTAGTTCTAAAACTCTTTTTGTACTAGACTCTGGCTCCTGTAATGTTAAAACCAAATCATCTGCAAATGCTTTCAGTTTGTATTGTTTCTCTCCGACCTGTATTCCTTCTATCCGCTGGTCCTTCCTAACCAAATTCAGCAACACCTCCAGGACAGAGATAAATAACAGAGGTGATAGGGGGCACCCCTGTCGTGTCCCTTTTTCAATTTTGAACTCTTCTGTCACCACATTGTTCACAATCAGTTGGGCCTTTTGCTCTGAATATATTGCTTCTATACCATTTTGGAACGCCCTTCCCACTCCCATCCCTTCCAAATTTCTCTTCATAAATTTCCAAGATATATTGTCAAAGGCCTTCTCTGCGTCTATAAAAATTAATACTGCTTTCGTATTCATATTTGTCTGCAACAGCTCCAAAACATCAATAATGTTCCTTGTATTATCAGACAAATGTCTACCAGGGAGAAAGCCTGCTTGATCTTTATGAATAACTTCATTTAAAACTTTTTTAAATCTGTTTGCCAATATGTCAGCAAAAATTTTATAATCCACGTTCAGGAGTGAAATGGGACGGTAGTTCTTTAGTTGGGTCTTTTCAGATTCTACTTTTGGAATCAAAGTGATGAAAGCTTCTTTCCACGATTCTGGTGCCCCCTTCCCCTCCAAAATTTGATTACACACCTCCAATAGCGGCTGAATCAAATAGTCTTTTAATATCTTGTAATACTTGGAGGTAAGTCCATCTGGGCCTGGGGACTTGCCTAGTTGCATGTTCTGGATGGCACTTTCAATTTCCTGCTGTGTTATTCTATAATTCAGGGTTGTTTGTTTGTCTTGAGTTAATTTTTGCAGTCCGTTTCTCTTTATGAATTGGTTTATCTCTGTATCTGCCTGGGGCCCTTGGGTAAACAATTTCCTAAAGTATCTCTGGAAACACTTTCTAATTTCTTCTGGTTTCTGAATGCATTCTCCTTCAACCTCCAGATTGGTAACAAAGTTCAATTTTTGTCTCTTTTTCAGCTGCCATGCCAGCAGCTTCCCACATTTATTCGCCGATTCAAATGATCTTTGTTTCATTTGTTTAATTTTCCATTCCACTTCTTGGTTTATCAATTTCACATATTGTGCTTGATGGAATTTGATTTCTCTTAAAACTTCTTTTGATTTTGGGTTCAATCTCAGCCTTTTCTCTCCATCTCTTATCTTCTCTAATATCTTGTCCTTTTTACCATTCCAGAGTTTTTTCTTAATAGTGTTCTGTTGTATCAGAAAACCTCTCATGACTGCTTTACTAGCGTCCCAGATTGTTTTCTTTTCCACAGATGTGTTCAAGTTTATCTCAAAATAATCCTTCAACGTCTTTTGGGCCTTCTTCACAATCTCCTGATCTCTAAACAAAGTGTCATTCATTCTCCATCTGAAGGATCCAGCTGAAGTAAATCTCAAGTCCATTTTCAAGGCATTATGGTCGGAGCAAGTTTTAGGGCAGATCTCTATTTTTTTAATCTTAGGTGCCAGTCCTCTAGATGTCCAAATTTGGTCGATTCTTGTCCATGATAGATGGGCCTCAGAAAAGAATGTCCCTTCTTTACCTAATGGGTTTTTTGTCCTCCAAATGTCAATTAAGTCCATATTGTCTGTTAATTCAAAGAAAGTCTTAGGTAGTCTGCCGTCTTTAGTTAAATTTTGATTTTGTGACTTATCCATAAAGGTGGAGACCACCCCATTCATGTCTCCCATCAGAATGATGTTAGTGTAGTCAATATAGTCCAGCATTATCTCATGCAGCTTCTTATAAAATTCCGATTTCCCCTCATTTGGTGCATATATTCCTACTATCAAAAATTTTTCTCCTTGCAGTTGAATTTCAATCACCAAAATTCTCCCTTGTTCATCTTTAAACACAAATTTCGGTGCTAGGCTCTCCTTTGCATAAATCACTACTCCTCTTTTCTTGACCTTGTCTGATGAAATAAATTCTTGGCCTAGTCTTTTATTGATTAACACTCTCCTGTGGAGCCCAGTCACGTGTGTTTCTTGCAGGCAAATAATATCCAATTGTTCTTTCCTCAATATATGGAAGATCTTTTTCCTTTTCTCGGGGGAATTCGCGCCATGAATGTTCCAACTGAGAAGCTGCAGAGACATCCTGGATCTATTTGTCAGCCAATGGGGGTGTCTCCCTTGTCGTCTTTGTCTGGAGGTGAAACCGGATTAGAGCCAGGCGGAGGTGGTGGCCAAGCTCCTGCTACTCCTTTCCGAAGGTCCTCCCCGTGGTCGTTCAGGAACTTATCTTGTTCCTCTGCTGATCTGATTCTTACTTTTTTCCCTTTCAAGTTAAAAGATAGTCCTTGAGGAAATTCCCACCTATAAGGGACTTCCGGGGGCGGCGCGAAACGGCAATGGCGGTCCTCTTTACTCGGTGAAGAGGGGCTCCACGGAAAAGGGTCGTCCGCTGCGGCAAAGCGGAGACCCGTTAAGTAAAACCCCAGGTAGAGTGAGCCTGGGGTCGTGGGACTCGGCGGGCACCAACAGCGACCTCGGAAACGAAGAAGGGACCTCGTAAGGGGCTCCGGAACGTGGAGGGGGTAGCGGTGCTGTGAGTTCATCGCTCTTTCCGTGGAAGCGAAGCCGCGCAGCTGCTGCCGATGAGCGCTGACCTTTCTTCTCTTGATTATCCGGTTTGAAACAACATACTCGTGAGTAGGAAACCTGGGACTTTTAAGTCTAAATTTTCTGAAATTCGGCTGAGAGCGGGAGACGTTAAAAGGAAGTCCGTCTTCCGACTCTGCTTAAAATAGCAAGCAAAGAGACTTTAAAGCTGAAGCGCTGAGAGGGGTTTTAAAGAAACTGGAATATACCTCGCAAATTTGGACTGGATCATTGAAAATTAAAGAAATTGTACTTTAACAAGTGGACATAGACAGTGACTTCTTTCTCTTCTTTCTTTCTGTGGATTATAAACTCTGAAATCCAGCTCTAGGGCTGCCTGATACAAAAGAACCATCAGATTGCGGTTACTGTATACAAAGTTTTTAAAGTTGCATTGGGGCTTCTGTGGAAGTTACAAATAAGAAACTGTTGCATGCACCATTGTTAAGAACTTTTATTCTCCAATTTAAAGTGAGTTCTGAAGTTTATTGGACTTTACAAAACTTTTTATTCGGGAATTGAATGGTGGAAACTTTTTATTATTTTTTTCTTCTCCTTAACTTCTGGGGAGCTCCCCCTACTGGATTGTGGAATTTCTAGTCTCTGAGAACTGCTGGTTGTTTTGCAAATTTTATGTTTTGACTTCCATATCCTGGATTGCTTTTCCCATGGGATTTACAGTGTGACCTTGAAACTTGGACAGCTGTGGAATGAGTGGTGCACCAAAAACAAGGGCTGCCAAAAAAGCAAAACAAACTGAACTGTTGCAATCAACTTTGCCTGTGCAGCCACGCAGATCGTCGGTCCCAATTGTGACTGGCCTGCAAGAAGAACAACTCAAACAGTCAGCAGCTGGGGATATGGCCGCAGGAGGGCTAGACCCAGTCTCCAAAGAAATATTAGATCAGCTATCAGCATTAAACAAGAAATTTGACCAAGTGACAGCCACAATCAATAAATTGACTGATCAAGTTTCGCAAAACACACAGGCAATTGGAAATATCCAATCAACAACAACAGAAAATCGAAAATTAGCTGAAGAAGTAAATCTTAAAACAGAGGAAAATAAAAAGAAAATAGAGGAATTAAGAGGGGAAGTGAGACCACTGAGCAGACAGATCAATGAACAACAAATATATCTGTCCATGACGGAATTGAAGAGCCGGGAAAGCAACCTCAGGTGCAGAAATATCCCAGAAATTGAGAAAGAAGACCTGATCAGTTTCTTGACTGCAGAAATATCAAAATTCTGGGGATTAGTAGAGGAAAAGGATTTTAAAATTGTGACTGCTTTTAGATTGGGAAGAGTGGTTAAAAAGGACAGACCAAGAGATTGCTTGATCATTTTGAGATCCAAGCAAGAAAGAGACAACATACTCGGCCCACACTTCAAAAATCCATTGGTAATTCAAGGAAAGACAGCAGAAATCTTCAGAGATATACCGAAACAACTGTTAGACTTGAGAACTACATACAAAGATCTTGCAAGTTTACTGAGAAACAACACATTAGTCAGTTTAAAGCCCTCCTGATGAGGTTTATGAGATTTTTGGCAAAAACATTTCTCCCAACCGTTGTGAGGTGCAGCCCATCGCTTGCCAGAAGTCCATCTTCAAGAAACTGCAGTCCGTGATCTAAGAATCCAAACCGTTCCTGTTTACACCATTTGCGAAGCCAGCTGTTCACTTCCACTATTTTCCCCTCTCTCCCTGGGCCACGTCGTTCAACTGGGAGGACAGATGAGATGACAATTTGTGCATTTAGTTGCTTCAATTTCCTGCCGAGAGCCTCGTAGTCTCTTTTGATCTTCTGGAGGCTATTGCTTGCAGTGTCATTGGTTCCCACATGAACCAAGAGGAAGGGGTATTTGTCAGTGGGTTTTATGATTCCTTGCAGTCGTTCAGTTACATCTTGGATCTTAGCCCCGGGGAGACAGCACACTTCCCAAACATGTGAGCAATGCCATTTCCGAGCCTCGGGAGGAGAGGGTGTTGCGGGCTGGCCCCTCCCACAAGCGCGGGGCTGGAGTTTAGCCCCGCGAGAGCCAGGGAATCCCCGGGGGCGTGCCTCTCTGCCTTCCCCCTGCCCGCCAATCGGCGGGCCGGGGAGGCGTGGCCTGGGTGTGCCAGAGAGTGGCCCTCAGAGTGGCCCTCAGAATGGCGGGGTCAGCCCATTACCCGCGACCTTACATTCTTGGAATTTTTCCCGATAGTAGTAGCGGTACATCTTTGGGCGGAGCAGTTTAGCAATCATAGGGTTTGTTTCAATACAGACAATCAAGCAGTGGTTGCGGTCCTGGCTAGGCAATCCGCGCGCTCCACCAGAGTAGGAAACCTTCTACGATCCTTTGTACTTCTGTGTCTGGAACGGAACATATACTTTTCGGCCAAATTCGTACCTGGCGTTAATAATGACATCGCGGATGCTCTGTCTCGTTTTCAGATGGAGCGCTTTCGCTCATTAGCGCCGGATGCGGAGCAATCATCGATGCCTTTCCCGGAGCATCTCTGGAATCTTGGGAGAGAGAAGTAATGAAGGGAGTATTTGGTGCTGTGGCTCCGTCCACGATGCGTTCGTACAAGAGGGCTTGGGCCGATTTCCTAAAATTCCGTAGTAAAGCACCGGGCGCTAGGCCCTTCGCTACACCTTCAACGAGGGAGGTCCTCCACTACTTGGCTCACCTCAAAGAGTTAGGCAGGGCGCCTAAGACCCTTAATATCCAGTCGGCAGGGATTTCTTACTTCTGTAAAGCCTTTTTTGCGACCGACCCGTGCGCGGCTTTTATCGTACGCAAGACACTGGAAGGATGGCGCAGACAGCACCCCCCTAGTGCAGATAGGAGGCGGCCTATAACGTATGACATCTTGTCACAGATCCACAAAGCATTACGCTCAGTGTGCTGGTCTAAGTATGAAGCGCGCCTATTCTCGGCTGCGTTCTCCATATCATTTTTTGGCGCGCTACGTATTGGGGAGGTCGTCTGCGAAGGGGGGGTTAACCATGCACAGAGGGGCATCCTATTAAGCGACCTGACCCTGTCACAGTCGGACCTAATAGTTAGGGTGCGGAGTTCAAAGACAGACCAGCAGGGTAAAGGGACTCTTCTCCGCCTTCCAGCAGCCCAGGACAAGGGTCCCTGTCCGGTAAGGGACACGAGACGCTTTCTATATCTAAGGCCCAAGGACCCGGGTCCCCTGCTGATCCATGCAGACGGGTCGCGTTTGGCCAGGCAGCAATTCACCAGGGTGATGCGTATGGCTTTGGCGGCATGTGGGCTACCAGCGGCTGAGTTTGCAGCACACTCTTTCCGCATTGGGGCGGCCACCACCGCAGTGCACCTGGGGCTCTCCACCAAGAGGATTAAGGAAATGGGGAGGTGGAGATCCAATGCTTATAAAGCTTATGTCAGAAATAACGTATGACTAAGAAGTATACCGCTGAACTCTTTTTCCCTGTCTGCTTGCTTTCCAGGAATTAAAAAGGTGCACATCTGGTTGGTGGGCCACAGTATAGTACATTGGGCCAGGATTCGGGCCATGAGTACAGGGCTAGGGCAAAATCTGAAGCTGCCTGCGAAGGTGGAGCTGGCGTGGCTAGCGCGGAGAGGGATGCACTGGAGTGAGTTTAAGCCAGCAGTGATGGCCAGAGCTGCCTCTGAGGGGCCTCCTGATGCATTGGTGATTCAGTTGGGAGAGAACGACCTCGCATATCGCAAGGCGATAGATCTCAGATGGAACATTTTTGATGACCTGTCCGAGCTGGTGACAGTGTACCCAAACATCAAAATACTGTGGTCCTCGTTGCTTGAGAGGAGGACTTGGAGGGACTGGGCGAGCCCAGTTGGTGTGAATAAAGCAAGGAAAGCTTTAGAGCGGGCAGTGGAACGTAGAGTGGTGGCCTTGGGCGGGGGCATCATCCGACACCCAAACATACAGTTCAGCAACGAGGCCCTCTACAGGCGGGATGGCGTGCATTTGTCCGATGCCGGGAACGATATATGGTTGGGGGATATCATAGTAGGGATTAGGGGTTGGTTACAGGCCTGAAGGTATTGGCGGCGAGCTTTGCTCGAGTGGCGGTTAGGCATTGGCAGGGGTCTATTGTTATGCAAATGGATGGGGGGGAAGGACACGCCATCACCTTCCCCCGAGAAAAGGGTAGTCCGGTAGAGGACTCCGGGGGCGTTTGCCTTGTCCGAGACCTAGTAAGGTGAGGGCCGCCGGCACGCCCACGAGCGGTGACACCCGTGGGGGTCCTAGCTGGCGTACTTCAGCAGGACACCCCCACGGTTTGTGTTCAACCCTTTCCGGTTCCCATGCCGGGTAGTCATAGGAGCCAATGCCTAAGGCCAATACCTTCAATTCTGTAATCAATAAAGTTGTGGCCATATACGCCCATTAACCTTAACTAACGTGTCCTGTGTCTTCTTTTCATTGGGGGAGGGAACTTGCCACGCAACGCAGATTTTCTAGATTGATGCAAAACCTAGAGCAGGAAACCTTAGACCTTTAGATATTGCTGTACAGCAAGGGCTTCCAGTTTCCACCGCGGGACAGAAAGGGAGCGCGGAAAGCCTCGTCGGGGTTTACCGAACAATACAGGGGCTTGGGGGAGTTGCAAAGGCACTTCACCCCCCAAAAAACTCAAGGGGGATACCCTTGAGGGATGGCTAACCGGCAGCGTGGATGCGGTCCGGCTGTTCTTACCGACCCTGTGTTGCGATGTCTCTGGCTCTCGCTAGAGAAAGCGGCAAATCTTCAAAAATTTAAGAACGGATCCTTAGTGTGAGAGAAGTATTTTAAAATTAAAATTTTGAAAGAACACACTAAGTGAACGCTGGATGTTGAAGGATTAAATTAAGGAATCCATCCCGGTGGAGGAGTTAAAATGGCAGTAGGATACAAAGTCGCAGGGGTAAAGGAAGGAATGCAGCCTCTAGCCCAGTGTTTCCCTACCTTTTTTGGGCAAAGGTACACTTGTTTGATGAAAAAAAATCTCGCGGCACACCACCATTACAGCCCCGTGACGTCAGCGCGCAGCGTCACGCCGGGAGGGACGCACGAAAGTGAAAGTTTTCAATTTTTTTCCCTCCCCCTTGCCGGGGAACCTCCAAGCTTTGGGGGTGGGGGGGGAGGAGGCAGCAGAGCGAGGGACTGAGGGACGGTGGCAGCTGAGGCGGCGGCGGCTGTTGTGGTGGCGGCAATAGCGGGCGGAGGAGGGGGCGGCGGCGGGGCCGAGGTGGCCGGCGGGGGCGGGGGAGGCGGCGGCCGAGGCCAGTGAGGGAGTAGGGTTGCCCGGGGCTTGAGGAGCCGTCGCCGGGAGTTGCTGCTGCTGTTGTTGCTGCTGCTGCCCGGACATGCCGGCCTCCTCCTCGTCCGCTGTCTCGCGCTCCTCCCTTTTGCACGCGCTGCCCCGCCACCGCCCCATTGGCTGGGTCCTGTCAGCTGATCCTGTGTTATTTCCTGTGTGTGTGTGAGGGGAGAATGGAGAGAGAAACCTCGGCACCACCACCGCGGAGCCGCCCCCAGCTCGACGCGGATCCTCGCCGCCGCCGCCTCTCACCGCCCGACTCGCCCGCCTCCCTCCCACGGCACACCAGCCAACGTCTCACGGCACACTAGTGTGCCGCGGAACAGCGGTTGGGAAACACTGCTCTAGCCTGACTGCGTGAGTACATAACAAAAGCCCACGGCAGCTTTTGTCGAGGCAAATAGACTTTTGAATTTGTAAAACAAAGCAACAGATTAAGGACTATCCAGAGACTTTGTTGTTCCCTCTCAGTGAGAGTGATAATTAGAAACGTAATAACCACAGAGCTGATTGAAAGACTAGTAGAAGTTTAATTTAAAAGAAAACAGGGAAAGCTTGGAAGCTGCGTTAAAAATAACAAAGTTACAGTAAAGACAAGAATAAGGGAAGATTGGCAGAAACGTCTCCTCTCTTTTAAATAAGAACTGTCTAAGAAAAAAGGTTATATTTGACTGCAATGATCTTGGGTTCTCTTTCGATCCTTACTGCTGAAAAACTGGACTTAAGTTAACCCCCTCTTTCCCGTTTTCTTTTTTGTTGTTTTTTTTCTCTCTGGGAAAGATTTACATTCAAGCGTTGGAGCTAGAAAAAACCAGAAATAATTGGAATGCGGAAAATATCACCCGATAAACCCTGGGAAAATTTGGAAAATAACTTTAAGTGTTTAAAACAGGGGGTTTTACACCCCAGTAGACTATAATTGGATATTTACAACATTTTGAATTGGACATTTACATTTTTTATGGACTTGAAAATATAAACAGGAAATGGGGACAGAATCCGGACCAGTGATTTGGTGACAGAGACTGGACCAGTGATCTCCTTTTCTTCAGGGACAGAGACTGAAACAGTGATTTCGTGATAGAGACCGGACCAGTGATTTTGTGACATGGGGATCTAACTGGTTTACAGGTCTGATTTAGATCATGGATTAAAGCCTGAATTATTAGCCTTACTAGACCTTGGATTAGGACATGGACTAAGTTATAGAATATCCTTTACACGTGATGGATTAAACCGGCAAGTGGTGGAAGATTAAAGAAATTAAAAGAAATCGGAACTGAATATTAATTAATTAATTAATTTTTAAAAAAAGAAGAAGAAGGAACTACTGCTCTCCCATCAGAATCTACGTGGACTTTAGAAAACCACTTTAACAGGAATAATTCATATATAAGTAATAATTATTTGAGTCTTGGAGAAATTTACCAAACTTTCAGAGGGTGTTAAGGTTTTAAGGGATGGTTTGGGAAAACACAAACTATATTGTCATATACTATTAATAATACCCTAGGAGGGGGGAATCATTTGAAGAAAAACAAGAGCCTAAGGAAGGTACTAAGGTGTATAAACAAGACTTTAGGATTGCCAAGGTTGAGATATACTGGGATTATAAGTGAAGCTATTTTCTTTGATTTCTGGACATTTTATTATTCAACTGGATCTGTAACTGTATATTATAATAGTACATATTTTCTAGCAGACATTGGTGGTACTTGGAGATATTATGGTTGTACTTTAGGATACAGTTGAATTAATTGACTTCAAAGGTAATACTCTGTCTGAAAAAAATAGGAAATACAATAGAAAGTGATATAAAATAAATTGTAAGAATATAAAATAAGAAAAACAAAATCGCACGGGTGTAATAAGGTAAATTAAAGGAGAGTGGTTAAGACTTAGAAAAATAAGAATAACAAAAAAAAAAAAAAAGATTGTGCGCCCCTCAGGGGAGAGACAGAAAATTAACACAAGAAGAGGAAGTGGAAGAGGAAGGAGCAGTAGGTGGAGAAGAAGAGGGGGAGGAAGAAGAAGAGTTAATGGAGAAGAGGTAGACTAGAATATAAATTAAAGTCAAACAATATAATGTCGTTAAAGGTTGTGTCCTGGAATGTTAATGGTTTGAACGAAAAATCTAAAAGGAACAAAATTCAAAAGGTGTTAAAGAATAAAAATTATGATGTGATCTGTTTTCAGGAAACACACGTGGCAAAAAAACACAAACATATACTAGCAAATAAAAGGTTGGGGGTAGAGTTTGTTAATTCAGACACTAATAAAAAAAGAGGAGTTGTGATATACGTGAAGGAGAAATGGGACCCAATATTAATATGTAAGGACGATGAAGGAAGGATCTTAGGAGTACAAATCAACCATCAGGGAGAAAAAATTAACGTTATAAATGTCTATGCACCAAATATGAATAAAGCTGAATTCTTTAAAAAATTGGAACAAATGTTAACAGAATTGGAGGATCATAAGATGATTTTACTTGGAGATTTGAATGCCGTGCCAACACCTGAATTAGATAGAAGCGTGAAAAGAAGAAAACTTAAGCAGGGGAAATTACCAAGAACATTTAATAATCTGGTGGAAAATCTAGCTCTGATAGACATCTGGAGACATAAAAATCCAACAACGAAACAATATACACACCTGTCAGAACCACACCAAAGTTGGGCCAGGCTGGATCAAATATGGGTCTCAAGAGAATTAACATTAAGAGCACTTAAATGTGAAATCCAACCCAGAACTCTTTCAGATCATAGCTCAGTAACGTTGGAGATAAAAAGCAGATTACAAGGAACATACAGATGGAGAATGAACGATTATCTATTTGAAAATGAGGAAATAATTGAGAAGGCCAAAAGAACGTTGAAAGAATATTTTGAGATGAATTTAAATAAAGAGACTAATATAGAGATAGTTTGGGATGCCAGTAAGGCAGTGTTAAGAGGATTTTTAATTAATCAGAACAACCATAGGAAAAAGTTAAGAGAGCAAAAAAAAAAAAAAAGAAATACTCAATCAATTAAGAGATTGCGAAAGAAAACTAGCAATAAACCCAACTGAGGAGCAGGTTAAACAAACTTATAGAATATTACAAACACAATACTCAAATTTAGTAGGCCAAGAAGTAGAATGGAGAATCAAGATATGGAAGCAAAAATTCTTTGAATCAGCAAATAAAACCGGAAAATTACTAGCGTGGCAATTACGAAAAAACAAAAAACAAAATATGATCAACAAATTAAGAATAGAAGAGCAAATTGTGGAAGAACCTAAGAAAATAAAGGAAAATTTCATCAAATTTTATGGAAAATTATACAAAAGAGAAAAAGAAGACTGCACAGAAATAAAGAAATATTTAGAAGAAAATAGACTAAAAGGATTAACAGAAGAAGAAATAACACGATTAAATAATCCTATAAAAATTGAAGAAATCCAGGATGCAATAAAAAGAATGAAATTAGGAAAGGCTCCAGGGCCTGATGGCCTTTCAGCTAAATACTACAAAGTTCTAGAGGAATATTTAGCCCCGGTGCTGTGCGAAGTAGCGAATAACATCTTAAGCGGCGGAAAGACACCAGACTCTTGGAAGGAAGCCTATATTACATTAATATCTAAGCCAGACACAGCTAAATTAGATATGAAAAACTACAGACCAATATCATTATTAAATAATGATTATAAATTATTTGCGGAAGTAATGGCCATCTAAAAAAAGAGAAAGATATTGCTGGACAGCAGCTATGCTGGGGCTGATGGGAGTCCAACAACATCTGGAGCGTGTGCTGAGCTAGGAAAGCCCTCTAACTGGGAAATTGCAGAGCAGTCCTACTTATTCCAAGGCAACCCTCCAACTTAATTGGGACTTGCTTCTAATTCAGGTTGCACAAACCTGCAACCTTAAAAAGCATTTGTAGAAGTCGCAGTCATCCTATGTTCTAGCTACACTTTGCTCCTAACTTCCTGAAAGTGGTTTCTCTAGCCTAGGCTGTGGTATCCCAGACAAAGGAAATAAACAGGGCAATATCCTAAACCACCACATATAACACAAAGATGTCTCTCACCTGGTCGTAGGTCAGAAGTCTCTGAAGCTCATTTTTAGTGATCAGATGACAGTGCTGGAAAAAAGCAAAGCAACCACAGCTACAGGCTAGCTCACGGGGGCGGGGGGGCGGGGGGCAGCCTGCTGCCACTTCCTGCAATATGTAGTAAGACTGATAACTAGGATTGGGCAGTATGATCATATTAGGCTAGTGCTCTGTGAACTGGACTGGCTCTTGAACTGCTTCCAGGCCCAATTCAGAGCATCCCATTTGGCCTTTCAAGTGTTTCAAGGTTTGGGAAAAGGGTACCAGAAGAAGGCCCACTTATGTTTGCACTGCCTCTCCACTGACTAGAATCCCTTTCCCAGGGAACTCCTGCTCTTTCAAGTATGGCAGGGCCTTTTCAGTCATGGCACCCAACCTTTCAGAATAATCTCCCAAAGAGGTTCACCTGGCCCCTGATTTGATGTCCTTCCAGCAAAGACTTTTAGAATTTCCCCTGGTTCTTGAATTCATGGGCAGGGCGCTTGTGGCCCTCCAAACCCTGCTGTAGTACACAGGAACATAGGAAGCTACCTTATATTGAGGCAGACCATTGACCCATCAAGCTCAGGACTAACTACATGGACTGGCAGCAGCTTTCAGGCAGAGATCATGCCCAGCCCGATCTGCACACACTGGTGACTGAGCCTGGAACCTTCTCCATGCAAAATGGCCGCTCTGCTTTTGCGTTACTGCCCTTAACAAACTGCAACTCCCACCCCGATCACTGGAGAAGTTGCCTACATTTGCTATAATCTAATTTAATACATCTCTGCCACTCGGTTTATGTTGCTCTCTACTGGCTGCTCTAGAAGAAACCTTAGTGGTGCAGCTGCAGCAGCAGGGATCGCCGACACTGCACCCTCCTGGTGTTGCTGAAGTGGAACTCTCATTGCCAAGTGAATTTTTATTGTTTTCCTTACATATTCTTTTCCAACAAATTGTAATAGCACCATACATTTCCTTTGACTCTGCCGAGTCGCGACCCCCCTCCCTCCCCACAACTGGTATATTTATCCTCTTTCCATCACACACATCATTCTCAAATTAGTACTATTATACACTGGAGGTATTATGTCAGTCCTGCTAGTGTCTTGACCTCTTTACAATTCTTCTTTAAATATTCAATAAATTTACTCCAGTTATTTTGGTATCTTTGATCTTCCTGGTCCCGGATCCTCCCTGACAGTTTGGCAAGTTCTGCATATTCTGTCAACTTCGCCTGCCACTCCTGTATAGTTGGTATATCTTGTACTTTCCATCTTTGGGCCAGAAGGGTCCTCGCGGCAGCTGTAGCATACATGAACAAATTTTGATCTTCTATTTTAATTTCTGTTCCTATTAAGCCTAATAGACACGCTTCTGGTCTTTTGGGGAAAGTATATCTAAATTTTTTTTTGAGTTCATTATAAATTGCTTCCCAAATTTTTTTTACCTTATCGCAGGTCCACCACATATGAAAATAGTCCCCATCTGCCTTTTTACATTTCCAACACTTTCTTTCTTTTTTCCTATACATTTTAGCTAATTTTACTGGCATCAAATGCCATCTATACATCATGTTTAGCAAGTTTTCCTTCAAAGCCATGCATCCTGTGAATCTCAAACCCTCCTTCCATAATCTTTTCCACGCATCCAGTTCAATGTTATGCCCAATATCAATTGCCCATTTTATCATTGATTCCTTTACTTCTTCATCTTTTGTATACCATTCTAGCAATAAGCTATACATTCTTGATAAAGTTTTATCTTTACAGTCTATTAACTCGAATTGGAATTTCGATTTTTTATCTTCGAACCCATTTCTCTTTTTGTCTTCCTTTAATAAATCACTGATCTGATGGTATTGCACCCACCCTGTTAACCTCTTTTCAATTTGGTCGTATGGTTTGAGCTTTATCCCTTGGGCTGTTTTCCTAGTAATATCCTCATATGTTATTCTTTCCCCTTCCATGTTTGCTTTTTTTGTTGTCAGCACCTCAATTGGTGATATCCACCACAGTGTCTTTCTTTCCAGGAGGTTTTTATTCCGATCCCATACTTCATATAAAGATTTCCTAATCACATGGTTTAGAAAACCTTTATGTACCTTTACTTTGTTGTACCATAGGTACGAATGCCAACCATATCTATTATCATGGCCCTCTAAATCTAATAGGTCGGTGTTTTCTAAGGTCAGCCAGTCTTTTAACCATACCAAGCACGAAGCTTCATAATATAAAGTCAGGTCTGGTAAATTAAAACCTCCTCTCTCTTTTTCTTACCTACTAGTATCTTCATTTTTATCCTTGGCCTTTTCCCCTGCCAAACAAACTTCGCTAAGTTTTTTTGCCAATCCTTAAATTGTCTTATCCCTTTTACCACTGGTATTGCTTGAAATAAAAATAACAGTCTAGGTAATATATTCATTTTTATCACAGAGATTCTGCCTAATAATGACAATTTTAATCTACTCCATATATCCATGTCTTTCTTAATTTCTTTCCATACCACCTCATAGTTGTCCTTGTATAGGTTTATATTTTTTGTTGTCATCCAAATTCCTAAATATTTTATTTTTTTAGCTATCGCGATTCCTGAGTCTACTTGTAATTCTTCCATCTCTTCTTTCTTCAATTTTTTTGCTAGCATTTTCGTCTTGTTTTTGTTAAGTTTAAACCCTGATACCTTCCCAAACTCTTCCAATCTTTTTATTACCTCTTTCACACTTTGTCTTGGTTCTTCCAACGTTAAGACTAGATCATCTGCGAAGGCTCTTAACTTAAATTCTTTTCGTCCCACCTTAATGCCTCTGACTTCTGATGATTCTCTTAGCTTCTTATTCAAGACCTCTAGGACTGTAATAAATAGCAAAGGAGACAAAGGGCATCCCTGCCTAGTACCTTTAGTTATCTCAAAGTTATCTGATATGTTGTTGTTAATTATTAACTTTGCTTTTTGGTCCGAATAAATCATGCCAATACCTCTCAAAAAATTTTCACCAATTCCTAGTACTTTTAAGTTTTCTTTCATGAAATGCCAAGAAACATTATCAAACGCTTTTTCCGCGTCTATGAACAATAATACTGCCTGTTTCTCATTTCTAACTTCAAGATATTCAATTATATTTATCAGGTTTCTTACGTTGTCCCTTAGTTGCCTCCCCGGCAGAAAGCCTGTTTGGTCCTTGTGTATCACCTTATTTAACACCATTTTTAGTCTATTCGCTAGTATATCCGCAAATAGCTTATAATCGTTATTCAATAACGAAATTGGTCTGAAATTTTTTACATCTAATATATCCCCCTCTTTCTTCGGGATCAGTGTAATATAAGCTTCTTTCCAGGTGTTTGGCATCCTTCCTTCTCTTAAGACTTTATTCATTACTTCACTTAGAACAGGTGTCAGGCATTGTGATAATGTTTTATAATACTTTGCTGAGATACCGTCCGGTCCTGGGGCCTTCCCTATTTTCATTCTTTTTATTGCCTTCTGTTATCTCCTGGTTAAGCATTCTTTTTTCTTCTTCTGAGATTTGATGTAGTTTATGGTCATGGATATACTTTTCTATTCTCTTATTGTCTTCTTTATCTTTCCTATAAAGATCTCTATAGAATCTCTGAAATACTTTTCTAATTTCTTTTGGGTCCTCAATCATTTTATCCCCATCTTTTATTTTACAAATTGTGTTCTGTTTTTGTCTTGCTTTTATTTGCCAAGCCAAGAATCTCCCAACTTTGTTGGCCGACTCAAATTTTTTTTGTCTCATGGTTTTTATTTTCCATTCGATCTCCTGTCCCACCACCATGGAGAACTGAGACTGCAACATTTTTATATTTCGTTTTATTATTTCATCTTTAGGTTTTGTTATTAGCTGTTTTTCGTTCTCGATGAGCTGGGACAGGATTTCCTCTTTCTTCTTCTCTCTCCCTCTTTTCTGGAAGCTGTTTTTTTTTTGAATCAGGAAACCCCTTATCACCGCTTTGCTCGCGTCCCAGACTGTTTCAATTGGTGTTTCTTTGTTTAGATTCCATTTAAAATAGTCTGTTATTGTCTCTTTCGCAGTTTCCACTACTCTCTGGTCATTAAATAAGCTCTCATTCATTCTCCATCTATGTGTAGAAGGGTCCTTTCCTTTAATTCCATATATAGCGGATTATGATCTGACAGGGTTCTTGGGAGGATTTCAATTCTAGTTACTCTTGGTGTTAGAATCTTAGAGACCCAGATCTGATCTATTCTGCTGAAGCTTTGGTTTGGTTCAGAGTGGAATGAAAATTGTCTTACTGTTGGGTTCCTTAATCTCCAGATGTCAATTACTCCCAATGTATTGGCCATATCAAAGAAGGCCTTCGGGAGTTTGCCTTCATATGTATTTCGCCTCTTTGTTAATCTATCTAAGTCCGGTACCACTACTCCATTAAAGTCTCCCAGTAATATCAATTTCTGATCTAAATACTCTAACATTATTTCATTCAACTTTGTATAAAATTCAGCTTTCTTATCGTTTGGAGCATAGATCCCCACAATCAGCCATTTTCCCCCTTGAAACCCAATTTATACAATCAATATTCTTCCCTCATCCTCCTTAAAAATTAATTTTGGGCCATGCTTCTCTTTTACATATATTACCACACCTCTCTTTTTGTTTGAATCTGACGCGATAAACTCTTGGCCCAGTTTTTTATTGCTTAAAATTCTTTTATGCTTTTTTGCTACATGCGTTTCTTGCAGGCATATGATATCTAGGTTTCGTTTAATCAAAACATGGTTAACTTTTCGTCTCTTGTTTAAATTGTTCATCCCATTAACATTCCAGGAAAATACTTTCAGATTCATTATTTATTTTATCTACGAGTACCCACTCAGTTGCGCTAAATTTACTGTTCTTTGTTGTTGTCTTCTTCTTCTGATTCCTCTCTCTCTTCTTCTTGTTCCTCCTCTTCTTCCTGACGTTGTTCTTCTTTCTCCTTTTCCTTTCCGTCCTCTTTCTGATCCTGTCTTGGTTTTATTTTCCCTGTCCTCCCTAGTTCTTTGTCATATCTTCTGAAGAATTTTTCTAGCTCTTGGGGGCTAGTTAGTTTGAATCTTTTATCTTTAAAGTAAAAGGAGATTCCTTCTGGGAATTCCCATCTATGCTGAATTCCATTCCTTTTCAGTAGACTCACCATTTCTTTATAAATTCCCCTTCGTTTCAGAAAACTGGCAGGGATCTCCCTAAAAATCAAGATTTTCACTCCATCTATGCATAGATTTTTGTTGTAATTCAGTCTCAGTATTTCATTTCTTATATCCAATGAGTTAAACATGACTAGACCGTCTCCAGGAAGCTTTTTTGCCCTTGCCTTCGCTGATCTAACCTTTATTCTAAAAACATTCATTATCATTGGGCCAATATCTTCTTCTCTTAGTTCCATCCACCCAGCCAGTTCTCTTATTATTTTATCTCTTATATTCTCATTTGGCGTCTCCGGGAGACCCCTGAATTTCAAATTTCACTCTTTTTGACGCATCTTCAAAGTAGATAGATTATCCAACATCTCCTCCTGTGCCCTATTCATTTCTGTAATTTCTCCTCTAATTTGTTCTGTCTGTCTTTTTACTTCCTTTAGATCTTTCTGATTGCGTTTGTTTGAATCCTCTACCACCTTAGTTCTTACTTCCAAGTCTTTTACCTTCCCTGTCAACTCTCCCACCACCATTTCCAGTTTTTTGTCTAAGGCTTCCTGGACCTCCAATAATTTTCTCTCTATATATTGCTCATTCTGCTTAAACTCTTTTCTTATTTCCCCCAGTAAGCTCTCATATTCCTTGTTTTCTTTTCCATTTTCTTGCCTAGATGGGCGTCTCTCTGCTGGGGTCCCTATTCACTTTTTCCCATTTTTCCTGGACATCTTAAATATATATTATACAAAAATTTAGATCTTATATATATATCACACAAAGTCAGTCCACACGATGTTTCAGCCAGCCACCAGGGGGAGCACTTTCCTGCCTTCTTTGCTTTTAGAATGTAATTTTTTAGCTCCCCTCACGGTGGCAGTCCCTAATCCACACGCTGTATCTGTTGTAATTGCAGAGTCCTTTACACAGCGGAATGATGAGCAGTACGTGCCACATGCTTAACGTTGCTTTATTTTCAGTTCAATGTTGAGAGATTACAAACATGCATCTTGCCTCTGCCGGAGCAGAGAAGCAACCGTCCTTCTCCTCGGAACAAAGAACACCGAGAGAACTAGTGAAAAACAGGAAACCAGTGTACGTCACATCCAGTCTCCCATTCCCGTGGGAAAACCCAACAGTACTCTGACTGTGGAATGTAAACATTGTCTTGTGACAAGCACTTCGCTGCACAGTGAAGAGAGCAGAAACCAACAGTATCTTCACTCCCAGCACGTCCGTCACTTCTATCCCTCCTCTCCCCACGTCCTCCAGCACACAGGAGGCAGCAGGGAAGTCCGAGAGTCTTCAGACAAATATTCCAAAGGGCAAAAGGTAATAGTTTATTTGTTATCCCCCGTGTGTTTTCTTCTCTTCTTCTATCAGTCCATAAGGTTGTTTCAAACCACGTACGGATTGTGTAAGGCTCCCAAGTTCCCGAAGCGTAATTTCCGGCTACTTCTTCCTCCCGATGACGGAGGGGGGGAGGGGGGAGATTAAACCCCCCTTGTTTTCTTTGTTCCTTTAATATTGGTCTTGGCCCCCTCAAGAAACTGTTAAGAGTTAGTGTAGAAGCCTACCGTCGGGGTTTCTCCTTGCTTTCTCTTTGAGTCTGCGGTCCAAATCTTTTTGTAAGTCCAGTATAGCTGCGACCCTCTTCACTTAAAATGGAGGAGTGCGGTGGATTATTTAGTGATTTGCCTCTGTCCGACAGAGACCCGTCCCAAGCCGATCAAAAGACACCTACAGAACTCTCATGAGCCCCAGTCAGCAAGGCCAATTCTTTTATTTTTTATTTTTATAATAATATTTATTAATTTTCCAACAAATTAAACACAACACTACAAAAAACCAAAAAAGAAAAAACATACGACAATACAATACACACAAAAACCACTGCAAAACACTAACATACATCTAACAAAACAAAACAAAAACCATTTAAAACACAATCCAATTTCAATATCTTATCTTTCTTTCAGTAATTTCCACGACCTCCTCGCACCTCCCTTTTTGTATTCCACTTCTATTAATTGTTTCAGCAATTCCTTTCCATCTTCCTCTGTTGTCTATCCTATAATTGTCTTAACACATTCTAACCTTATTTTTCCCTTTAATGCTCTATTAATCTATTTATACTTAATTCCTTATAACATTTCTACTAAAGCCATATAACATCATATCCAACATTTTTCTAACATTCGTTAATTTTACAGTATTTCTGTAAATAGTCTTTAAACGTTTTCCAGTCTTTTTCCACCGACTCTTCTCCCTGGTCTCAGATTCTGCCAGTCATTTCCGCCAGTTCCATAAAGTCCATCACCTTCATCTGCAAGTGAATTTTTATTGTTTTCCTTACATATTCTTTTCCAACAAATTGTAATAGCACCATACATTTCCTTTGACTCTGCCGAGTCGCGACCCCCCTCCCTCCCCACAACTGGTATATTTATCCTCTTTCCATCACACACATCATTCTCAAGTTAGTACTATTATACATTGGAGGTATTATGTCAATCCTGCTAGTGTCTTGACCTCTTTACAATTCTTCTTTAAGTATTCAATAAATTTACTCCAGTTATTTCTTCTGCCGACTCTTCTCCCTGGTCCCGGATTCTGCCAGTCATTTCTGCAAGTCCCATACAGTCCATCACCTTCATCTGCCATTCTTCCCTGATGGGTAAATCTTGTGTCTTCCAATATTTTGCGATGAGTATTCTTGCTGCTGTTGTTGCATACATAAAAAAAGTTCTGTCCTTCTTTAGCACCAATTGGCCGACCATGCCCAGGAGAAAGGCCTCCGGTTTCTTAAGGAAGGTAAATACCTTTTTCATTTCATTATAAATCATCTCCCAGAATGCCTTAATCATTGGGCATGTCCACCAAAGGTGAAAAAATGTACCTTCAGTCTCATTACATTTCCAACATTTATTATCGGGCAAATGGTAGATTTTTCCAAGCTTAACTGGTGTCATGTACCACCTATAAATCATTTCCATTAAATTTTCTCTTAAGGCATTACATGCCGTAAACTTCATACCTGTCATCCATAACTGTTCCCAGTCAGCCATCAATATGTTATGTCCAACATCTTGTGCCCATTTAATCATAGCTGATTTCACCGTTTCATCCTGAGTGTTCCATTTCAACAGCAAGTTATACATTCTTGACAGATTCTTGACTTTAGGATCTAACAGTTCTGTTTCCAATTTTGATTTTTCTACCTAGAAGCCTAATTTTTTGTCCAAATTAAATGCCTCCATTATTTGATAATAATGAAGCCAGTCTCGCACTCTATTTTTAAATTTTTCAAAACTCTGCAGTTTTAATCTATCTCCCTCTTGCTCCAGAATTTCCCAATATTTTGGCCATTTGGCCTCCATATGGAGTTTTTTCTGTGCCTTCGCTTCCATTGGTGACAACCATCTTGGGGTTTTCCCCCCCCTAACAAATCTTTATATCTTCTCCAAACATTAAGCAATGCTTTTCTAACAATGTGATTTTTAAATGCTTTATGTGCTTTTACCTTATCATACCACAAGTATGCATGCCAACCAAATACATTGTTAAAACCTTCTAAATCCAAAACTTCCGTATTTTCAAGAAGCAGCCATTCTCTCAACCAACAAAAAGCAGCTGATTCATAATAAAGTTTAAGGTCTGGCAGGGCAAATCCCCCTCTTTCTTTAGCATCCGTTAATATCTTAAATTTTATTCGAGGCTTCTTGCCCTGACAAACAAATCTAGAAATATCCTTCTGCCACTTCTTGAAACAATCCATCTTATCCAAAATTTGCAATGTTTGGAACAAAAATAACATCCTTGGCAGCACATTCATTTTTATCACAGCAATTCGGCCTAACAATGATAACTTCAAATTTGTCCATACTTCTAAATCCTTTTTCACTTCAGTCCAACATTTTTCATAATTATCCTTGAATAAGTTCACATTTTTAGCAGTCATGTTAACCCCTAAGTATTTCACTTTTTTAACCAATGTTAGTCCTGTCTCCTTCTGAAACTTCTCTCTCTCATTCATAGTTAAATTTTTCTCTAAAACCTTGGTTTTCATCTTATTCAACTTGAAACCTGCAACCTGTCTGTCACGGCTGCCTCAGGTCCCAGCTCACAAAGGACCAACGCCAGTTTCTCTTTATATACAAAGGTCTTTATTGAAGTCCATTAGTTGTTCCACAGTAGCGGCGCGCAGCCGTACGTCTGTTAGCTTAGACCGTAGAAGTCCCTTCTGAGTCGGTGCCCCCCCTACACCAGCTTAAGATGCTGGCTTTGCTCCACCTCCTCCTGTCTTTCCTTTTCCGCAGGGTCTTTCTGCCCGCTGGAGTTCCGCCCCTCCTAGATTCTTCTGACGCTGAATCTCCCGACGGCTCTCCCTCCCTCCTGCGGGCTTTGGGACCTGGCTCCTCCCCCGGGCTCTCCGTTTCCCTGCGCGCTTGCACATTTGAACTTGGCGCGCGCGCCCAGTTTCCAACCCTTCTCCTGATGGTAACGTCACTCCTCTCACTGCTCCTCTCCCCTTCCGGGAGAGTGGGTTGTTCTGACCTTTCCTCCCTTCCAGCCAACGGAGCTGCTTCTCCTGACACACTGGAACTCCCCCCCTCCTCGCTACGCTCTGGAGGGGAAGCCGGCTTTGATCTCCAGCTGCTGCTTCAGGATTCCCTGTTGGCTCTTTCCCCCTGATGAGTCCCCCCTGGGGCTCCTCTCCCCCTGGCTACAGGCGCCCCCTCCTGGGAATCCCCTGATTCGCTGGGAAAGCTCATGGAGTCCCTTGGGCCACAGTCCTCCTCCTCCGCGCTGTCCTCGGACTCTGCCCAATGGTCCTCCCTCTCCTGCCTCCCATGTGCCTCTGCCCCTGAACCCCTGACATCCACCCCCCTCGAAGCCCCCCCTTCCCCCCTCCCGCTGCTGGGGTGCAGGTTCCGGGTGCTCCATCGTTGCGGGGGTAGATGCTGGAAACAGTTCGTTCCCCCCGGTGCGCCACAGTTCATCTGGATCCGGCTAGTCCGTAACAAGCTCGTCGACGTCGATCTCCTCAGCTTCCAGTTCATTGTATGCGTGTTCGAACCCGTCCTCCTCCCCCAACCCGTCCAAGCCCGCCTCTCCCCCAGTTACCTCGGGCGATGCTGTCTGCCAAGGCCCCCTTAGCCACCTCCTGCTCCACCCCACTTCTGGCTGATCGTCCCACCAGTAAGAGCGGTCCGTGTCCACCCCCGAGCACGATCCCCTTGGAGGGCTCGATTCCGGCGTCGTCTCCTCTGCTGCGGAGAAGCCCTGGAACGTGCTGGCGGAAAGTGTGGGCGTAAAAAGCCAGTCATCGAAATAATCCGCTGGCATGGGTCTGTGTGGGAAGAGTGCATGGAACTCGTCTTTGAGCAGAGGTTCCTCCAGAGCATAATCCGGCACCCAACTGTTGGCGCTGGCCGGGGTGCCTTCCCTGGCGAGGAGGTATTCTACTCCCTCCTCCCCCCATCTCGAGTCCAGAATCTCCATGACCTCGTTGAGTGTCGTGGCCCTCGGTGACTTCCCCCCCTCTGGTGACTTTCTGCGTGGGTCTAGTGCTGCCCCTGGCTCCTGAAACCTGTGCGGGGCCCTGTAGGGTGTGAGCACCGACCTATGAAAGACCGGGTGCATTCTGGAACCTTCTGGGAGGGCCAACCGAAAAGCTACAGGATTGATCTTGGCCTCAACCTGGTATGGCCCTAGTTGTTTGTGTCCTAGCTTCTTCTTAGCTAACGACTTGGCTGGCACCGCCTGGGCCGCCAACCATACCCAGTCCCCCACCTGGATGTCCTCCCCTGCCCTCCTGTGCCTGTCTGCCTGCACTTTGTATGCGTGTTTAGCTAGCTCCAAGTGCCGTCGGAGCTCCTCGTGGACTTCCTGCAATTCTGCTGAGAAGTGCTCAGCTGCCTGGGGCTCCCCCTCCGCCGTCATCGTTAACCCCGGGAAGGTTCTGGGATGCCGCCCATTGTTGGCGAAGAACGGTGTCACCCCCGTTGACACGTGCTTCGTGTTGTTGTAGGCAAACTCGGCCATCGGTAGGTAGTCCACCCAAGTCGCAGGCTTCTGATTGGCGTAACAGCGCAGGTACTGCTGCATGATGGCGTTGACCCTCTCCGCTTGGCCGTTGGTCTGCGGATGCCTTGCCGACGCTAAGTTGATCTTGACGTTCAGGATACCCAGGAGCTTCTGCCAGAAACTGGAAATGAATTGGCGGCCCCGGTCGGACAGGATGGACCGTGGTAAGCCATGCACCCTGAACACGTGGTCTATGAACAGCTTGGCGGTCTGTTCCGCTGTAGCCACCTTCGCGCAAGGAATGAAATGCGCCATCTTGGTGAACAGGTCCACAACCACAAGTACCGCCGTCTTGCCTCGCGAACTGGGTAGATCAGTAACAAAGTCCAGCGCCACTCTCTCCCACGGCTGTAGTGGCGTCTCCAGCGGTTCCAGCAGTCCCGCTGGCTTCTTGTGCACTGGCTTGGATCTCTGGCAAGTGTCACACCTGGTGACGTAATCCGCGACCTCTCCTCGCATCTGGGGCCACCAAAAATCCCTGGCTACTAAGTCCGCCGTCTTCTCCTTGCCGAAGTGACCCGCGCTGGGTGCGTCGTGCAACTGCTGTAGAACCTTCGCGCGGAGATTGTCCCCCGGCACATAGAGAGCACCTTTGTGGGTCAGCAGGCCGTCGCGTATCTGGAAAACGTTGTCCTGCGCTGTGCCCCTCCGCAGTTCTTCCATCTTGGATTGTGCGAACGGATCAGTCTGCAGCGCGCGATGCACCGCGTCCAGGTTCACGGCAGCTGAAGCGCAGGCCCATGCCTGCGGTGCGAAAATGTGCCTTGCCGCCACTGGTGCCGCTTCCTCGAGATATTGCGGCTTCCTGGAGAGCGCATCTGCTATGACATTGTTGTCTCCCGGGATGTACTCAATCCTGAAGTCGAAATCCGCAAAGAACTCCGCCCAGCGTATGTGCCTCTGGCTCTGGAGCCTCGCTGTGTGCCAATACTCCAGGTTCTTGTGGTCCGTGCGGACCTGCACGGTGTGCTTGGCTCCGATGAGGAAGTGCCTCCATGCCTTGAAAGCCGCGTGGATGGCCAACAACTCCCTGTCCCAGATTGTGTAGTTCTGCTCCAACTTGCTGAGCTTCCGGGAGTAGAAAGTGCAGGGCCTCCAGTTCCCCTGCGGATCTTCCTGCAAGAGGACGGCCCCCACCGCTCTGTCAGACGCGTCAGTCTCAACCCGCATGGGCCTGCCGGGATTCACGTGTAGCAGCTGTTCTTCAAACGCGAAGAGGCGCTTGAGTCGCCGGAAGGACTGCTCCGCCTGGTCCGTCCAGGTGAACTTCTTCTTCTTGGAACTGAGAATGTCCGTGATAGCTGCCGTCTCTTTCGCGAAACCCCTGATGAACTTGCGGTAAAAGTTGGCGAAGCCGACGAACCTCTGGACCTCCTTCCAATTGCGTGGGCTCTTCCAGTCCAACACCGCGCGGACCTTGGCGCTGTCCATGGCTAGTCCCTTGTCGGACAGCCTGTAGCCCAGGAAATCCACCTCCGTCACGTCGAATTGGCACTTCTCCAGCTTGGCGTAGAGTCTGTGCTCCCGTAGCCTCTGCAGGACCTCCTTTACGTCACTCTCGTGAGTCTCCTGCGATTCCGAGAAGATCAGGATGTCATCGAGGAAGCATACGCACTTCTTGTAGAGGAGTCCCGCTAGCACGTGGTGCACGTGGTGCCATACTCATGGCTGCCAAACTTCGTGAGCTTTGCAAAAAAAAAAATTGCGTACTTTGAGAAGGGACTTACTGTCACGGCTGCCTCAGGTCCCAGCTCACAAAGGACCAACGCCAGTTTCTCTTTATATACAAAGGTCTTTATTGAAGTCCATTAGTTGTTCCACAGTAGCGGCGCGCAGCCGTACGTCTGTTAGCTTAGACCGTAGAAGTCCCTTCTGAGTCGGTGCCCCCCCCACACCAGCTTAAGATGCTGGCTTTGCTCCACCTCCTCCTGTCTTTCCTTTTCCGCAGGGTCTTTCTGCCCGCTGGAGTTCCGCCCCTCCTAGATTCTTCTGACGCTGAATCTCCCGACGGCTCTCCCTCCCTCCTGCGGGCTTTGGGACCTGGCTCCTCCCCCGGGCTCTCCGTTTCCCCGCGCGCTTGCACATTTGAACTTGGCGCGCGCGACCAGTTTCCAACCCTTCTCCTGATGGTAACGTCACTCCTCTCACTGCTCCTCTCCCCTTCCGGGAGAGTGCCTTGTTCTGACCTCTCCTCCCTTCCAGCCAACGGAGCTGCTTCTCCTGACACACTGGAACTTCCCCCCCCCATCGCTACGTTCTGGAGGGGAAGCCGGCTTTGATCTCCAGCTGCTGCTTCGGGATTCCCTGTTGGCTCTTTCCCCCTGATGAGTCCCCCCTGGGGCTCCTCTCCCCCTGGCTACAGGCGCCCCCTCCTGGGAATCCCCTGATTCGCTGGAAAAGCTCATGGAGTCCCTTGGGCCACAGTCCTCCTCCTCCTTGCTGTCCTCGGACTCTGCCCAATGGTCCTCCCTCTCCTGCCTCCCATGTGCCTCTGCCTCTGAACCCCTGACACTGTCCAAATTCTTGAATCAGTTCCAATACCCTTTTAGTACTAGCTTCTGGCTCCTGTAGAGTCAATACTAAATCATCAGCAAATGCTTTCAGTTTATACTGTTTAGCTCCCACCTGTATACCTTTAACCTCTTGGTCCTTTCTAATCATATTTAGCAAAACCTCTAGGACCGATATAAAAAGCAATGGAGAAATTGGGCAACCTTGTCGTGTCCCTTTTTCAATCTTAAACTCTTCTGTGATCACATTATTCACAATTAATTTTGCCTTTTGTTCTGAATAAATTGCACCTATAGCATTTTCAAAACCTTCTCCTACCCCCATCCCCTGTAGATTCTTCTTCATAAAACTCCAAGAAATATTGTCGAAGGCTTTCTCTGCATCCACAAATATCAAGACTGCTTTAGTATTAATATTCACTTGTAGTTTTTCTAGAATATTAATTATATTCCTCATATTGTCAGACAGATGTCTGCCCGGGAGAAAGCCTGCTTGATCTGTGTGAATTTCTTCTGCTAACACCTTTTTTAATCTTTTAGCCAAAATATCTGTGAAGATTTTGTAATCCACATTAAGCAGCGATATAGGGCGGTAGTTCTTGAGCTGTGTCTTTTCAGTCTCTGTTTTCGGTATAAGTGTAATGTAAGCTTCCTTCCACGACTCTGGTGCCCGTCTTCCTTCCAATATTTCATTGCAGACTTCCTTTAATGGTTGTATTAACCATTCTTTCAAAGATCTGTAATATCTTGAAGTCAAACCATCTGGTCCTGGAGATTTGCCTAATTGCATGTTTTGGATAGCCCCTTCCACCTCCTGATCCGTTATCTTATAGTTCAACATTCACTGTTTTTCCTGAGAGATTTTACGTACTCCATTCATTTTCCTGTCTCCTTCAAAATACACTTTAAACCCAGCTTTTAGCAAACAATCTACAGACATCAGATTGCTCCTTAATGAAGGCACACAAAGTACATTTTGCAGGCATTCACGAAGACAAGGAACAAACACTGCACCCCCCGAAATCACTTCGGAAGTACTTCCGTCTGCTAGAGCCACCTGGCTGCGCTGTGCTGAGTTCTTGGAAACAAACAATTCATCTGAATTTACGATGTGCCGAGATGCTCCCGAATCGACCACCCAGACAGCTTGTTTCTCATCAGCAATCTTGACCTCGGCGGTCACCAGCTGAGCCGACTGTTTTTGTTTGAAGAATTTCTTTTTACGCTGCTGCTGCTGCTGCTGATCTCGTCTCTGCTCCTGCACCGGCAACTGAGACTTGACCAACTCCGGACATTGTCGTTTTAGATGCGCTGAAGACCCACATCGGAAACAACGCCTAACAGCAAACGCTGACTCCTCACCAGTACGCTGCTTTTGCTTCACCTCTGGCACGGCATGAGAACTCCTTCCAAACCGCCCGCCAGTAGAAGTCTCTGCAGCCAACGACCTTTCTTGCCTCTTCTGCCATTCTTCAATCAAACGCCCAGTAACGTAGCTGACTGATAAATCACGCTCCTGTATGCCTTCTAGAGACAAAACTAAATTATCCCAGCTTTCCGGGAGAGAACTCAAAATAATAGACACCTTCTCCTGCTGGTGTAACGCACAGTCTTTTTCCTGTAGCGCAGCAAACTTTAACTGTAAACTGTGTAGGTGTTCCTGCATTGTAACCCCAGGCTGTAACATTGCCTTGTACAATGCCTTGCGAATGAACAGCTTGGAAACCGCTGTCTCACACACATGGAGTTCTTTAAGTGCTTGCCACACACCTCTAGCTGTCTTGATTCCCCTCACATACGGCAACTGGGAATCTTCCAGCCCCAAGACAATTGTGGCCCTTGCTCTTTGGTCTTTATCGAGGTCTTCATTATCAGGCTTCGCAGGAAACTTACTCACCACTTGCCAGAGACGATCCCTCTGCAGCACTGCCTGCATGCGTTCCGACCACAGCAAGTAATTGGAGTCATTCAGACGCTCAAAAGCCATCTGAACTGGTTGTGAGGCCATCTTGAGAGCGATGTCCCTGGAACCCGGAACCAGCTACTCACGACCACTGAGAGAGAAAACAGGAACCACAGCACCCAGCACTCACACGCTGCAGCTGTTGTCCTTGTGTCCACTGCGTCACCAGCTCACAACAGTCAGGAACCAGCCAGTGTCCATCTGCTGCACCGACAGGAACAACAACTTCTGGGACTACTGGAACCAACACCGTTGATGCTGACACCACCACAACTCAGGCTGGCAGCACAATGCCCATAACCTCATGGAACTTTGAAGTGTCAGGCATAGCTCTAATGGCTTTAGCCCAAACGTAGCAGAGTTTTCCTGCACAGCGAAGAAGCTAGTCGAGGTGGTAATGACTAGTCAGCTAGACTCAGAATAACTATTTACAGGATTTATTAAAAGGAAAAATAAAACCAGCAGAGTTTCTGCATACAAAACAAAGCAAAATAAATCCCCTCTCTCTCTCTCTCTCTCTCTCTCTCTCTCTCTCTCTCTCTCATAACCATACACAGCACTTCTACTCCTGCTTCTAACACACCTAAAACCAAACTGTGCTAGCATTTCTAGATAACAGAGTTGAGTGCTGGTCGTTAACCAATCAGAGTAAGTAGTTTCTAGGTCAAGCAGACCTTGGCTTTCTGCCAAGAGTAAATTGACACTGCCTTGAGTTAATTGTGTGAAGCCAGAATCTGTAAGTTCCCATGAGAATCAATTAACAGAAACTGAACATGATGAGTCCCTCTCTCTGTCCGGACTGCGTATGTGTGGAAGGCACAAAGAGCTTGCGCATAGTGTGGGTCATTGGGGTTGCTTCTTGCTCATGCTCTCCTTGTCACGGATACGCCTAAGGGAGATGAGAACAGAACTCAAGTAGTCCTTAAAAGCAAGGAGGCGGGAGGGCACAGTACACCTCTAAGGCAACTTACAGCCTGCTTGGTGGCAGCGGTGGGGGTGGAGGCTCCCGGCGGGCACTCATTTGCTGATTCTGCAGGTTTCTTTCCTTCTCCATGAAGTTATCCTCGAATCCCAGAATTCCGGAGAGAGGAAAAGACTTCTGAGGTTAGAGAGGCTTCAGAACCGTTTGAGGACGTTTCGGGAAAGGAACTTAGAAAATACTTAACTGCAGGAAAATGTTCCTGCCTCCGCACAGCACCACATTTGTCGGACAATTGCCTCTCAGCTTATGCATGTTTACAAAGGATTGTGGAGGCAACAGGTCCTCCCCTCAAGGCCTTTTCCTCTAAAGGAGGTAGACTGGTCTTCTCCAATCCTCTGGCCACTGCTGAGTTTTCCAAACTTTCTGGCATATTGCGTGGAGCACCTTAACAGCATCATCTTTAACAAAATTTAATAGTTCAGCTGGAATATCATCACTTCCACTGGCCTTGTTATTAGCATTGCTTTCTAAGGCCCATTTGACTTTGCTCTCCAGGGTGTCAGGCTCAAGGTCAGCAACCACACTACCTGGGGTGTATGAGACATCCATATCTTTCTGGTATAATTCCTCTGTGTATTCTTGCCACTTCTTCTTGACGTCTTCTGCTTCTGTTAGGTCCTTTCCACCTTTGTCCTTTATTATGGTACTCTTTGAATGAAATGTTCCTTTCATAGCTCCAGTTTTCTTGAACAGATCTCTGGTTCTTCCCATTCTGTTGTTTTCCTCTATTTCTTTGCATTGCTCGTTTAAGAAGGCCCTCTTGTCTCTCCTTGCTATTTTTTGGAAATCTGCATTCAATTTCCTGTATCTTTCACTATCTCCCTCGCATTTTGCTTGCCTTCTCCAAGTCCACCTTTCCTTTTGAAGCAAAATGTCATTGAAATGGGGGAGAAATGCCCTGCATGAAGTCTTGGGTTTGCAATTTGGGGAGAGGGAAGACTGTCTGCGGCGCTGGGGAGCGGGCAGGCTGGCGAGGCCCCCTAGATCTAGAGGCCCTAGGCTTCAGCCTACTTAGCCTATACATAAATCTGGCCCTACCTATGTCACAGTGAGCACAGGCCCATCGATCACGTGCAAGGCATTCTGCGTGTTGGGAAGGAGCCTCCTGTTCTGGGCCAGGGGGAAGAGTGACACCAGCAGAAGACTGGGTGGTGGGGTCGAAGCTGATCCCGGGGAGCACGTGAGGAGTCAAGGCTTCCCGCATGAAGGCCTCGCTTCCCCTAGAAGTCCCTGCCTCCTGGTCTGTGTTCGCTTTCTTCTTCAGGTACAGCGCCAGCATGTTCTGGATGGTGCACCTGCTTTCGGGGGAGAGCTTGTAGACCTGGTCCACACTAGAAGAATAGCCATGAGACGGGTGAGACTCCTGCAAGGCATCCCCAAAGTCAGGGGAATATAAGCGCATTTGAAGAGCCTTGCTGGTTCAGGCCAAGGCCCATTCAGTCTGACATCCTGTTGGCATGTAGTTGGTCCACCACAATTGCAATATTATTGCATCCTTCAGGAATGGTGTGTCCAGCTCCATCTGAGTCATCATCCAGGCACGCTGTGGAGCTGCATGGATGAGAGATGGGCATCTTCGGCCAATCAGGGGTGAAGAGCTGGCAAGATCCCCTGTACTGAGCAGAAAAGCAAACTCTTTGGCCTCCGAGATCTCTCCCAACTCTCAGCAGCCCTCACTGTGAGCCATACTAGAGGAATTTTGCCCTGCTTTTGCTGAGCTACAACACAGGAGCGCACCCCCAGGTGGCCATGATGTGGTAACCCTGGCGAAGCATTGCAGAGCAACTGAGAAAGCAGAATGATGTTTGCGTGGACAGTCCATTAGAAAGCTGCACTATTATTGCATCGATAGCACATTGCAGAATACGGCCCCCCTCCAGGCAAAAACATCCGTCTGGAGGCACAGTAGCTTTCATTTCGGAGGTTGTGGTTTTACAGCTTCCTATTTATTTATTTATTTATTTATTCATTCATTCATTCATTCTACATTATTTATTTATTTCATAAAACTTATACACTACCAGATGGTAAGAAACATCAAGGCCGTTTACAGAAAGATAAAACCATAAAATCAGGAAAAACCTACGGTACATTAAACACTGAAGAAGTGAATACCAGAATAGATCAGAACTCACTCCCAAGGTAAGGGGAAGAGACATGGCTAAGATGGCAGGACAGCTTACTCTATGGTGTTAACCCCTTCATGCACTAATTAGACTGAAGCATGTTGCTTATATGAGACTGGTTATCCCGCACAACATGCTCTCACGCAACCCATGCCCTCCAACTGAAAACCCATTTCCTGGACAATATCAACATTGTGTTTTGTGCCTGTGAACTGCACAGTGAATATTTTTATTAGAAAAGAAAACAGCCTGGTGTTTCAGCTTCTCAGAGTTGTTTTATTCAGTGTGGTGCTACAGCTTGTCACACCCAAATCCTCCAAAGGAATCTGCCAAAGTGCTTTTCCAGGCAAAAGGGGGCAGAGGGAGAGAAACCAAGAACCTCAAATTCACTAGACCAGAAGGCCATTGGCTCTGGCAATATCTGGGAGCCCACAAGATTCCCAGCCTCCGCCCTACACAAACAACCAGGCACTCAGCTGTGAGGCATGCCTCTTACCGGAGGGAGGGTCACTCCAGAGGCAGCTGTGGCATGAGGGTGCTGGCTCATGCCTTTGTGGGCACATTTGGGGATTAAAGAGGACCCCCTAGGAAGCGTGCTTGGAGATCTTCCTTACCACGTGGCTCTCTGGCAAAAGCACAACAGTACTAACGGCCATATGGAACCACACCTCAAAGCTGGATCAGACTTCCCAGATCCTGTAGCCTACATCAGGAGGAAGACTGGGGCAGAGGGGCCTAGAGTGGGAGTCAGAGCTGCTCTTAGGGCTGCATGTCTGAAGCATGGGCAGAAATCTTTGGGTGTGAGGTTGCATGGGGCTGTCTCTTTGTGTTTTGCTGGTGCCAAGCCGCCAGCCAGCCAGAGGCAGGCAACCAACTGGCTTCAGGGGCAAGCTCCTTTGCAAAGCCAGTCTGACTTCACCAGATGCAATGACAGAGTGACCATTCGGCCCGTGTTCTGCTTCGCTGTGAAATTGCATGTGTTCCTCAATGCAGAGAACCTCTTTTTCAACGTCAAGCTGGTCTAAGGAAGAAAAGCATAAGAGTTAGTCTTGAATGCCCACACACATGTGCTGGGAGATGCCTGCACACCGCACATGTAAAGCACATCTCCTCCCACCCACACCCAAAAAGTCCTGGGAACAATGGTTTGTTAAGGGTGCTGGGAATCGTAGCACTGTGAAAGGAAAACTAAGGTTCTTAGGATTCTTTGGAGGGGGTGGAAAGTTGAATACGCAGCGGCCACATGGACAGACGGACACACACACACACACACACACCCACACACACCCAGCATAGCTTCAACTTTTAGCACAAAAAGTCTTCAGCCAGATGTCATGCAACCCTTTGGCAGGGGCAACTTATCATTTTATTGATTTTCCATAACAAACAATTAAAAAGGCGGCCAATCTTGCAAAGGAGTGTTGCCATTTAAACTGCTGGTGTGACGTAGGAACCCGAACAAAGAAAAGGAACAAGCTACGAAAAACGAAACATCCCACCTGGGCACGGTTTCTGAGAGAGCAACAGCAGAAGACCCAGACTCTGGCAAGATGAGCATTTGCCCAGTGGATTCTGGCCACTCCATGAGGGCAGACAGCGGATGGCTGCCAGCCCCTTCCCACTCCATCTCAGATACAGAACGCATTTGCTCTGCCACTCCTTGGCTCTGGTGCCACCTACTGTTGGCCTCCTTGCCTTCCACCCTCCCAGTCCCAATGAGCACCATCCACCCCTGGTCCAGAGGCGCAGAGCAGTAGTTAGGTGATCTTGCGCCCCGGCAGAACCGTCCAGATTGCGCCCCCTAGCCACGGACAAGTTAGCTCTTCTTTCTGCCTCTCCTCCACCCCCCCTCCACCCATTCAATTCACCCTGGAAGTACAAGTATCGAAAAGTAAAATGTTAGAGGTTCCCCCCACCCCATAGCAATATAATTGGATTCAGCTAGCTGGTCAGTCTACTTTCGGTTTCACTCCTGGCTCCTTGTTAAATTAATACTGCATCAGAAAGTTCCCAAGCAGATATCCAAAGTTCTTTGGCATTTCTCCAGTTGTTAATGAGATGTCTCTTCTAATCCAGGGGAGTCTTTTGATCTTCTTCCAGGAAACCAAGAGTCAAAAACCTTGATTTTCCTTTTTTTCCCTTTTCCCAGTCATTTCCACATAGTCATTATTAGAGTTCTTAAAACCTTATATCAACAAATGCAAAATTTTTAGCCTCCCTTGGTTTCCTGGTGACTTTCAGCTTAAACACAAACTGCTCTGGAGTGAGAAAAACCCATCACACTCAAAAAGCCCCGCTGGAGGGACCTGGAAGTGTGTGGGGAAGAGCAATTTTGTAGTGGCTTTGTTGCACAGGAGCACCAAGTTCACTAACTGGCTGATTCAGATTGAATCCCATTCAAAAAGAGTGCAATGGTGTGTGTTTCAGCCAGCCATCCGGCTGCTGCAACTATTCCCTGGGTGCCACCACACTGTCCTGTCTGTGTGTTTGGAAGGGAATGGGAGCTATGCTCCCCCCGGAGACACTCCACTCCTTCTTCCTTAGCTGTGCTGCTCAACAGTTGAGGCAACCTTCACAGTTCTGGGATGCCGAGGAAGCGAACCAATAGTCATGTTCATCTGTACTGGCTCAGTATGCCCTATTCTGACAGGTGCTGCCTTTCATATTCACGCCCAAGAGCCTTTCCGCTCCAGAGATCTGGGGCTGAACCCGGGATCTGCATGCCAAGGCTGGAGTGCCAGCTGGCCATGTTGGGCGCCTGCCTGGAGAGTGGAAGCCGGGGGTTCAAGGGACACTGTGCTGCTCTTGGCAACCCCCACCCAACCCGACGTCCTCCTCCGCCTGAATCCCGCTTCCCCCGGGACGCACTTCCCATCCTGGAGCGGCTGGGGTGGGAGCGCTCCCCACCCCCCTTTCCAGACCCCACTCTCCTCGTTCTCCTTCTTCATGCCTCGGGTGTTTTCCTGAGTGTATCTTCAGAACAACCCTCTGTGAGGGAGGCTAAGCTGGCCCAAGAACTGGCCCAAGGACAGGCCCAAGGAAGCTCAGCCAAGTTGCCAAGGCCAGCATTTAAGACCGCGCACCCTTTCCCCTCAGATGATAAAGCCGGGATGAGTCATGCTAGCAGCCTGTGGCCTGGATGGGCTTTGTGGCAGCCCAGCCCAGCTGCTATAGTCCACCTCTGAACCGAGGAAGCGCAACTGGAGAGACAGAGCCCAGCACCTTTCTCACGGGACAGAAGCGCACGACTTCCCCCTCCCACTTGCCGCCCGCCCCAGTCTTTCTCCAGCAGCTCAGTTTAGTGCACCAAACGGCTCATCCCAGGTGGGAATTTGGGTGGCGCTGCTTGCAGAAGGAGAAGTGGCTGGCGCTAGCGGACACTCCCATTGTTCTTCTCAGGTAGGACTTCCGGGATCCAGACGAACATTTTACCAAAAAGTATGGCTTGACTACTGATTTCGCATTTAAAGGATGGCAAAACGACCTAAGTTTGGCAGACAGGTGAAAAAACCCACGAATTAAATTTAAAGTTCTGTGAGATGCAAAGGAAAGCTTGCGTTTTAAACTTGCATTTTACAGTTAAATCAGCTATGATAAAATGGGCTCAAGACATTGGCTATAATATCATGTCTGAGGACTGGGAAAGGTTATGGACCACCGGTATGAAGTTTACGGCATGTAATGCCTTGAAAGAAAACATTATGAAAATGGTATACAGGTGGTACATGACCCCAGTCAAGCTTGCTAAGATTTACCATTTGTCTGATAATAAATGTTGGAAATGCAAAGAAGCTGAGGGGACATTCTTTCATCTTTGGTGGACTTGTCCAAGAGTGAAGGCCTTCTGGGAAATGATTTATAATGAGTTAAAAAAGGTGTTTAAGTACACCTTCCCTAAGAAACCGGAGGCCTTCCTTTTGGGCATTGTCGGCCAAAAGGTGTTAAAGAAGGATAGAACGTTTTTTATGTATGCTACCACAGCAGCAAGAATCCTTATCGCTAAGTATTGGAAGACTCAAGATTTACCCACACTGGAAGACTGGCACACGCAATTGATGAACTACATGGAGTTGGCTGAGATGACTGCCAGGATCCGAGACTTGGGAGAAGAAGCAATGGAGGAGGATTGGAAAAAATTTAAGGACTATTTGCAAAAGTTTTATAAATTATATGAACGTTAAGATGTCGCATGACTTGGAAGGTTAGCCCCAGCAACGTGAATGGATTATATATGAAATTGGATAACATTATTGAAAGAATCAAAGTTTAAACGGTTAAAAATGACAATACGTTTGGTTTTTAGAGTAAATGGAAAATAAGGGATTTAAACTTAAATTGTAATTGAAAGAACAAAAGAAACACACGAAACAAGGTTATAATTTGTTGATAAATTTATTGTTAAGAATGCACTGTGCGGGAGGTGTGGGGAAGTTCGATAGAAAATTGAAATAAGTTGTTGAAATGGTTTGGTTTTTTCTTTTTCTTTTCTTATCTTTTCTTTAATTCTTTTTTGCTTTATCTGTAATTGGAAAAAATGTAATAAAAATTATTATAAAAAAAATAAACTTGCATTTTACAGCTTGTTGCTTGGTGCGGTTAATGGAATGGGGGTGTCAGGGAACTGCCATCAGAGACTGAGGGAGAGGGAGGGCTCCAGAGGGATTCCAGAGAGCGTCCCGGGAGGGAGAGAAGCAGCACATCTTCTGGGGAAGGAAATCAGCGTAGCACCATTGGAGAAGGGGGGCAGATGGGGGAATCGGCGAGGTGGCTCCAAGACTCCTCGCCGGGGACCAGCGGGGAGAGCACGGGTCCTCCGATGCCCACACCCTCCCTGCGCAGAAGGCTTCCGCGCAGGTAAAGTAGGCGGAGACTAGGCGTCAAAGAGCTTCTTTGCTGGAAGAAGTTCAAGAAACGCCCACTGACGGATTCTGCCAGTGATTGAGACAGCCACGGGCGAGTGGCTGTCCAGATAGAAAGGGTTCACCCAGGCAACCCAGCCAGATGTGGTATTCCAGCCCTCAACAAGCTCAGTCAATGAGTCGTCAGGGGGAGTAAGGTCCCGCAAGGCTTGACGGAATCTATCCGGGTCCATCAGCCTCTGCGGGCGAGCCCAAATCGGCTCGCCACCTAAGCAGGGTGGGGGTGGATAAGCCTGGAATGTCCAGTTGCTAAGCAACGAAATGTCAGTACAGTGGAAAGTTACTGACCAACAACGGAAGAGGGGCTGGGACTGTGAGAGGCTGGGAAAACAGCGTTTGTTTTGTCTATCTCACTGCTCTTGGAGGGACTTTCAAAACAGCTTGCATTTAGCTGCCAAGTGTGAGGCAGTAAACAGCCAATAGACTCTTGGATTTTACAGGCTTGAGAGTGAGAGCTGAGGCTTGGATTCAAAATGGATGCCAAGAAGGGGGAAGGCTTACCTTACCCACCTCCACTGACTAATGACAATTATTCCTCATGGTCTGTAAAGATGAAAGCCCTGCTTCAGAATCAGAGGATTTTTGGGGTGATTGAAAACCCCATCCCTGCTGCACCAACGCCAGGTTGGAATTCACAGAATGTGAGAGCCAGGACGGCCATAATTCTGTGTATCTCAGATGTTCAACTCGTGCATATTCAGAATTTGGAATACGCGCGTGAGATTTGGCAAACGCTGCGTAGAATACATCAAAGAGATGCTGGTTCTTCAGCGTTGTTGCATTTTGAAAAGCTGACCAATCTAAGGCTAGCGCCTGATGGAGATATACAAGCGCATCTGACAGAGATGAAATTCTTACGCCAGCAGATGGCGGAACGCAATTTCCCTCTACAGAAAGAGATATTCTGCTTCATGATTATTAACAGCCTTAATCGGACTTATAAAACGGTTGCAAGTCAGCTTGGTTCTCTACCTGCTGCAGATCTCACGACAGAGAGAATCTGCGCCGTGGTTCTCAATGAGAGAGATCGCCTTGCTGCAATAGATGTCAAAGACAGGGGGAGAGAAGCTCAGAGTTCTGACACCCCCACTGCTATTGCTAGTGAAGAACAGGCTGTTGCTTTGAACGTTGTCTGTTGTTTCAATTGTGGACAGACTGGGCATCTTCAGCGGAATTGTAAGAAGCCACGTCAACAGAAAGGAGCTAAGGGGAGCTCTGCAAAGCCTGAAGCATCAGGCAAAAGTCGTCCCAAGTCCCAAGTGGAACCAGTTATGGCTTTGATGTCACTAAAAGCCACACCAGAAGTGGAAAACGCTTTTATTTTGGACACTGGAGCGACGCAACACATGACGTCGCGCAAAGGACTGTTTTCAACGTTTAAGAAGCAAAGCTTCACTGTGAAACAAGCCAACGGTCAGGAGCTGGAAGCGACCGGGTTTGGAACTGTGTATCTTGAGAGTCTAAACTTGACTATTAACAATGTGTATTTGGTTACTGATTTAAAGTTCAATCTGCTGAGTGTTTCGCAGATCACAAAGAAAGGACTGACTTTGTCCTATGATAGAGAAAGCTGCAAAATCTTCAAAGATGAAGAGCTGTATCTTTCTGCCAGAGAGAAAGATGGACTGTATTTGTTGACTTTTGATCAAAGTGATTTGCATGAATTGTAATGCATCTGATTCTAACATGATTTCTCTCGCAGGTGTGTCGAAAAACGTCCAGAAGACAACGCAAATAACCAAAGCTTTTCAGCGAGTGTATGCTGATGTGATTGGTCCTCTAGCACCATCTAGAGGCAATGCAAGATATTATCTTGTGTGTGTGTATTATTTCTTTCATTATGTGTGGGTATATACCCGTATTTTTCGCTCTATAACACGCACCAGACCATAACACGCATGTAGTTTTTAGAGGAGGAAAACAAGGAAAAAAATATTCTAAACGAAATAGTGGATATATGATTTTTGTGGTTCATGCTGTGGCCACAGACATGTGATCTGACAGTGAGTTTGGAGTAGCCCAATGCAAAAATCCTGAGGATCCATGTGGATCCATGCTTTGTAACCACAGAGGAGGGAAGGAAGGGGAACCATGGATCCTCTGCTCATGACTGCAGCAGATCCCCCCTGCCACCCGCAGGCATTCACTCCATAACACGCACAGACATTTCCCCTTACTTTCTAGGAGGAAAAAAGTGAGTGTTATGGTGCAAAAAATACGGTATATTGCAGAAACCACAAGAAGCCTTAGACAGGTTTAAAGAGTTTTGTGACAAGGTTAAGAATGTTCATAATGCTAACATTGATTGTCTTTTCACAGATGAAAAGCCAGTTTTTCTTTTACAGGATTTTCAGGAGTTCCTGGATAAGAAAGGGATAAGGCACAAGACTGCTGTTTCTGCAGAAGCATGGAACAGAAGTGTCTGTGTGCAAGTGAACAAAGAATTGCAAAATGGCATGAAGGCACAATTGCTGAGTTCACATTTGCCACATGAGTATTGGGCGGAGTCATTAATGTGTTATTGTTACTCTTGGTTGAGAAAGGTTTCAAAAGGTTTAGGAAGTTCTCCTTTTGAGAAGCTGTTCCATAGAAAACCTTCTGTTGCCCATTTTAAGGTTTTTGGGTCTCATGTGAAATCTGATGCTCCAGGTAGAGTAAAAAATGCTAGAGGCATTTTTGTGGGTTATGAAAAGGATCTCTACAGAGTGATTCTGTCTGAATCTGGTCAGGTGATTCTCAAGAAATTTCTAGAGAGTGCTCCTGAACAGGAGAGAGTAATTGTTCACACATTTCCCACTGAGGACAATTCAGATGATGGTGATTTTACTGATTACAGTGGTACTCAGAGTGACAGTGATAGCTCAAAGAGCTCAGTTGACACAGTCATTGAGAGGAAATCTCACACAATGGAAATACCTTCACAGGTGAAGGATGAACCACTGTTTACTATTGGAACTGGTTCTCAAAAGAGTCGTGAGACTGAACCAGTGAGCAGAGAGGATCAGCACCTCATACGCAGGTCTGAGAGAGTTACAAAGGGTGTACCACCCAAGAGGTATTCAAAAGAGTTTGCTAACTCAGCTGTAGCATGTGTTACTATTGTTGACAACGCAAGACAGGTTGAAGCTGTGTCTAAGTCAGAGACAAAGACACAACAGGGAGTTGCTAAGTGTAACACTACATTCCCTAGCCAAGGTAATGCGGATGCACTCATTCCTTGGAAGTCAGACAACCAGAGAGGTACACTGGGGAAACCAGTGGCGGGTAGTTCCAAGGGTGGAACTGAAACAACAGGGGAGTGTTATATGTATAACAACTGTTTGTTTTCTTCTCTGGATCACGCGTTGCTCGCAGCTCACATTGATTCATATGGGGGAGTATGTTACGATATAGAAGCAATGCGGCCGCGAGCTGGTAGCTTGAAAGCAAAACATAATGGGAATGTTGGGACTGTTCCGTGGGAAACAGAGGGACAGTCTATTCACAGTGCGAAGCACCGGAGGAGTCAGTCTCTCTCGGCTGTTGGAGTTTGAAGAGAGCAGTCATGATTTTTGTAACGCTGCAAAGACAGAAATAAAGGCATGTAAATACATTTCTATCTATCTCTTTCCCCTGCCCGGGGGTGGGGGGGCAGGAAAGAGGGGGTGTATTCTTCTCACGCTGAGAAGGATCGCCTATCGCGACCTCAGCCTGTATCCTGCCGGGGAATGCAGACAGGGAGGTCAACCGGAGATCAAGCCGGGTGCCTGGAGAGTGGCCAGTTTCTTGAACAAACTAAAAACTAAGGTTTTGGAGAAAAATTTAACATCGATAGAAAGAGAGAAGTTTCAGAATGAAACAGGTTTGACTGTGGTTAAGAAAGTGAAATACTTGGGGATTAACATGACAGCTAAAAATGGAAATTTGTTTAAGGATAACTATGAAAAATGTTGGACGGAAGTTAAAAAAGATTTAGAAATTTGATCAAATTTGAAGCTTTCCTTGTTAGGCCGAATTGCTGTTATAAAGATGAATGTATTGCTAAGAATGTTATTTTTGTTTCAATCATTGCAAATTTTGGACAAAATAGACTGTTTCAAGAAGTGGCAGAGAGACATTTCTAGATTTGTCTGGCAGGGCAAGAAGCCCAGAATAAAATTTAAAATATTAACTGATGCAAAGTCTGCAGGGCAGCAGTTGAAGAAGGAGCAAAAAGGGTTTTTCTTGTGTGTGTGTGTTTCTTTGTGGCTGATTAGCTGTTTTCCCTGTGTAAAGGTCAGAGGGGGCAGGGTTTCTGTTGAGGCAGGGGATTAGCTGTGGGAGGAGCTTATCAGAGTCTGCAGGGCAGCAGTTGAAGAAGGAGCAAAAAGGGTTTTTCTTGTGTGTGTGTGTTTCTTTGTGGCTGATTAGCTGTTTTCCCTGTGTAAAGGTCAGAGGGGGCAGGGTTTCTGTTGAGGCAGGGGATTAGCTGTGGGAGGAGCTTATCAGAGTTTGCAGGGAAGTGGTGCGCGCCGCTAGGCGCGCGCAGTTATACCCATCTTTTAGATTTAGGGGAGCTAGTCTCAAACGTTTGCTGGGGGAGACCTAGGGTTTTTTTTTGTGGGGGAAGTTATTTGTCCTGTCTTCAAGCTTTTTATGATGGAGGACCTCTGTAGCCACCTCCAACGACACGATCTCAAGATGGAAGGGGAGGGAACAGCTGCAGTCGCCTGCGATTCCTGCGCAATGTTTGCCATCTTGCCAAAGGTTGCAGGCAGCTTTACCTGCAGCAATTGCATGTTGATTGCCCTTTTAAAAGACAAAGTCCAGCAACTGGAGGAACGTGTAGCTACGCTCCAAAGAATTAGAGAGCTGGAGCTCTTCTTGGAAGCAACAGAGCACACCGTCCCCACCAAGGAGGAGACAGGGGACTCCCCTGAGAAGGAGGCTAGTTCAGCAACACAGGAGCCAGATATATGGAGAAACGTGACTCAAAGAAGTAGGAGGCCCAGGGTTCACTCTGATTGTTTAGAAATACACAATCGCTTTGAGGTCCTCTCCCCTAGCATGAAAGACGAAGGGCAGACTCCATTTGAGGATCTCTCCCTCATTACAGTCGATCAGGTATATGAAGACGAGCAGCAAAGTCAGTCCTCAGGGAATGTGCAGGTGACCTTGGAACGGACAGCTCACGGAAGAACCCCGACCAAACCCAAGAGGAGGCGTGTAGTGGTGATAGGGGATTCCCTACTGAGGGGAACAGAAGCAGTGATCTGTGGGCCTGACAAGATGTCTCGGGAAGTGTGCTGTCTCCCCGGGGCTAAGATCCAAGATGTAACTGAACGACTGCAAGGAATCATAAAACCCACTGACAAATACCCCTTCCTCTTGGTTCATGTGGGAACCAATGACACTGCAAGCAATAGCCTCCAGAAGATCAAAAGAGACTACGAGGCTCTCGGCAGGAAATTGAAGCAACTAAATGCACAAATTGTCATCTCGTCTGTCCTCCCAGTTGAACGACGTGGCCCAGGGAGAGAGGGGAAAATAGTGGAAGTGAACAGCTGGCTTCGCAAATGGTGTAAACAGGAACGGTTTGGATTCTTAGATCACGGACGGCAGTTTCTTGAAGATGGACTTCTGGCAAGTGATGGGCTGCACCTCACAACGGTTGGGAGAAATGTTTTTGCCAAAAATCTCAGAAACCTCATCAGGAGGGCTTTAAAATGTGGGGGAGGGAGACAGTGCTCCTGAAGGTAGGAGTCTATCAATTAATGAAGATGATCATCCAAATGTCATAGACCAAATGGAGCAAACAGCACGCGGACCTAGTGGTGGGAGGAAAAAATCCTTAAATAAGAGACACGGGGGAATGATTAATGGACTTCAATGTCTGTACACTAATGCGCAAAGCATGGGAAATAAACAAGATGAGCTTGAGCTCTTGGTACAGCAAACTAAATATGACATAATAGGCATCACTGAAACCTGGTGGGATAAGTCCCACGATTGGAATGTAATAATGGGGGGATACAATCTATTTCAGAGAAACAGACCAGACAAGAAAGGAGGAGGAGTGGCGTTATATGTCAGGGATGTGTATACCTGTGAAGAGATCCAAGATTTAGAACCTCAAAGCCAAAGTGAGAGCATTTGGGTCAAAATTAAGGGAGAGAAGAATAACAGAGACCTCATTGTGGGAGTTTACTATAGATCCCCAAGCCAAACAGAGGACATAGATGATGCCTTCCTGGAACAGATGGCCAAGCATGCAAAAGGAAGGGAGATAGTAGTAATGGGGGACTTAAATTACCCGGATATTTGTTGGACGTCAAACTCAGCCAAGAGCATAAGGTCAAACAGATTCCTCACTGGCCTTGCAGACAACTTCATTGTCCAGAAAGTGGGAGAAGCAACAAGAGGAACAGCCATTTTAGATCTGGTCCTAACCAATGTTGATGACCTGGTTAGTGGGGTAGATGTGGATGGATCATTAGGCGCGAGTGATCATGCTCTTCTGAAGTTTACTATACAGCGGAAAGGAGCAGCCAAGCATACGAGGACTCAATTTCTTGACTTTAAGAAAGCCGACTTCATAAAACTTAGGGAAGTGCTGGGTGAGATCCCATGGACAGCAATACTAAAAGGAAAGGGAGTTCATGATGGCTGGGAGTTTCTTAAGAGGGAGATAGTAAAAGCACAACGTCAGGCAATACCAATGAGACGGAAACATGGAAGGTGCCTAAAGAAGCCAGGGTGGCTATCTAAAGAACTTTTAACTGAATTAAGATTAAAAAAGGATGTGTACAAAAAACGGAAAAGGGGGGAAACCACCAAAGAGGAATTCAAACAAATAGCCAGCACGTGTAGACACAAAGTCAGAAAAGCTAAAGCACAGAATGAACTCAGGCTTGCTAGAGAGGTTAAAAGCAACAAAAAAGGCTTTTATGGGTATGTTCGTAGCAAAAGGAAGAACAAAGAAACATTGGGGTCACTCAGAGGAGAAGATGGTGAAATGCAAACAGGGGACACAGAAAGGGCTGAACTCCTCAATGCCTTCTTTACCTCAGTCTTCTCCGATAAAGAAAACAATGCCCAACCTGAAGAATTTGGAGCAAATGATTCAACAAAGGAAACACAGCCCAAAATAACTAAGGAGATAGTACAAGAATATTTGGCTAGTTTAGATGTATTCAAGTCTCCAGGGCCAGATGAACTGCATCCAGGAGTATTAAAAGAACTGGCAGATGTGATCTCAGAACCACTGGCAGTCATCTTTGAGAATTCCTGGAGAACAGGCGAAGTCCCGGCAGACTGGAGGAGGGCAAATGTTGTCCCTATTTTCAAAAAGGGGAAAAGAGAGGACCCAAATAATTACCGCCCAGTCAGTCTGACATCAATAGCAGGGAAGATTCTGGAGCAGATCATTAAGCAAACAGTCTGTGAGCACCTAGAAAGGAATGCTGTGATCACCAATAGTCAGCATGGATTTCTGAAAAATAAGTCATGTCAGACTAACCTGATCTCGTTTTTTGACAGAATTACAAGCCTGGTAGATGAAGGGAATGCAGTGGATGTAGCCTACTTTGATTTCAGCAAGGCATTTGACAAGGTGCCCCATGATATTCTTGTAAAGAAGCTGGTAAAATGCGGTCTTGACTATGCTACCACTCAGTGGATTTGTAACTGGCTGACTGACCGAACCCAAAGGGTGCTCATCAATTGTTCCTCTTCATCCTGGAGAAGAGTGACAAGTGGGGTGCCACAGGGTTCTGTCTTGGGCCCGGTCTTATTCAACATCTTTATCAACGACTTGGATGATGGACTCAAGGGCATCCTGATCAAATTTGCAGATGACACCTGTCAAGGGTTCAGGAGCAGAGGCAAGGGCAAGGGAGGAAACAGAGAGCGAGGGGGAGGAGGCAGAAGAAAGGATGAGTGATGACGACGACCCGAGATCTCCGAGTCTTTCCAGTGAATCAGAAGATTCACAGAAAGGAGCACCAGTGGCCAGGGCAAGGGGGGAGCCTAGGGGGACACCCCAGGAGGAAAGGGCCAGAGGGGGCTCAGAGGGGAGCAGTTGGAAATCGGGACCAGCGTCACCAACAGAGAGCAGGGGAGAGGAAGGGCGTCAGGTATCAAGCGCTGGCAGCTCACAACAGGAGGGAGGGCACGAGTCAGGAGTGGCCACACCTCCATCGGGGAGCGAAGAAACGGTCAGACGGAAAGTGGAAGGTTGAGCGCGCGCGCCAAGTTCAAATGCACAGGAAGGTGGCGCAGTAAGCAGCCCGGAAAGGGAGCCAGGTCCTAAAGCCCGGCGCAAGGAGACAGGAGGGTCCGGGGGGTCGGCGTCAGAAGAATCCAGGAAGGAAGAGACCCCGGGGGGCAGAGGGACCCAGAGAACAACAGTCAGGCGGAAAAGGTGGAGTAAGGCTAGGATATTAAGTTGGTGTACAAGGGGCGGAGACTCAGACGGAGCTTCGCCGGTCTAACCCATAAGACGTAGAGTTGCACACAGCAGCCTGAGAATGGAAACTGTAACTCAATAAAGACTTTTACTAAATGACCGCTGGCTAGCGTGATCCTCTGTGAGCTAGGATCTGGAAGCAGCTCTGACAGTAAGCTCCGTCTCCAATTGTGGGCATCTAAGGCCTCGCGGAGAGGAGAGAAGGAGGGTGCCTGCGACTCAGCTCACGAACGGCAGACAATATGACGGCCGAACAGCAGATAGGAGAACTCAGAGAAGCAGTGACACGTCTGAATGCCGAGATACTTGCATCCAGGAAGAGAGAGGAGGACGCAGCTGCCGCCTACAGGGATCTCCAGGTCAGGTTGGAAGTGCTTACGAAGCAAGGGCAACTGACACCCAAACCGGAGGGGATTGGATTGGGGAGAAGAACAGGCGGTCTAGTCTCTCACTTTGATGGGAATTTACAAATGTACCCCAACTTTAAAGCAGATGTACAGTGTGCACTGCAACTGCTGAACAAAGACTTTAGAGATGAGCAAGAGAAGGTGGGATTTATCATGTCCCATTTGCATGGAGATGCTAAAGCATGGCTGCGCAATTTGTGGAGGGATAAGGA